>NC_053499.1:26305882-26631239 GCF_905171775.1 Rana temporaria | reverse complement strand
GTCATTAATGAGTCCCTAAATATTAGATACAGTGGCTTTGAAATGACAGAGCTCAACTCACCTAGGATCCGTGGGTGTATGCCATCTGGTCCAGGTGCTTTATCCACCTTTATTCTGTCTAAATATTTCTGGACCATATCACTTTTGAGCCATTGTGGATTTGGGGCTGTGTCACTCCCACCCCCATTTTGGACATGAGCTCCCCCATGCTCCATTGTATACACAGAGCTGAAGAAAGCATTTAATAAATTTGCCTTCTCTTTGTCCCCAGTCACCCACTCTAGATTATTTTGTAAGGGGCCTACATGCTCAGACTTCACCTTTCTACTATTAATATATTTAAAGAATTTTTTGGGGTTTGTCCTACTATCTTTTGCAATCTGTCGTTCATTTTGAATTTTTGCATCCTTGATTTCCTTTTTGCATATCCTGTTATATTCTTTGTAACATTTAAACAACACTAGTGTTCCTTCATTTTTATATTTTTTAAAGGCTACTTTCTTATTGTTTATAGCTTTTTTAACTTTGCCCGTGAGCCACATAGGTTTTATTTTTAGCCTTTTAAACTTATTGCCCATGGGTTCCACACAGTCTTTTTGAAGAATTCCCATTTCTGTTCTGTGTTCATCTGTGCCAATAGTCCCTCCCAGTCCAAGTCCTGGAGAGCAGCCCTCATCCTTGGAAAATTTGCTCTCTTAAAATTTAGTGTTTTAATATTTCCTGTATGCATTTCCTGCTTATAGTTAACATTAAATGAAATCATGTTATGATCACTGCTACCCAGGTGTTCCTTTATCTGAACATTAGTAATAAGCTCTGCATGGTTTGAAATTATCAGGTCCAACAGAGCATCATTCCTAGTTGGGGCCTCAATAAACTGCACCATAAAATTGTCCTGCAATAGGTTTTTAAATTTTTGTCCTTTAACTGTCCCAGAACTCTTCCCCCATCATTATAGGGAATGTCTATAGTGTTTTATGTACTATCTTTATATATGCTCAGGTTAAATGTTTCAAACATGTTTTAATTTCAACCAAATAAACATCTTGCATATAAGGTTTCATATTTACCATGTGGAGGAAGCAGGTGGAGCTCTAGAGTCAGCAGGGAAATATATTTTCTCCTTACAAGTTACATTTTGAATACTTTGGGCTAGATTCATAAAGGACATACGACGGCGTATCTTCAGATACGCCGTCGTATGTCCGAATGAGCGCAGTCGTATCTATGCGCCTGATTCATAGAATCAGTTACGCATAGATTTGGCCTAGATACGAGTGCCGTCGTATTTTAGGGTGCATATTTACGCTGGCCGCAAGGGGCGCTTCCATAGATTAACGCGTAGAATATGCAAATGAGCTAGATACGCCGATTCAGAAACGTACGTCCGCCCGGCGCATTGATTTACGTTGTTTAAGTAAGGCTTTTTTCGGCGTAAAGTTACCCCTGCTATGTGAGGCGTAGCCAATGTTAAGTATGGATGTCGGGACAGCGTAGAATTTTCCGTCGTTTACATCGTTTGCGTAAGTCGTACGCGAATAGGGCTGTGCATAAGTTACGTTCACGTCGAAAGCATTGACTATTTGCGACGTGATTTCGAGCATGCGCACTGGAATACGTTCACAGACGGCGCATGCGCCGTTTGTTAGGAGCGTCAATTACGTGGGGTCAAAGCTCATTATAATACAACACGCCCACTGCCTGGGCAATTTGAATTAGGTGGGCTTACGCCGGCCCATTTACACTACGCCGCCTTAACTTAGGAGGCAAGTTCGTTGTGAATACGGTACCTGCCTCACTAAGTTACGGCGGCGTAGTGTATCTGAGATACGCAACGCCCGCCTAAAGATAGGCAATTCTACCTGAATCTACCCCATGGAATTTGATGAACCTACTACCTTGGGTCATATTTCTGAGGTAATAGGCTCTCTGTAGAAAAGGTTCACTGGTATAGGAAATGCCTTATTTATCTTGAAGGTTGTCTGTTAAAGGTCACTAGCCTATAAATGGATAAGATTGGGTCTATATTGTATCAATCTTCTGATACTAGATTCCAATCACTGACCAGTATTACTACTTTATATATGAGATATATATATAAAAAATGGAATCCCCCCCATTCTTAATATCTGTTAGAAAGCAGGGGCGGACTGACAACTCATGGGGCCCCCGGGCAATAGGAGATTATGGGGCCCCCGTGCAATAGGAGAAGATGGGGAGAAGATGGGGCCCCCAGGCAATAGATTATGGGGCCACACAGTATACACACACACACACACACACATACAGTATGCATACACAGTATACACACACACAGAATACACGTACACACACTGAAAAGGTACTGAAGAGGCGGGGCAGCTATAATCTTCGGATTTTTAGACAAAAAAGGATGTCGGTAAGGGACATTTCAGGGACAGATGTAAAAAAACACAGATTTTTACATACTGTCCTTGGTTTACTGAGGCTGGCAATCCTGATGGGGCTCCCTAGTGGCATGAGGCCCTCGGGCAGTGCCCGAATGGTCAGTCTGCCCCTGTTAGAAAGCATTGAGTAGTGATAGGAGATTGGCTATGTGAACAGTCAGTGGACATGCTAGAGACGACAGTGACTTTGGACATTCTACAGGAGAAAGTAAGATACTGTGGACATGCCACTGGAGACATTCAAAGATGCTAGAGGATACAGTTTGTGACTGCAGACATGAAACAAGAGATAATCAGAGAGTGTAGGTATGTTACAAGTGATAGTCAGAGACTGCAGACACGATACAAGAGATGGTTTAGAGACTGCAGACATGATACAAGAGATGGTCAGAGACTGCAGTCATGACACAATATATGGTCAGAGACTGCAGACATGATACAAGAGATGGTCAGAGACTGCAGACATGATACAAGAGATGGTTCAGAGACTGCAGACATGATACAAGATATGGTCAGAGACTGCAGACATGAAACAAGAGATGGTCAGAGACTGCAGACATGAAACAATATATGGCCAGAGACTGCAGACATGATACAAGATATGGTCAGAGACTGCAGATACACTATACACATCGATAACTGTGTTACTCCTGCGCCGCCTGGTTATGTATGGTCAGGCTTTTTTTTCTCAGAAAGTAGGTGCAGGAACTCAAGCATAACCCCCTCATACACACACACACATACCCTCCAAACCACATCAAATAGTGGGTATGGTGAAATAATACTAATAGTGGGAGGGTCTTAAAGGGGTATTACATACCAGGAGTTCATTACGTACAGATTGCAGAGTTCGGTACACACAGAGTGCAGAGTTTAGGGTTGCACTACATACATAGTGCAGAGTTCAGGGGTGTGCTACACACAGAGTGCAGAGCCTTTTTCCACAGCTACTTACTTCTGCATCCTCCATCCACATCTCACCTTCACCCCTCTTCTTCCCTAGTACCTCCCTGCACACTATAGTTGGCTCTTTTTCAGGGAGATGATCCAGTGGGGGAGTCAGCATCTGCACTGTGCCCCAGGCACCTACATCTCACAGGTCCCCATCTTGCACTCAGTGGGAGCCTCTCAGGAGATCAGATCTATGGGAGCTGTTGGAAGACAAGCTGTCACTTGTAAACACAGAAGGCGGACTTCTGTGTTTACAAGTTTTAGTGGTGAGCCGGGTGAGAAGGGCCTCAGCCAAAGGTTCCACCAAGTTCCAGCTGGAAAAAAAGCCCTGTGTATGGTACTTGGAGGTGTATCAGTGGTCTACGGTCTTGTGTTGGTCTAGAGCTGCTCCTGGCATCAATGTGTGTTCCCACACTGAGCTTCTTAACCACTTAAGGACCGCCTCCTGCAGATATACGTCTGCAGAATGGCACGGCTGGGCACAAGCACGTACCTGTACGTCCTCTTTAAGTGCCCAGTCGTGGGTCGCGGGCGCGCGCCCCGGTCCAAAGCTCCGTGGCCGCGGGACCCGCGGACCCGATCGCCGCCGGAGTCCAGCGATCGGTCCCCGGAGCTGAAGAACGGGGAGAGCTGTGTGTAAACACAGCCTCCCCGTTCTTCACAGTGGCAGCTTCATTGATCGTGTGTTCCCTAATATAGGGAAACACGATCAACGACGTCACACGTCCAGCCCGCCCCCCTACAGTTAGAAACACAGATGAGGTCACACTTAACCCCTTCAGCGATCCCTAGTGGTTAACTCCCAAACTGCAATTGTCATTTTCGCAGTAAACAATGCATTTTCATAGCATTTTTTGCTGTGAAAATGACAATGGTCCCAAAAATGTGTCAAAATTGTCCGATGTGTCCGCCATAATGTCGCAGTCACGAAAAAAATCGCTGATCGCCGCCACTAGTAATAAAAAAAAAAAAATTAATAAAAATGCAATAAAACTATGTCCTATTTTGTAAACGCTATAAATTTTGCGCAAACCAAGCGATAAACGCGTATTGCGATTTTTTTCACCAAAAATAGGTAGAAGAATACGTATCGGCCTAAACTGAGAAAAAAAAAATGTATATCTTTTTGGGGATATTTATTATAGCAAAAAGTAAAAAATATTGCATTTCTTTCAAAATTGTCGCTCTATTTTTGTTTATAGCGCAAAAAATAAAAACCGCAGAGGTAATCAAATACCACCAAAAGAAAGCTCTATTTGTGGGGAAAAAAAGGACGTCGATTTTGTTTGGGAGCCACGTCGCACGACCGCGCAATCGTCAGTTAAAGCGACGCAGTGCCGAATCGCAAAAAGTGGCCTGGTCCTTTAGCTACAAAATGGTCCGGGGCTTCAGTGGTTAAAGTAAACCTGTGAAAGATATATAGAGGCTGTCATTGTAGACGTCCTCCTCCTCCTCCAAAAATTAACTGTCTGACTTTGGCCTCAGGCAGATGGACACTTTCCAGCATCCCACAAATTACGAGCGCATTTTCCCACCCAGGAAATGAATTCCCAGCCCATCTTAATGAATTGCTGTATGCTAGCTGTACATGGGTATCCACCATGCTAAACTGACATGTGTAACTGTGATCATGATGACTGACCGACTCACCCATCATAAGGTCGGATTCGTAAGTAGTTTGGCTCTTCACGGCGAGGAACAAACCGTATGCAAGTCACAACTGTCACCTCCTCCATGGCAGCCTGGATGATCGCTTTTTCTTCCAATGCTATAACAACAAAGGCAAACATAATAAATGAGAGTTAAAGTGATACTAAGCCCTATTGTTTTCAGTTAATACACTGTTATCAAGCAGTGAAACATGCTCCTGTAAATTTGCCAACACACAAGGTTTTTTTTTTACGAAAGGCAAATCCACTTTGCACTACAAAAAATCAAGAGGATTTGATAGTGGTAATAAAATACAGACTCTCGTAATCAGCGAGAGGTGATAAATATCCTTGCAAGGAAATAAAAACAAAGTAGCTCTGTTTGGCGTCAGGCCGCCTATGGGGAAGAAAACCGCGCATGCGCAATGCGTGTGCGTGTCGCCCGACGATCGCTTCGTCACATCGACGTCATCAGGGGCACAAGGTGTGCCCCTGATGACGTCAATGTGACGAAACGATCGTCGGGCGATCGTCGGGCGACACACACACACACATTGCACATGCATGGTTTTTCTTCCCCCATAGGCGGCCTGACGCCAAACAGAGCTACTTTGTTTTTATTTTCTTGCAAGGATATTTATCACCTCTCGCTGATTACGAGAGTCTGTATTTTATTACCACTATTAAATCCTCTTGATTTTTAAAACGCCTGCACTATGAAACTCTTTTTTTGTTTCTTTTCCATTGCGGCATACCCACCCCCACTTTGAGTGTGTATCCCAATACTATATACACACACCTGCGGTACTACTGTAAGGACTTGTGAGCTGTGGTTTGGAGCCATTGAAGGTGTGAGAGACGGAGGATCTTCTCAGCTGCTCTGCAGGATAACCTCAGGCCTCGTACACACGGCCGAGGAACTCGACGTGCCAAACACGTCGAGTTCCTCGTCGAGTTCAGGGATGAAGCCGCCGAGGAGCTCGGCGGGCCGCCTTCTCCCATAGAACAACGAGAAAATAGAGAACATGTTCTCTATTTTCTCGACGAGTTCCTCGGCGGCTCCATCGGGCCAAAAGTGTACAGACGACAGAGTTTCTCGGCAGAATCAGGCTCTGACCGAGTTTCTCGTCGAATTCTGCCGAGAAACTCTGTCGTGTGTACGAGGCCTCATTGTATAAGCCTGGTTTTAACCCCCCTGAGAAGGGCGGTCACAGGCTTTCTGGTAAGCCTTCAATTTTACTATCAGGTGATGGGCTGATTTCACGTCTCTCTGGAACTTCTCAACACACACTGGATGTTCATAGCCTCCTTTTGAATTTTCCTTTCTGGATTTCCATCTGCTGATCCATTGGACTTATTGTTTTCACTGACTGTTTACTATTTCAATATGTTATATGTTATTTGCATATATCTTAAGATTTTCACTTCATTGTTTTTTGATTGCACGTATTTTTTCATTTTTTACGTTTATTGATTTATACATTTTTGACTAAATTTCCAGCGCTACACTGTTTTTACATATGCTTCTTTTGACTTGTTATCAAGGTAGTGTTTAGCTGCAGGATCCCTCAGGGATTATTAATATTACCCTGAGGGATTATTAATATATATTTCACTTTATTTCACTTATTCTTTACCAAGCGCAAATTTTTCCCTTTCCCTCTCCCCTCCTATACACAAAGTTTATCTAAAGCCAAAACTTTTTTTTCCAGAGTAGGGAATCTCCGTTTGGGTAGACTTTTCTTTAATTCCGATCCCCACACACTACAGGAAGTAAGAGGAGATCTTTACAAAGGAAGGGAAATCCTTGTATTAGACCAGTGCTTCTCAAATAGTGGGGCGTGCCCCCCAGGGGGGGCCCCGAGGCTCCATAAAGGGGGGCTCGTTCCGGACCGCGGCGATCGCGCCATTTAGTATCCGCTTCTGTCCCCAGCCTCCTCTGCTAGTTAGAGGGGCGGGAGGCGGGACATTTTTGAACTGGGGGATGGGACCAGAGAGGTAGCAGCCTGTCATGTTGGACGGCAGGTGATTGGCTGCTAGGAGGCGGTCCTAGCAGCCAATCACCAGTTCGCCCAAAAGTCTCCCCGCCCCGCCCAGTGCTGCTGCGGCTTCACTTGACGAATGTCCCGCCTCCTGCTCTCCGCGCTGAAAAGTTACAGGTGGGAGTGGAGAGGGAGGAAGGGAGGAAAAATATAGGGAAATGTTAAGGACGAGGAGTGGGGGCTGTGCTGTGGGGGGAAAAGGGGGGGTTATGTGATGGGGGAAACTGTGTGCAGGATATGTGATGGGGGTCATGTAAAGGGGGCAATACTTTGTGGGGGGGGAGTATGTGATGGGGTCATGTAAAGGGGGAAATACTGTGTGGGGGGATATGTGATGGGGCAATACTGTGTGGGGGGATATGTAATGGGGCAATACTGTGTGGGGGGATATGTGATGGGGCAATACTGTGTGGGGGGGATATGTGAAGAAGGGCAATACTGTGTGTGGGGGGATATGTGAAGAAGGGCAATACTGTGTGGGGGGATATGTGAAGAAGGGCAATACTGTGTGGGGGGATATGTGGATGCAGTGTTATGCAGAGGTGTACTTATAACAATTTTATAGACAAATGATATTATTTACAGTCGCGCGGGGGGCGCGAAATGTTTTCTTCTTCCTAGGGGGGGCATGACAGAAAATAATTGAGAAGCACTGTATTAGACAGTTGTCACTGGAGCCCGTGTCCCCTTTGGAAGATGTACCCTCTATTCCTGTTCCAGTGACAACTCAAAATTTTCCTCTCACTTTTAGTACCAGTGACAGTGGTGTTCAGAACAAATACAGAGGGTGGATCTCACTAAGAGGAATATAGATAGAAATAAAAACCTGAAGAAGGATGAAGAATAGGAGAACCACATTATGGGTCCTGTGTGTTGCATTTGCATGGGCACAGCAGCTTATTTCATTTAAATGGACTGCTGTACCTGCGAGAGATGTAGGGAAAAAAGTTCCTGACCCTTTTCTTTTTAAAGAATTGCATGAATCTATGTATTGTCAACGCTGCCGCTCACTATTCAGATGACTCGCCCCCTGGCGTGCGCCGGCTATCTGAATAATGGCAGCTGGTTGGCTGTGGAAGTGTCTATCAGAGCCAGCGGCTCTGATAGGCTTTCCGATTACTGCCTGAGGGCTGTAATCGGCTTCCAAATAGTTAACCAGGGGACGCACGGGGTGTGCGTTCCCTGGTCAACACTGACACGCATCTCAGCCAATCAGGTTCACCGGATCTGGTTAGCGGTAACCTGATTGGCTAAATGACATCGAGGAAGGGATCGTGGAGGAGGATGGCTGACTGAGAAAGGTAAGTGCCGGGCGGAGGGGGGGGGGCAATCTGGCAGCATTTTAGGGGCAAACTGGTGGCAATTGATGGGCACAGTGGCGACAATGGCATGGCACAGTGGCGACAATTGATGGGCACAGTTTCGACAATTGATGGGCACAGTGGCTGCGTTTGGCATGGCACAGTGGCGACAATAGCATGGCACAGTGGCTGCATTTTGGCATGGCACAGTGGCGACAATGGCATTCCACAGTGCCTGTGTTTGGTATGGCACAGTGGCGACAATTGATGGGCACAGTGGCGACAATTGATGGGCACAGGGGCTGCGTTTGATGGCATGGCATAGTGGCTGCGTTTGATGGCATGGCACAGTGACGACAATTTAATGGCACAGTGGCGACAATTTTATGGCACAGTGGCTGCGTTTGATGGGCAGTGACTGCGTTTGATGGGCACAGTGGCTGCGGTTGATGGGCACAGTGGCGGTAATTGATGGGCACAGTAAGGCTGCAATTGATGTTCTTTTTTTTCGTTTGTTTGCGCCCCCCCCCCAAAAAAAATTTTGGAGCACCAGCCACCACTGGTTTTGACAGCAGAATTGGATCTTTAATTTAGGCCCTATTCACCCTATTGCAATTTCAGATATGACTTGAGTCAGTGGCTGTATTTGGTATACGCTGAAGGTATCATATATAAGGGTGTATGCAAAAATTAGAACATTTTTTTTTTTTGCATATGCTCTACTAGTGTCTACACAAACTACAAAGTACACCCAAGTACAGCCACACACAGCCATGTCTATGGGCAGCCGTACACAGCACCTGGGCTTCCAGGGCAGGGAATTAACTGGAATTTATGTTGTACAGGCTCAGGCCTCGTACACACGACCGAGTTTCTCGGCAAAAACCAGCAAGAGACTTGCTGGGAGATATTTTTTTGCAGAGGAAACCAGTCGTGTGTACATTTTCGTTGAGGAAACTGTCGAGAAACTCGACGAGCCAAAAAGAGAGCAAGTTCTCTATTTCCTCGACGGGAATGGAGAAACTTGCCTGGTCGAGTTTCTCGACGGCTTCACAAGGAACTCGACGAGGAAAACGATGTGTTTCGCCCGTCGAGTTCCTCGGTCGTGTGTACGAGGCTTTAGACACCCATGTGCAAGAGGCCTAAGTTAGCCTTTACTGTCCACCGGTTTTGAATAAATATCCCGTATACAACTACCATAAATACATATGTAAAACTTTGAAGAGGTATGATCAGAACTGTCTGCCATGCCATGACTGGGATCTGAAGAGTAACACGTACTGTAGTTGTCAGACAATGTATACGGCACGTTGACTGTTCCGTCTTTGGATTTTGGCCATAGACAAGATTTTCCTCTACAGATGACAGCATTCCTGTTCCTTTTCACAGCGATATCTCCTTGTAGCATGAATCGGGAACTGTCTATAGGGATAGAAAATAATGATTGTACATCACGCCTTCTGTTATTGAGACTGAAGTCCAACTTGATGTATAAATTGAACCCACCGATCCACTGCCACCAGCCTTACCTTCTAAAGTTCAGCCAACATCTGTGTGGTTTATGTGGCAAGAAGGATCACTGGTCGGCCCACCATATCTTGAAGACTCCCTTTGTGAGATATTGTGATCTGATATAGTTCCACTAAAACAGCTCTATTCGATCAGAACTCAGCGGATGGTCTCACATAACTCCAATTAAGTCTTCATAATAGACAAATCAATAGGCAGACCATATGTGCCAAATTCACATTTTCATAATGGCCTTGTGAGTGGACTAAAGGCTAATATATCTGTTTTGTGTACATTTGACCTTTAACCACTTAAGCCCCGGACCTTTAGGCAGCTAAAGGCCCAGGCCAGGTTTTGCGATTCGGCACTGCGTTGCTTTAACAGACAATTGCGTGGTCGTGCGACGTGGCTCCCAAACAAAATTGACGTCATTTTTTCCCCACAAATAGAGCTTTCTTTTGGTGCTATTTGATCACCTCTGCGGTTTTTATTTTTTGCGCTATAAACAAAAATAGAGCGACAGTTTTGAAAAAAATGCAATGTTTTTTACTTTTTTCTATAATAAATATCCCCCAAAAATATATAAAAATAAATTTTTTTCCTCAGTTTAGGCCGATACGTATTCTTCTACCTATTTTTGGTAAAAAAAAATAGCAATAAGCGTTTATCGGTTGGTTTGCGCAAAATTTATAGCGTTTACAAAATAGGGGATAGTTTTATTGCATTTTTATTCATTATTTTTTTTTTTACTACTAATGGCGGCGATCAGCAATTTTTTTCATGACTGCGACATTATGGCGGACACTTCGGACAATTTTGACACATTTTTGGGACCATTGTCATTTTCACAGCAAAAAATGCATTTAAATTGCATTGTTTATTGTGAAGATGACAGTTGCAGTTTGGGAGTTAACCACAGGGGGCACTGAAGGGGTTATGTTTCACCTAGTGTGTGTTTACAACTGTAGGGGGTGTGGCTGTAGGAGTGACGTCATCGATTGTGTCTCCCTATAAAAGGGATCACTCGATCGATGCAGCGCCACAGTGAAGCACGGGGAAGCCGTGTTTACACGCGGCTCTCCCCGTTCTTCAGTTCCAGGGACCGATCGCGGGACCCCAGCCGTCCTGGTCCCGCAGCTTCGGACCGGGCCGCGGGCGCGCGTCCGCGACCCACGACTGGGTAGATGTTAAGGACGTACCGGTACTTCGATCTGCTCAGCCGTGCCATTCTGCCGATATATATTGTCATGCGGCAGTCGTTAAGTGGTTAAATCATAACTAAAAGCAAAACGTTTTTCTTTTTGTGGATTGAGTAAAGGAGGGTTACAACCCCGTTGTTTTTTTCCCCATCCTTATCCCATTGGGGAGATTCCCCTTAGGGCCCTTTCACACGTACGGACAGTATGTCCGTATTTCATCCATCTGTTTTTGGATGGACATACATTAATCCCTATGGGATAGCGGGTGTCAGCGGATGAACCGCCGCTGACACCCGATCTCATCGGTCCCCGCTATGGTCCGATTCTGCAGATGGAGGAAAATCCTATTTTTCCATCCGTCTGCAGAGCGGATCGGGTGAATGCGGACAGACGGCCCGCGTTCTTCCGATGCCCCCATAGGGGAGAGCAGAGATCTGACAGGGTGGTCCCTCCTCAGTGTGCAGGGACCGCACTGTCATCTGGCGGCTCAGCGGGGATCAACGAACTGATCCCGCTGAGCAAGCGGATGAGACATGTACGGATCGGATCCTTGCGGGATCCGTACATGTGAAAGGGGCCTTACTTCCTGTCATATAGTCAAAACAGGAAGCGAGACAAAATCCTGTCAAAGTAAGGGAATCCCTGCTTGTCACCAAGGTCACCAGAACTAGTCTCCCCTTTGAAAATGTTCTCCTCTATCACGTTCTATTGCCAACCAAAATTTTCAATGATAATGGTAAACAGGACAAATAGAGAGCGTGAATCTCCCAAGCGGGGGCACAGACAGCAATAAAAACCAGACAGTTGTTCTAATCTCTCTCCAAATCTAAAAAAAAAAAAAAAAAAAAAGTTTTGTCTTTAGTTATACTTTAAAGGGGTTGTAAAGGTTAATTTTGTATTTTCTAAATAGATTCCTTTAAGCTAGTGCATTGTTAGTTCACTTACCTTTTCCTTCCATTTACCTTCTAAATGTTTTTCTTCTTTGTTTTATTTGTCTGAATTTCTTACTTCCTGTTCCTCCTCAGTAAGCTGTTCTAAATGACTTTTCACCGCTCAGATGACAGTGGAAAGCTTACTGAGGAGAAACAGGAAGTGAGAAATTCAAACAAAGAAAAAAAAAACATTTAGAAGGGAAATGGAAGGAAAAAGTACGTGAAAATAAAAGACGAACCTTTACAACCCCTTTAACTTGTACAGTATCTATTTTCATAGGGGTAGATTCAAAGAGCAATTGTGCCTGCAAGTAAGCAATTGCGCTGCGTAACTATGGTTACATTCGTAACTACGGCGTTACGAATGCTCCTGATTCAGGAACCTCGTTACGCCGACGGCAGCCTAAGATATGACTAGCATAAGGCTCTTATGCCGCAAAGTTTAAATTTTACGTCGTTTGCGTAAGTGAATCGTGAATGGCGCTGGACGCCATTCACGTTCACTTTGAAGCAAATGACATCCTTGCGACGTCATTTGCCGCAATGCACGTCGGGAAAGTTTCCCGACGGAGCATGCGCACTACGTTCGGCGCGGGAACGCGCCTAATTTAAATGATCCACGCCCCCTACGGGATCATTTAAATTACGTGCCCTTACGCCGGGCAGTTTTCCGGAGTGCACACGAAATTTTCGGAGCTACTGCTCCGTGAATCGCGCGTAGCGCAGGAAATTTACGGAGGCGCAGCGGCAAAAAAAAGGGGCAAAGCTACCTGAATCTACCCCACAGTCTTTAAAGGGGGTTTTTCTGCCATTCAAATTCCCAGAAAAAATATCCACAATCCTAAGCTGTTTTATGAGTGTCGCTCCAAAGGGAACCGGTCATTGACTCAAACTTTCCTAAATTGCCAGTGCTAAGTGTATCTACCCCAAACTTTTATTATTAGTTGTGTATAGGATGAGTAAAGTTTAGAACCCTTGTGAAATGTTACTTCTATCCGAAGCTCTGTAGAAAGATGTCCCATCACTTAGGCCCCTTTCAGCTGCTATACCGTCTGAAAAACTCCTGCACTTCATATTCAATGTGAAAGCCCGAGGGCTTTCACACTGAGGTGATGCGCTGGCGGGAGACAAAAAAATCTCCTGTCAGCAGCATCTTTGGAGCAGTGAGAGGAGCGACGTGTATACCGCTCCTTCACCGCTCCTTCCCATTGAAAACAATGGAAACCGTGGCAATACCGCCCGCAATGCGCCTCTGGATTGGATATTTTCATTGGATATTCCGTCCGTGTGTATGCCCCATCGGAATTTTTCCGGCGGAAATTCAGAAGGAATTAAATAGAGAACATGTTCTCAATTTTTCCGATCGACTGTATGCTTTTCCAACGGAATAAACACCACGCATGCTCGGAAACAATTAGACGCATGCTCGGAAGCATAGAACTTAATTTTCTCGGCTCGTCGTAGTATATTACGTCACCGCGTTCTTGATGGTCGGATTTTAGTGTGACCGGTCGTGTTTACAAGGCGTAAGAGCCATCACACACTGGGGATCCTATTGCTGGTAAAAACGTGCCAGCAGCAGGATAGCTTTGAAGGACACAGCAGAGAGTGAGAAAACTCTAAAAAGCATCAAAGACACAGGGCAAGATCCACAAAGAAGTTACGCTGGCGTATTTATTGATACGCCGCGTAACTTCTAGGTTGCTCCGGCGTATCTTTGTTTTGTATCCACAAAACAAGATACGCCTGAAGCTGGGCTAGATCTGACTGACGTACGTCTTAGTACGCCGTTGGATCTAAGGTGCATATTTACGCTGGCCGCTAGGTGGCGCTTCCGTTGATTTCCGCGTCAAGTATGCAAATTAGCTAGATACGCCAATCCACAAACGTACGTCCGCCTGGTGCTTTTTTTTTACGTTGTTTACGTAAGGCTTTTTTTCGGCGTAATGTTACCCCTGCTCTATGAGGCGTAGCCAATGTTAAGTATGGACGTAGGGCCAGCGTCGAATTTTCCGTCGTGTACGTTCACGAATAGGGCTCTTCTTTTATATAGATAATTGACAATACTATGTTATATCCCATACCTTGATTGGATGTTAAAATGTCACTGAAAACATCATTGCTGGACTCTTGGGGAACTGCAACAAAGAAAAAAACTAAGCACAAAAAGCAAATACAAATGTGGAAAAAATATTATAACATATTACCAACCTGACGCATTAACTGCTTCTTGATGATCCTGCAATGTAAAGTGATTTAATAACTTCATTATGTTACCTGTACAGAGCATGCCATTAGGTGACCTAACATGAGTAGTCTTCTACCTGCACACAAGTATATACATATACAGTATGGGCCAAATTCATAGAGAACTGCGGCGGCGTAACGTATCGTCTTTAAGTTACACCGCCGCAAGTTTTCCTCGTAAGTGCTTGATTCACAAAGCACTTGAGTGTAAACTTGCGGCGGAGTAACGTAAAGACGTCCGGCGCAAGCCCGCCTAATTCAAATGGGGCGTGTACCATTTAAATTAGGCGCGTTCCCGCGCCGAACGTTCTGCGCATGCTCCGTTAGGAAATTTCCCGACGTGCATTGCGTGAAATTACGACGCCCCGACGTGTTTTTTGAATGGCGACGTGCGTAACGTACTTTCGTATTCCCGGACGTCTTACGCAAAAACATAAAAATTTGAAATTCGACCCGGGAACGACGGCCATACTTTAACATGGCTCGTCTAAAGTTAACCCATGAAAAAGCAGGCCTAACTTTGCGACGGGAAAAACCGACTAGCGACGATGTAACGAACGCGCGTACCTTCGTGGATCGCCGTAAAAGCTAATTTGCATACCCGACGCTGGAAAACGACGCAAACTCCACCCAGCGGCGGCCGAAGTATTGCATCCTAAGATCCGACGGTGTAAGTCAATTACACATGTCGGATCTTAGGGCTATCTATGCGTAACTGATTCTATGAATCAGCCGCATAGATAGGACAAGAGATACGACGGCGTATCTCTTCTGTGAATCTGGCCCTATATCCCCAAAAAAATGTAGTTTTTGAATAAGAGTTTTTTCCCCCTTTTGGGAAGACTTAAATTCCTGCTACCTGAACAGGTTTTCGCATAGGAAGAATTCCCCTCACTTCCAGCTCTGTTCATCACTTAACCACATAAGGACCGCCGCACGACTATATACGTCGACAGAATGGCAGGGCTGGGCACATGGACGTATATAAACGTCCTCTTTAAGAGCCCAGCCGTGGGGTCGAGAAGCGCGCCGCCAGCGGCGCATTCGCGATCCGGTCCAAAGCTCCATGACCGCACCCATGGGACCGATCGCCGCCGGTGTCCCGAGATCTGGTCACAGGAGCTGTAGAATGGGGAGAGGTGTGTGTAAACACCTACACACCTTCCCCGTTCTTCTCTGTGGCAGTGTCACTGATCGTCTGTTCCCTGATATAGGGAACGACAATCAGTGACGTCACGCGTCCAGCCCCGCCCCCCCTACAGTAAGAAACACACATTAGGTCACACTTAACCCCTACATCGCCCCCTTAACCCCTACCATTGTCATTTTCACAGTAATCAGTGCATTTTTATAGCACTTTTTGCTGTGGTCCCAAAAATGTGTCAAAAGTGTCCGATGTGTCCGCCATAATGTCGCAGATACGAAAAAAAACGCTGATCGCCGCCATTAGTAGTAAAAAAAAATATTAATAAAAATGCCATAAAACTATCCCCTATTTTGTAAACGCTATAAATTTCGCGCAAACCAATCGATAAACACTTATTGTGATTTTTTTTTACCAAAAATATGTAGAAGAATACGTATCGGCCTAAACTGAGGGAAAAAAAAGTATTTTTATATATTTTTGGGGGGATATTTATTATAGCAAAAAGTAAAAAATATTGTTTTTTTTTTTAAATTTTCGCTTTATTTTTGTTTATAGCGCAAAAAATATAAACCGCAGAGGTGATCAAATACCACCAAAAGAAAGCTCTATTTGTGGGGAAAAAAGGACGCCGATTTTGTTTGGGAGCCACTTCGCACAACCGCGCAATTGTCAGTTAAAACAACGCAGTGCCAAATCGCAAAAAAGGGGCAAGGTCCTTAACCTGCATAATGGTCCGGGTCTTAACCGGTTAATCAATGGTCGGCAGAGACAAACAGAGAGCGTGAACCTATCCAGACATCAATAAAAGTCTCATTAATGTTCCAACCGTTACCCATAACTAAAAGACACTTCTTGGCTATACATACACTTTAACATACCTCCCAACTTTTTGAGATGGGAATGAGGGACACCTATCAGCAAAAGTATGCAGGCATAGGACACACCCCATGCCACACCCCCCTTAAAGGAGAATTGTACAAAAAAACAAGATTGGTTAAACCCACAAGTGTTTTTTTTTACCAATACTAATCCTTTATATTGGCTTTTGGAATTTACAAATGCAGCAATTTAGAGATCAGATGAAAGGTTTAGTGATTGAACACTTTTTGAAAGATAAAAATAGGATTTTTTGTACTCACCGTAAAATCCTTTTCTCTGTCGTCCATGGATGGACACCGCCTTCAAAATCTTGACATATGGTTTAAGGGCCAGATCCTCAAACGAGATACGACGGCGTATCTACTGATACGCCGTCGTATCTCTGTTTTTAACTATGCGGCTGATTCATAGAATCAGTTACGCATAGCTAGCCCTAAGATCCGACAGGTGTAATTGAATTACACTGTCGGATCTTAAGGATGCAATTCTAGGCCGGCCGCTAGGTGGCGAGGCCATTGCGGCCGGCGTAGAATATGCAAATGAATAGTTACGGCGATCCCCGAACGTCCCGAACGGCCCGTCGATCTAAATCTACGTTGTTTCCGTCGAGTTACGTCGCGTAAAACTAGGGCTGAGTCCTATTTGACTAAGCCATGGTAAGTATGGCCGTCGTTCCCGCGTCGAAATTTAAACTTCAACGTCGTTTGCGTAAGACGTCCGTGAATGGCGCTGGACGCCATTTACGTTAACATCTAAGCAAATGACGTCGGTGCGACGTCAGTTAGCGCAATGCATGTCGGGTAATTTACCCGACGGAGCATGCGCAGTACGTCCGGCGCGGGAGCGCGCCTAATTTAAATGGGACTCGCCCCATTAGATTGGGCATGCCTTGCGCCGGACGGATTTAAGTTACACCGCTGCAAATTTCCAGGTAAGTGCTTTGTGGATCGGGCACTAACTTGGGAAATTTGCGACGGTGTAACTTAAATGGGAAAAGTTAAGTTGCGCCGCCTGGCTGTGGATCTGGCCCTGTGATCCTGTTCATGGGAGAGGAGTCCTCTCCTATGAACAGGAACATAACCCATATGTCAAGACTTTGAAGGCTGTGTCCGTCCATGGACGATAAGAGAAAAGTGCATTTTATATACAACTTTATAGATCAGACCAAAATGAGGAACAAATGAGGAAGAATGAGGGACAGAGGGACATTGTTCCAAATCAGGGACAGTCCCTCGAAATCAGGGACAGTTGGGAGCTGTGCAATGAGTTGAATATTGCTGGTCTATGATACACGGGATACTAAGCTCCTTAATAACAAGAGAAAGAAAAGATGGCAATCTAATTCTTCCATTTATAACCTGCATTGTAAAAAAAAACAAAAGTAGGAAAGTGGGAAGGACAACACAGACCCTTTTATACCTATTGTCTGTATAAATCATCTGTAATATGGATTCTAAGCTTCCATACGGTATACTGTAGCATGCAGAATTGATCATACCTGTATTGGATCTCCTGTACACATGGCTATCAGCATGCCTGGGAGTAGAAGGGACGGGAGGTCCATGGTGGAGGACGCCTGCCGCACGGTACAATAATCAGAGTATTTCAGAGCTGACTTTATACAGTGGCTGTAGGGAGGGGGGACGAGGTGTGCGACGGGCGGTTAACAGGCAATCCCCACAAGGGAAAATAGAAAAGGGGGGCTAATTGTGTACCAGGAATTCAGAGCAGACTTTTTTTTTCTGATTCCTTTTTACTCAGAGCCAAGAATCCTAATACTCTGGTGCTGGCTATACACGGGGACATTTTTTAACTACTTCCTTACTGGGTACTTAAACCCCCTTCCTGCCCAGAGGACTTTTTGCGATTCGGCACTGCGTCGCTTGAACTGACAATTGCGCGGTCGTGCGAAGTGGCTCCCAAACAAAATTGACGTCCTTTTTTCCCCACAAATAGAGCTTTCTTTTGGTGGTATTTGATCACCTCTGCGGTTTTTATTTTTTGCGCTATAAACAAAAATAGAGCGTCAATTTTGAAAAATCCTCAGTCTAGGCCGATACGTATTCTACATATTTTTTGTAAAAAAAAAAAAAAAAAATCGCAATAAGCGACTGGTTTGCGCAAAAGTTATAGCGCCTACAAAATAAGGGACAGAATTATTATTATTATTATTATTTTTTTTCTACTAGTAATTTCAACGATCTGCTGTTTTTATTGCGACTACGACATTATGGCGGTTACATCGGACACTTTTGACACATTTTTGTCACCATTCACATTTATACTGCAATCAGTGCTATAAATATGCACTAATTACTGTATAAATGTGACTGGCAGGGAAGGGGTTAACACTAGGGGGTGAGGAAGGGGTTAAATGTGTGTCCTATATAGTGTTCTAACTGTGTGGGGGGAGGGGGGGTGACTGGGGGGGGTGACTGATCTGTGTCCCTATGTACAAGAGACACAGATCGGTCTCCTCTCTCCCTGACAGCACCGCTGTCTGTGAGAGCCAGCAATGAGAAATGATCTCATATGTAAACATATGAGATCATCTCTCATTGGCCGCACAGATCGCCTAGCAAACGGCCACTCCGATTGGCCGTTCACGGCGATCTGTGATTGGCTGTGTCCAAGGGACACGGCCAGCACAGAAGTTCCCCGCTGCGCGCTAGGGAGCGCGCGCGGGGAACGCGGAAAGGAGCGGACGTCAATTGACGGCGCCCCAGAGAAGTAGAACCACCCTGCGGCCGTCAATAATCGTACGGCCGTCGGGAAGTGGTTAACATACTTTTAACCAGATTTCAATCAAATAACCATCTACCAGATTAATGCAGAACTTTACCCATAACAACTTGATAAAAATAACGTTCTTTAGCAAGGAACATACATTCCACATGGATGTAGCACTACCCCCATAGGAGCTGCTGGTTATATTTTGGGTGGCATGTTACCTCCCATGGGGCCAATTGTTCACTGTCACCCAATGGTTTAAGGGGTACCCCCCCCCCCCCAGGGCCACTATTCCACTGACATCAGTGATTTAAGGGGCTCTTTTTTTCCTGTGGGACACCATCTCACTTATCCCAATAATGTGGGGGCTTTTTTTACCCTTGGACCCACTATTCCACTAACACTAGGGGCCAGATTCTCAAAAGAGTTACGCCGGTGTATCTACTCATACACCGGCGTTATTCGAAATTCCCGCCGGCGTATCATTGTTTTGTATTCACAAAACAAGATACGCCGGAATTAGGCTAGGATCCGACTGGTGTAAGTCACTTACACCGTCGGATCCTAAATGCAATACAACGCTGACCGCTAGGTGGCGTTTATGTTCAGGTCTCATTTGACTATGCAAATGAGCCTGATACGCCGATTCCCGAACGAATTTGCGCCGCGTAGTCGTCGCGTACGTCGTTTCCGTAAGCATAAGGTTACCCCTGCTATATGAGGGGTAACCTTACGCTAGTCCGCCGTATGCCATGTTAAGTATGGCGTCGGGTCCGCGTCGGCTTTTTCCGTCGGTTACGTCGTTTTACTAAGTCGTTCTTGAATACGACTTTACGTCAATGACGCTCACGTCGGCGTCATTGACGTTTTCCGTCGTGAGCAGGAGAATGCGCTATTTTTCAGCCTGGCGCTTGCACAGTTCAATCGGCACGGGGCGCGCTTAATTTGAATACAAGCCGCCGCCTTTGAATTACGCGGCCATACGCCGGGCCATTTACACTACGCCGCCGCAAATTACGGAGCAAGTGCTTGGAGAATACGGCACTTGCTCCAGTAAGTTGCGGTGGCGTAGTGTAAATGGCTTACACTACGCCAACGCGGGATTTTGGAGAATCTGGCCCTAGCAGACTATTCTTTTGGGGCCACTATTCCACTGTCAACAACAATCTAGCAGACTATGTTCCTCTGGGGCCACTGTCACACTGACTGACCTCAATGATTTGGTGGCTATTCTCCCTTGGGGCCCACTATTTCACTGACCTCAATAATTTGGGGGTGGTCTTCTCACATGGAGGTCACTGACACCAATAGTTTGAGGATTATTCTCCCTTGGGTGCCATTATTCTACTGACACCAGTGACCCGAGGAACTATTATTCCCATGAGCCATTATCACCAATGATTTTGGGGACCACTATTCAACTTACAGTAATGATTTTTGGAGGCTCTGGGACCCTTACTTCCACTGACATTGAAGATTTAGGGGCCAATCTTGCAAGGCCTGGCTCACACTATCACGGGTCTGCAGGCTGGGTTTGTGAGGGCACGGCAGGCCTTCTATTTGAATGGGTTGCTGTGCCTGCGTTACATGAAGGTAAAAGGCTCCTGCGCCATTTTTAGAATTCAGCAACCGGGAAATTACATGATGCTTTTGCACCATGCGATTTAACCACAGTCCCCGCAAACGCACTACGTTTTGAGATGCATGGGGGTGCCATTAAAAAGGAATGGCAGCCCCATTCAGTTTTAAGCAGCAGTGCATTTTATGTTCGGTAACAGGTGCGATTCCCCCACCCACAATAGTGTGAACTAGACCTGAGGAGGCGCTATTCCACTGACAGCATCAATCTGGGGGGCTGTTCTCCCCCCGGGGGGCCACTATCCCATTGATCTCAGTGATTTGGGGGCTAGTTTGCCATGGGCCCACTATTCTACTATCACCAAAGATTGGCGGTTCAAATTCTACCCTGAAGCCCATATTCAATTGACCCCAAAAATATGGAGTGCTATCAGGGCTGGACTGGGACAGAAATTTGGTCCTGGACTTCATCCAGACTGGCCCACTTTGACAGGTCTCTCCCAATGGCGGCCGGACAACTCCCGCACCCCCCGGCCACCCAAGCCCCCTCTCCCCCTTCACTAGCCATTAGACGTTCTACTTTATTAGAATAGAACGGCTTGGTACTGGTACTCTTATAGGCAGTACCAGTGGGGAAGCTAGACATTATTTCACCCGGGGCAAAGAATCAGTTCGGTGCCCCCCCCCTCATTGGACAAGATTAGGCAGAAATGAAAAACTCCCAGGCCATAGCTGTTGAGTCAGCTGTCTGTCCCCTCCCCCCATGCTCCTTTGTTATCCCCCCTGCTCCTCTGGTCCTCCCCCTGCTTCTTTGTTCCCCCCCAGGTGAGCGCTGCGGGGAGGGAGAGACAGAGGAGCGGAGGGGGGCGGCAGTCCGCTGTCACTGATGCCGGCCCACTGGGAAACTCCCTGTAGTCCCAATGGCCAGTCCATCCCTGAGTGCTATTCTCCTCTTGGGTTCACCATTCCACTGTCATCAGTGATTTGGTGGCTATTCTGCTCAGGGCCGCTATCCCACTACTCTCAATAATTTTTGGGATTATTCTCTCTTGGGTCTCACTGTTCAGTGATGACAATAATTTGGGGGCTGTTCTCCCCCCCCAGGGGCAACTTACCTGCTGACACCAATGGGTAAAGGGGCTATTTTCCCCTGGGGGGCGTTATTCCAATTACAGCAATGATCTTATTATTATTTCCTGGGGCCACTATCCCACTGACATCAATGATTTGCAGGGTAATCTTCCATGGGGGCCACTATTACAATGACAGAATCAATTTGGGGGATTTTCTCCCTGGGGGGTCCTCTGCCACTGACAGCAGTGATTTGAGGTGCTGTCTTTTTAATGGGTCCACTATTCTATTGACAACAGTGATTTGGTGACTTTCCTTTTTATTGTTTCTATTGAAATTACAGATGCCCATATATTTTTTTATTTATTGCCAGATAGCAAATAGACCATTACAAACAGTATCCTAACAGATCCAGATATTCACTTTCTTTAACCGAATCTTTTCTTTTTCCCATATTTTGCATTTGTGTACTTTCATGATTAGTAAAATGTAAGTCCACTCTAACTCTACATCTACAGGCATCCATGATCTAAGACTAACCTATCTAGTCCTGTAAAGAAGAAATCACTATACATACCTTTTCTGAAGCCGCTCCGGTCTCCAGCGGCAGAAGCTCTGCAGAGGAGACAGGAAGCAACGGCTGTGAAATGAATGGGAAGTGACGTCACCCATAGATTTACTATGGGGCTTCTGTTGTTGGCTGCCTCTCCTGCAACCCACCCTTTCTAGCAAACTTTGCATAGCAAACAGGGATTTTTAGTTTACATACATTGCAATGCATGTTAAAGCTGGCCAATTGTATCACAGTAATCCCTCTCTGGCCAGTCCGTAATCTGCTCTACAAAATGCAGAATACCGATTTGTTATAGTGTAATTTAGTTAAAGTGGTTGTATACCCGCATTTGTTTTTTTTTTACACCTGAAAAGTAAAAGCCATAATGAGCTAGTATGCAGTGCATACTAGCTCATTATGAAATACTTACCTTAAAACGAGGTGTAGGGAACTTACCTGGTCCACGCCGAGCGAGATCTCATCTTGCTCCGGCGTGTCTTCCTGGTATCGCCGCTCCAGTGCTGTGATTGGCTGGAGCGACGATGTCGTCACTCCCACGCGCGGGAGATTGCATTCCGGCAAGGGCCGGCGGCAGCCGGCCCTTTAGCCGAGGATCCCCCCTGCGCATGCGCCGCTGCAATCAGCGGTGCATTGCGAGGGGAATATCTCCTAAACCGTACAGGTTTAGGAGATATTCTTTATACCTACAGGTTAACCTTATTATAGGCTTACCTGTAGGCAAAAGTGGTAGTATAGAGTATACTACCACTTTAATAGAGTGCCAATATGGGGCAAATAGAAACAAGTTGTAGGAGAGCTACAGGTTCAGATCTTCTAGTAACTGTAGAATAAAAACGTGGATTTTTAGTTAACCTGCTTTGTAATATATGTTTAAGCTGGCCAACTGCGTCAAAGTAATCCCTTTCTGGCCAGGCCCTACACTACAGCGCTTTACTCTCTACACTACAGCGCTCTATTCTCTACACCACAGCGCTCTATTCTTTACACTACAGCGCTCTATTCTCTACACTACAGCGCTCTATTCTCTACACTACAGCGCTCTATTCTCTACACTACAGCACTCTATTCTCTATATTACAGCACTTTGGGCCAGATCCACAAAAACCTGACGTAACTTAAAAAATCCAATTTAAGTTACACTGGCTTAAAGTTTCTACCTAAGTGCCTGATCCACAAAGCACTTATCTAGAAATTTCAGGCTGTGTAACTAAAATTCCGCCGGCGCAAGGCGTTCCTATTCAAATGGGGCGAGTCCCATTTAAATGAGGCGCGCTCCCGCGGCGGCCGTACTGCGCATGCGCGTCGGCCGTACTGCGCATGCGCGAAGTTACGTTACGCCGAGTTTTGAGGATCGCGACGGCTTAAAGTTGCGTCGGGGAAAAAAAAAATGACAGCGGCATGCATTCCTGAGGGAGAACTCCATGCCAATTTTCAAAGAAAAAACCGGCATGGGTTCCCCCCCAGGAGCATACCAGGTCCTTAGGTCTGGCATGGGTTGTAAGGAGACCCCCCCACGCCGAAAAATTGACGTAGGGGGTCCCCCTACAATCCATACCAGACCCGTATCCAAAGCACGGTACCCGGCCGGCCAGGAAGGGAGTGGGGACGAGCGAGCGCCCCCCCCCCCTCCTGAGCCGTGGCAGGCCGCGTGCCCTCAACATGGGGGGGTTGGGTGCTCTGGGGCAGGGGGGCGCACTGCGGGCCCCCCCACCCCAGAGCACCCTGTCCCCATGTTGATGAGGACAGGACCTCTTCCCGACAACCCTTGCCATTGGTTGTCGGGGTCTGCGGGCGGAGGCTTATCGGAATCTGGGAGTCCCCTTTAATAAGGGGGCCCCCAGATACCGGCCCCCCACCCTAAGTGAATGGATATGGGGTACATCGTACCCCTATCCATTCACCTGGAGGCAAAAAGTAAAAGTTAATAAACACACAACACAAGGCTTTTTAAAATAGTTTATTATTCTGCTCCGGACGCCCCCCCTGTCTTCGTTATTAGCTCAATTACCAGGGGGGGCTTCTTCTTCCGCTCTCCGGGGGTCTTCTTCCACTCTCCGGGGGTCTTCCGCTCTCCGGGGGGGGGCTTCTCCGGACTCCGGGGGGGGCTTCTCCGGACTCCGGGGGGCTTCTTCCATCTTCTCCCCTCTTCCGCTCTTGACTCGGCGAACCCCGGTTCTTCTGCAGCTCTCCGGTGCCTTCTTCTTCAGCGCTGGCTGCCTGCTATGTTTGTGTGTTAGCTCGATTTCAAACAGGCAGCCGGCGCGGTCTTCTGTGGCGTCAGGGTCTTCTGGTCTTCTGTTCTTCCGATGTTGTCTCGTCGCCTGTTGTCGCTGTAATGATGGAAGCGCGCCTTGCATCCCATTTATATAGGCATCACCGTCCCATCATGCTCCGGTAGGTACCCACGTGGTGGGTGCCTACCCACGTGCACCCACCACGTGGGTACCTGCCGGAGCATGATGGGACGGTGATGCCTATATAAATGGGATGCAAGGCGCGCTTCCATCATTACAGCGACAACAGGCGACGAGACAACATCGGAAGAACAGAAGACCAGAAGACCCTGACGTCACAGAAGACCGCGCCGGCTGCCTGTTTGAAATCGAGCTAACACACAAACATAGCAGGCAGCCAGCGCTGAAGAAGAAGGCACCGGAGAGCTGCAGAAGAACCGGGGTTCGCCGAGTCAAGAGCGGAAGAGGGGAGAAGATGGAAGAAGCCCCCCGGAGTCCGGAGAAGCCCCCCCCGGAGTCCGGAGAAGCCCCCCCGGAGAGCGGAAGACCCCCGGAGAGTGGAAGAAGACCCCCGGAGAGCGGAAGAAGAAGCCCCCCCTGGTAATTGAGCTAATAACGAAGACAGGGGGGGCGTCCGGAGCAGAATAATAAACTATTTTAAAAAGCCTTGTGTTGTGTGTTTATTAACTTTTACTTTTTGCCTCCAGGTGAATGGATAGGGGTACGATGTACCCCATATCCATTCACTTAGGGTGGGGGGCCGGTATCTGGGGGCCCCCTTATTAAAGGGGACTCCCAGATTCCGATAAGCCTCCGCCCGCAGACCCCGACAACCAATGGCAAGGGTTGTCGGGAAGAGGTCCTGTCCTCATCAACATGGGGACAGGGTGCTCTGGGGTGGGGGGGCCCGCAGTGCGCCCCCCTGCCCCAGAGCACCCAACCCCCCCATGTTGAGGGCACGCGGCCTGGCACGGCTCAGGAGGGGGGGGGGGGCGCTCGCTCGTCCCCACTCCCTTCCTGGCCGGCCGGGTAGCGTGCTTTGGATACGGGTCTGGTATGGATTGTAGGGGGACCCCCTACGTCAATTTTTCGGCGTAGGGGGGGTCCCCTTACAACCCATACCAGACCTAAGGGCCTGGTATGCTCCTGGGGGGGAACCCATGCCGGTTTTGTTTTTTACAAATTGACGTGGAGTTCTCCCTCGGGAAAGCATACCAAATGCCGTCGTTGCAATGGGCCTTTACAAGGTGTGACTAACTTTACACTTTGTAAAACGAGCCCTAATTTTACACTTGCAAAATAACACTTACGGCGCAAAAAAGAAGCTAGAAAGCTTTGTGGATCGCCTTAAGTGCTAATTTGCATACTAGCAACGGCATTTCGACTCGAAATGCCCCCAGCGGCGGATGCGGTACTGCATCCTAAGATTCGGCAGTGTAATTCAATTACACATGCCGGATCTTCTGTGTAACTTTGGAAAAAGCCTTTTGAGGATCGTTTCCAAAGTTACACACAGACTGAACAGCACTTAAGTCGGAGTATCTCTTTTGAGGATCTGGCCCTTTATTCTCTATATTACAGCGCTCTATTCTCTACACTACAGCGCTCTATTCTCTACACTACAGCACTCTATTCTCGATATTACAACATTCTATTCTCTACACTACAGCGCTCTATTCTCTACACTACAGCACTCTATTCTCTACACTACAGCACTCTATTCTCTATATTACAGCATTCTATTCTCTACACTACAGCACTTTATTCTCTATATTACAGCGCACTACACTACTACACTAAAGTGCTCTATTCACTACAGCACTACTCTCTACACTGTACTACTCTCTATGTTACCCATACACTCTCCTATACACCATAGCGCACTCCATGTGTCCCCCATACACTCTCCTATATACCATAGCACACTCCATGCATCCTCATACACTCTCCTACACACCATAGCACACTCCATGCATCCTCATACACTCTCCTACACACCATAACACATTCCATGCATGCCCCATACACTCTCCTATACACCATAGCGCACTCCATGCGTCCCCCATACACTCTCCTATACACCATAGCACACTATATGCATCCTCATACACTCTCCTATACACCATAGCACACTCCATGCATCCTCCAAACCCTCTCCTATACACCATAACACACTCCATGCATGCCCCATACACTCTCCTATACACCGTAGCGCACTCCATGTGTCCCCCATACACTCTCCTATACACCATAGCGCACTCTATGCGTCCTCATACACGAGTTTTGAAAATTGAAAACATTTTTTTTTTTATTAATTTTCCTCTTCTTTCTTCATTTTCCAAAACACGTGAGATCTGCAAAATACTCACCATGCCTGGTGTGTCTACTTTCCAAAATTGTGTCATTTGTGGGGGTTATCATTTCAGGGCCTCTAAAACTGTGATAGGTAGTAAGGAAGTGAAATCACCATTTTACGTCCTTAGCCTGAAGGTGGTGATTGGATTTTGGGGTCCTGTCCGCGGCTAGGCTCCCATAAAGTCTCACACATGTGGTATTTCCGTACTCAGGAGAAGCAGCAGAATGTATTTTGGGGTGAAATTTCACATTTACAAATGGCATGTCTGAGCGATATATCATTTAGTGACAACTGTGTGCAAAAAAATTAAATAATTTGTGGCAAAATATAAAATAGTCCATGGACTCAACATGCCTCTCAACAAATAGCTTGGGTTGTCTACTTTCCAAAATGGGGTCATTTGGGGGGTTTTGAACTGTTCTGGCATTTTATGCCCAACATATAGACGCTTAGGCCATACATCACCCACTCTTCTAACCACTTGATCCAAGTCCTTTATGACTGGGAAGTCTCTTGCAGGTCCTTGGTTTACCAAAAGCAATGGGAAGGAGATGTTTTTTTTAAAGAAGATATCAAAGGGATGTGGGTCTGGTGTCTGGGGGTGTTCCGTGTGGCTAGGGTCTGAGGGCCATAGACACCCCCAGACACCAGCCACACATCCCTTTGATATCTTCTTAAAAGACATCTCCTCCCCATTGCTTTTGATAAAGCAAGGACCTGCAAGAGACTTCCCAAGCTGAACCCAGTATTTTTCTATTCCAGTCGCCCTACGAGATCTGGGAGCATTTGGGTCTGTGCTGAAACCCTCTTGCCTTCCCTCATCAGCGATTTTTATCGTTACTGCGACATTATGGCGGACACATCGAACACTTTTGACACTATTTTGGGACTATTGTAATTTTTACAGTGATCAATGCTATAAAAATGCACTGATTACTGTAAAAATGGCACTGGGAGTGCCTGTAGGGGGCGCTGAAGGGGTTAAGTGTGACCTAGGGAGTGATTCTAACTGTTAGGGGGGCTTGACTTGTCGTGACACGTCACTGACTGCTTTTCCCGATAACAGGGAACAGACGATCAGTGACATGTCACTAGGAAGAACAGGGAGATGTTGTGTTTACAATGACATCTCCCCGTTCTTCAGCTCTGTGACCCGATCGCGGGACACCGGCGGACATCGAGTCCCCGGGTACTGCGGACACGGTCATGGAGCGTGCGACCGCAAATTAAAGGGGACGTATATGTATGCCCATTTGTGCAGCCGTGCCATTCTGTCAACGTAAAAACTTAATAGTCACCAAGTGCAGAAGTTTTTTTACACAATTGACAAAGTCAGAGAGGCTCCGGATCGAGCACGCACAAGTGCCCCATAGCAGGCAAAGGGAGGAGCCAGGAGCACCGACGGGGCACCTGAGAAGAGGAGGATCAGGGCTGCTCTGTGAAAACCATTACGCAGAGCAGATTAGTATAACACGTTTATTGTTTTAATAAAAAAATTGTAAAGCTTTACAGTCACTTTAAGAAGCAAGAGATTTTTACAATTATATTGGAGACTAGAAAAAGGCTTAATACTAAAGTATAGATTGTGAGGGAAGGAAAACACTTCTTCTGAATAAAGCAGATCCTCTAGCCCTGGATAACAGGAAATAATTCCCTATATATTTTGTGAGGAGAATGTGTAGGAATAGAACATTTATTAAAAATGTATATAAAATTCCCTGAGAACTTGATCTTTTCCTAGTTAAGGGGAATGTTTCATTACAGGATTTAATTGTAGATCCCGTTCTTGGGGTGAAGCTAGAAGATCCCTGATGTCGCCATTGAGAGGACCTTGTTGTCACTACTGTCACATAAGGGCCTTGTCAGTACATACATATATACATGGTTAGGACACATGTTATTACATAAACACCTATTACACATCCCTACACACACCACAAGTGGAAGAAGTAGCCATAGAGCCCCTTCCAGACTTACAAATGTGGCCTGGGCATCCAAGTGGTCATGAAAGGATCAAATAAAAGAAGAAGCAATTCAAATGTAAATATACCTAATTTTTATTGTGTGTTTTATGAAAGTATAATTATGGGTCTATACACATTTTTTCATTTTCCAACTATAAATACTCTGAGTAAACCAAGAGTCCTTTGGTAAAATCAATTGGCCAGAAGTGAAGATCTAGTGATCCTCTCGCCCAATCACTGACACACTTTTGACCAAAAGATTCCAAGCCTGCCCACCACGGCAAGGTAGACTCTTCTAGGGCAGGATCTACACTAACTACACTAATCTACCCTACTGGATGCTAGTCATCCTTTTTCTAATGTTGGGTGTATGTTTGTAGTAGGCCTCATCCTATAATCTGTGTGTGCGATCTACTCTCTCCTAATTTGGTTGTCTGTCTGTGTGCATCTCTCTAAAGCATGGAGCGGTCAGTTTAAGTACATCTGGACGTCCTCGGTTAGTGTAGGTCAGTGCATGCCAGTCATTGTATGTTGTCCAGTGTGTGTCAGTAAATAAACGTCCATCAGTAATCAACAGAAAAAAAATATCTGTGAACCAATCTGGGGCTGTAACATTTTATTTTTATATCTTTTTTTTTTTTTTTAAACAAACAGAAGTGAGAAGAAAGGGAGAGGATCGGGAGTTAACAGAGGATGGGACAAGGAAATGATTTCATTAAAAATAAATTACAGATACATGGAGTAGTAGATCTGTATGGATTATGTAAAATATTATATATTTAGTGTTGTGAAAAAAAAAAATCCGGCCTCCTCCATCACCCAATAGCCGGCCAGCTCCACCTTTTATGTTAGATGTCTGGGAGCCTTCCCCCGAGCGATAGAGGCTGCATCAGGGTGAAGGGACTCCCCTTCTGCGGAAAGTGTCTGGGGAACTCACCCCGAGAGCTAGAAGCTACATCAGGAGGAAACGACCGCTTTTCGGCGGTGTCTTGGGCACTCAACTGAGAGCTAGAAGCTCCATCAGGGTGAAGCAACCCCTTTCGGTAAGAATTGTCTTGGAGTCCTGGCCTGAGAGCTGGATGCTACTTCAGGATAAAAGGCAAGGCTGTCTTAATGAGAGGGCACACCTGGGCACTGCCCAGGGGCCCCAGCTGCACAGGGGGCCCCTGTTTTTCCCCAAAGCAGCTGGTCCTTGAGCCCACATTGCCCCAAAATCGGGGGCCCCATGATGGCACTGAGAGTAATACATACACAGGGGAGGCAGTCTGCCTTCTACCTACTTGATGTATGTTTACCTGCCCTGTCATCATTGTAGGGGCCCCAGAGCATTACTTTGCCCAGGGGCCCATGATGCTATTAAGACGGCCCTGATAAAAGGACTCCATTTCTGTGGTATTTGTCACAAGTATATTTGTTTTCTAATCATTGTCTACTAGAAGCAGAAGATAGAAACAAATATACATATCGGTATACATGACCCCATGATGTCTCCAGGGTACATGAAATATACATTACCCCATGATGTTTCCAGGGTACATGAAATATACATTACCCCATGATGTTTCCAGGGTACATGAAATATACATTACCCCATGATGTCTCCAGGGTACATGAAATATATAGGTGTTACGTTATATGTACACGAAGATGATGTTGGGATCTCCATGTTGGTCCAGCCCCACGTTGATGGGAACACACACGATGTCCTCACGTGGAATGGGCGCTCGGCACATCGGACAGGTTGGGTTCCGCCGGAGCCACCTGCGAATACATGTAAAGTGGAAAGCGTGAGAACAGGGCAGAGTCATGCAATGCTGTACAGCATACTCACAGAGGCAGATGGCACAGGTAGGCTGCTCCACTGCCGGTGGTCCCTGTGGTGGCGCTGCCTCCTCCCGCCCTCTTCTCATGAGATAAGCCTGGCGGGATTGCCTTCCCCGGTGTCCACGTCTTACAGCTCGTGGCATGGCGGTGACCTAGAAAAAGACAAAAAAAACACAAAAATGTTTATAATAATAACAATATATACAATAATACGATAGCAATATATTCAAATAGAAAACGCTAATAATCGCAGGAGACACAATGTGACTCGGTCAGCTCCCAGTGCAGGAAAGTTATGAAACAATTGCAGTCCGGTTTGAACCGGTTTGCAGCCCACTATGACATCACACACCTCATACCAGTTGCCACTTTTCAGGCCTGGAAACTCTGACTGGGAATTCCTCGGTCATGTAACAATGTAGCCAAATTTGATATCATTTCATAGATTTTACATAAACTGTACTATTGTCATTTTAATGTCTGGGTGTCATTCTCCGTATCTGTTCTTCTCCTGTATGTATGGACTCTCCACAGTGTCACTTCTCTTGTCCCGTATGCTGGGTGTTTTTTCCAGTATCATACTTACCTAGGTGGATGCTGCATCTGCCCCCCGGAGCCTGTACACTGAGAACCGAGCGATCGAACACCATTGATCGCTCGGTTCTGCCAGCTCCGTGAGCAGAGAGCTGCAGACTGTCAGACACTTCCCTCCTCCCTCACTGGAGCGCCGGGCTGTGGAAGGGCAGAGCGTCCTGCTCAGGCTCTCATTGGCTTTCAGAGAGGGTGAGCTGGGTGTCGGTCCAGAGCCCTAACGGATCCCGACTTCCAGGGCCGATCCTAGGGTCACAGACGCCTGGGTGCAAAAATATTACTGGCGCCCCCACATGGACGTGGTCATCTTACTAACTCCTCCCCTTTACAAATGTTTCTATGGCTACGACTCAAACACAGAGATGCTCCAATAAGAAGTCACCATCAGTGTCCCCCATCAGAGCCCTCCCAGCAGGTGTCCCCCATCAGAGCCCCCCCAGCAGGTGTCCCCCATCAGAGCTCCCCCAGCAGGTGTTCCCTATCAGAACCCCCCCCCAGCAGGTGTCCCCCATCAGATCCCCCCCCAGCAGGTGTCCACCATCAGAGCCCCCTCAGCAGGTGTCCCCCATCAGAGTCCCCCCCAGCAGGTGTCCCCCATAAGAGCCCCCCCAGCAGGTGTTCCCTATCAGAACCCCCCCAGCAGGTGTCCCCCATCAGAGCCCCCCAGCAGGTGTCCCCCATCAGAGCCCTCCCAGCAGGTGTCCCCCATCAGAGCCCCCCCAGCAGGTGTCCCCCATCAGAGCTCCCCCAGCAGGTGTTCCCTATCAGAACCCCCCCCCAGCAGGTGTCCCCCATCAGAGCCCCCCCCAGCAGGTGTCCACCATCAGAGCCCCCCCAGCAGGTGTCCCCCATCAGAGTCCCCCCCAGCAGGTGTCCCCCATAAGAGCCCCCCCAGCAGGTGTTCCCTATCAGAACCCCCCCAGCAGGTGTCCCCCATCAGAGCCCCCCAGCAGGTGTCCCCCATCAGAGCCCCCCCAGCAGGTGTCCCCATAGTGTCCCCATCAGTACTTGTTTTGGTACTAGGCTCAGCTGTGGTACCCACCCCCCAGATTCCGGGGACAGCGGGAGGTATGCGCTCTTGTCAGTTGGCAGCGGGGGGAGAGCAAGCGGCGTGGGGAACCGCAGCACCCGCTACATGCGCTCCGCCTCTGGACACAGACAAGGAGGAGGGAGAGGAGCACTTTGGAGCTTCGACGCCCCCACCTATGAGGCGCCTGGGTGCGGAGCACCCCATGCACCCTGCCTAGGATCAGCACTGCCGACTTCCATTGTCGTGATTATGCGGACCCTGGACCGACTACCGGGCATTTTCACCCCCTTCCTGCCCAGGCCAGTTTTTCGTTTTCAGCACTGTCGCACCTTGAATGACAATTGCGCGCTCGTGCGACGTGGCTCCCAAACAAAATTGACGTCCTTTTTTTCCCCACCAATAGAGCTTTTGTTTGGTGGTATTTGATCGCCTCTGCAGTTTTTATTTTTTGCGCTATAAACTAAATTTTTATAAATTTGAAAAAAAAAGATATATATATTTTTTACTTTTTGATTTAATAAATATCACAATTTAAAAAAAAAAAAAAATGTTCCTCAGTCTAGGCTGATATGTATTCTTCTACATATTTTTGTTAAAAAAAAAAAGAAAATATCGCAATAAGCGTATATTGGTTGGTTTGCGCAAAAGTTATAGGGGGGTGCTGATTTCCACCCAGATTTTATTTGTGCCCCCCCCTCCCCTAGGGCCAGCCCCCCCTTTGATGTGATGCCTGAGTGGCCGCTGATCTCCCCCCACCATCGCCCGTTCCCAGAGCCGGGGAAAGGGAACGGCATCCCGGAGCAGTGAGAGGAGAAGTGGCAGAGAGGAGAGATGGCATCGGACACACACACACACAGTTTGATTACCGCCCCCTATTTCCTCCAAGGCCTGCTCATCTCCCGGCACCAGGAAATGTGGATGGGGGGCGGTAATCAGGCCAGGGGGCATACACTACCCAATGGTGGCCCAGAGATCCCTGCCGAGGGGCACACACTACCCAATGGGGGCACAGAGATCCCTGCCGAGGGGCACACACTACCCAATGGTGGCCTAGAGATCCCTGCCGAGGGGCACACACTACCCAATGGGGGCACAGAGATTCCGCAGACGATCAAATACCACCAAAGGAAAGCTCTATTTGTGGGGGAAAATGACACCAATTATGTTTTGGGGGTACAGCGTCACATGACTGCGCAATTTTTAGTTAAAATAACGCAGTGCCGTAATGGAAAAAATGGCCTGGTCAGGAAGGGGGGTAAACCTTCTAGAGGTCAAGTAGTTAAACCCACAAGCAGGGCAGCCATCAGGAATTATGGGACCCCTTACACAGCTTCAGGCATGGGCCCCCTGGAGTAGAGAACCGGGGGGGGGGGGTGCTGCCACCTGAAATTGAGAAGCAGGGGGGGGGGGGGGCTGCCGCGAATTGAGAAGCAGGGGGGGCCTTTACAAAAAAAAGAAGAGATAAAGAAAATTATATATGAAAAAAGGGGGGTAGCCATCCACCGGGGCCCTGGGGACCTCTGGGCCCTTTAATAAAAAATAAATAAATATGTATATACAAATTATTATTATTTATTTTTTATAAAAATAAATTACAAAAAAGGGGGGTTGCCATCCGGGACCTGTGAGCCCTTTAATAATAATAATAATAATAATAATAATAACAAAAAGAAACCTCTGGGCCCTTTAATTAAAATAAATAAAACAAATATATAAAAAAATAAAATAAAATAAACATTTATATAAAAAAAAGGGGGGTTGCCATCCAGGGCCCTGGGGACCTATGTGCCCTTTAATAAAAAAAATAAAAATGAATATATATAAACAAAAATAAAAAAATAAACATTTATAAAAAATAAAAAAATGGGGGTTTGCCACATGGGGCCCTGGGGACCTCTGAGCCCTTTAATAAATAAAAAATATATATATATATATATATATAAAAAAATTAAAAATAAATAAATAAAATATAATTTTTTTTTATAAAAAAAGGGGGGTTGCCATCCGGGGCCCTGGTACCCCTAAAAAAAAAAAAAATTGGCCCTTAAATAAAAAATAAAATAAAAATATATAAAAAAAATAGTTGCCATATTGGGCCCTGTGGGCCTCCGGTTCCCTGGGGACCTCCGGACCACCTTTTTTTTTAAAAAAAGGGTTGCCATCCGGGCCCCTGGGGACCTCCGGGCCCCTTACAGGTGTACTGCCTTTACCCCCTGATGGCGGCCCTGCCCACAAGTGTATTTTTTTACCACTAATATTCCTTTTTATTGACTTTTTCTATTTACAAATACAGTAATGTAGAATTTGGATGGAAGGGCCCCCCTGTCATGTGAGGTGTTGGGGGAGGAGAGAAAACACTGAGAGATCATCAATACACAAGGCGGTCCAGCTCTCTATCCCCCCCCCCCCCCTCCTCCTCCTCCCCTCCCCCCCTCCTCCTCCCCCCTCCTCCTCACACACGGTGATTTCACCGCTAAAGAAACCTACTGTGTCTCCGATGGATGTAGGATGAAAAATCTTTGGTTGTAGTCTCCGATTTGTCCACTGGAGGGCGATCTGTGAGAAGCGCTCCGAGACTTGGCGTCGACTCAATCCAAAAACGACATTCAAAATGGCGCCGCTCCGCGGCGCGTACTGGTATGACTCTGAAGGACCGCCCCCTTCACAATCACCAATGAGTCATCAGCCGTCCTTTCCCCCGCGCGAGGTACGCGCTCTCCGCTCAGCGCGCTGTACAGTATAGGAGAGCAGTACTGAGAGAGCCGGAGAGAGGATTCAGTTTTCTCCTCCCTCCAGCCTGCAGGTGGCAATAGAGAGTGCCGCTGTGCAGTGAGGGAAGACTACATTTCTCCTTCAGTCTTTATATCCTTGTCACATGACTGGAGGGAGGAAGACGAAAATGTTCCACACACAGCGTGTCCGTATGTACAAGGGGGAGAGACCAGTTACCTCACATCTTCCCCCTCCATTCACAACCCCCTCTATTCCTTACACCCTCCAGACACCCCCCTCTCTTCCTCACCTACCTTCTCTTCCCTGGACCCCCCTCCCAGGGGCTGCTGTTAGAATTAATGGGGCCCCCCATAAAGTACAGGCGTCCCCCTCCCCCATACATTACAGGCGTCCCCCCTCCCCCCCATAGAGTACAGGTGTCCCCCCCCCATAAAGTACAGGCACCCCCACCCCATCCCCCATAGAGTACAGGCGTCCCCTTCCCCCCATACAGTACAGGCGTCCCCCCTCCCCCCATACATTACAGGTGTCCCCCCCTCCCCTCCCCCCATAGAGTACAGGCTTCCCCCCTCCCCTCCCCCCATAGAGTACAGGCGTCCCCCCTCACCCATAGAGTACAGGCGTCCCCCCGTCTCCCCTCCCCCCATAGAGTACAGGTGTCCCCCCGTCTCCCCTCCCCCCATAGAGTACAGGTGTCCCGCCATTATATTCTCTAGGGTGTTATAAAAAAATATATATAATGTTTGGGGGTTTTAAGTAATTTTCTATAAAAAAAAAAAAACAGTTTTAGTCTTGTAAACACCAAATCTGAAAAATACCCAAGGTCCTTAAGTGGTTAACTCAGCAGTTTTCCTGTCGGGAAACCCTTTTCGTGTGTAGAGGGAAAAAGTTACAGAGCAGGTTTTCGGTTTTCCCGGCGTTTTTTTCCGCCGGGAAACCTGTACGTGTGTACGAGGCTTCATAGTGATCATCCAGGTTGGAGGGGAGGCGGCCATGTTGTACACTCTCTGTAGAATCTCATACCGGGGACAATTAACCAACAAGCCTGTTGTGGAGTGTGGGGGGAACCGGGATGTGAACTACGGACCCCAGTGCTGTAAGGCAGATGTGCTAACCACTGAGCCGCTGTGCTGCACATACTTCTCCAGGAAGAATCCGTTCCCTAACACGGCCCCCTCCCCCTTACACGTCATAGCCCTTGCCTCTCCTGGGGTCTAATGTTATTCTCTGTTCTGGCCCAGCCCATCAGCCCCTACTTTAGGCACCTGACAACCTTTTATATATCCGGGTAAAGAGCAATGCCAATGGTACTCGGCCACCAGGGCCTGACCTCCCTCCAGGCAGTGGCATCCTGTCCCCCACCTCTATGGCCCTGGGAGGACCAGAGCAATGTCATGAAGTCACTTCTGGTCCAGGATGGAAGAAAACTTTATTTTTTATTTTATAAAGCAAATGGTCAGAATTTTTTTGATCTCTTGCTTTTAATGGTAAAGGAGAGATTTGGGATCTTTTTTGACCCCAGATCTCTCCATTAAGAGGACCTGTCATCCTTATTTCTATTACAAAAGGATGTTTACATTCCTTGTAATAGGAATATAAGTGCTGTGGACTCCCTACCCGTGGTCAGTTTTTAATGGGAAAGCAGAGGGGCTGGCAGGAACACCAGCGATTTCACACAAAGGAAGCAATTCAAAGAGAACAGGAGACTTTCTCATACAAGTACATTGTACAGCAGCCACATATCAGGAATATGAAGTGTTGGGGTAACAAGTGCTTTGAGTGAGCCTCATACCAACCGTTACATAGTGTTGTGGCCTTCCTAAAAATGATTACGTTTTTATATAGTCATGTGGCCCTTCACCATGCATAGTGTTTTGAAGATGTACAGATGGTCAGATTGATATCACATTAAACTGAGGAGATCGGATTGTCTGGAACTGGCAGAATATGTTCACTTACCATGGAGCATTTGATGTATGCAGGTGATACTTTGGCGGACATGCTACGGGAGATGGTCAGAGACAGCAGACATGCTACGGGAGATGGTCAGAGACAGCAGACATGTTACGGGAGATGGTCAGAGACAGCAGACATGTTACGGGAGATGGTCAGAGACGGCAGACATGTTACGGGAGATGGTCAGAGACAGCAGAAATCCTACGGGAGATGGTCAGAGACGGCAGACATGCTACGGGAGATGGTCAGAGACGGCAGACATGCTACAGGAGATGGTCAGAGACGGCAGACATGCTACGGGAGATGGTCAGAGATGGCAGACATGCTACGGGAGATGGTCAGAGACGGCAGACATGCTACGGGAGATGGTCAGAGACGGCAGACATGCTACGGGAGATGGTCAGAGACGGCAGACATGCTACAGGAGATGGTCAGAGACGACAGACATGCTACGGGAGATGGTCAGAGACGACAGACATGCTACAGGAGATGGTCAGAGACGGCAGACATGCTACAGGAGATGGTCAGAGACGACAGACATGCTACGGGAGATGGTCAGAGACGGCAGACATGCTACAGGAGATGGTCAGAGACGACAGACATGCTACGGGAGATGGTCAGAGACGGCAGACATGCTACAGGAGATGGTCAGAGACGACAGACATGCTACGGGAGATGGTCAGAGACGACAGACATGCTACGGGAGATGGTCAGAGACGGCAGACATGCTACAGGAGATGGTCAGAGACGACAGACATGCTACGGGAGATGGTCAGAGACGGCAGACATGCTACAGGAGATGGTCAGAGACGGCAGACATGCTACGGGAGATGGTCAGAGACGGCAGACATGCTACAGGAGATGGTCAGAGACGACAGACATGCTACGGGAGATGGTCAGAGACGGCAGACATGCTACAGGAGATGGTCAGAGACGACAGACATGCTACGGGAGATGGTCAGAGACGGCAGACATGCTAGAGGAGATGGTCAGAGACGACAGACATGCTACGGGAGATGGTCAGAGACGGCAGACATGCTACAGGAGATGGTCAGAGACGACAGACATGCTACGGGAGATGGTCAGAGACGGCAGACATGCTACAGGAGATGGTCAGAGATGGCAGACATGCTACGGGAGATGCTCAGAGAGGACAGATTCCAGAGAGCTAGACAATTACTGTTTTATAAATGCAATCATAAATAAATGAAAAAAAAACAGGTTTTAATTAAGTTTATTTAGTTTTTATCCCTCCACACAGAAATAGGGGCTCTTCTATTATACAGATGACTTATTTTATTGAGTGATCCAAGTAATAAATGATTTTCCTGCATTTCAGATCATGGAGAGCGAGGTTTTGTGAGTCGCACACAATTCACAAACAATAAAGGATTAAATGAAAAGAAAACCAATGTGAACAAATCTCTCCCCTGTTTGGTCTCCATTGTCTATGAGGTGAGAGCTGTACTTTTTTTATATTTTTTTCTTTCTCAGCAGGTTCAAAGCATGTGCTATGTGTTAAGGGTTCCTTAACCATTTCAATGCTGCACATTATTTTTTTTATCTTAACGCATAGAATGCATTAAAATAAAAAAAAAATACCTATAGAACTATTTTGCCCCTGGAATTCAGCTTTACACAGTGGGGTTGATTGAGCCTAGGTTCACACTGCTGCGAATTCAAAATTGCGGTAAAATGCGATTTTACCGCGATTTTGCGGCCGCGATTTTGCCGCGATTTGCCGCGATTCCGGCCGCAATTTAATGTAAATCGCGGCCCAAAATCGCAAAAAGTAGTACAGGAACTACTTTTTGAAATCGCAGATGCGGCGTCGCACTGATTAGGACAGTGCCATTGCCGACAATTGCCGCCGATTTGAGATGCGATTTGACATGTCAAATCGCATCTCAAATCGTTCCAAATCGTACCCAGTGTGAACCAGGGCTTACTCAAATTGGAGAGTGCAAAATTTGGTGCAGCTGTGCATGGAAACCAATCAGCTTCCAGGAGTTTTTATCACAGCTCGGTTTGAACAAGCTGATTGGCTACCATGCACAGCTGCACCAGATTTTGCTCTCTCTTTTTTTTAGTAAATAAACCCCAGTGTGCGTTCAGATCTGTGCATCCACTCCTGCCTGCATGTTATTTTTGACATATGGGGCCAGATTCACAAAGAGATACGACGGTGTATCTACAGATACCCATCGTATCTCTGACTTACACTGGTCCTATCTATGCGCCTGATTCATAGAATCAGTTACGCATAGATAGGGCTTAGATCCGACAGTGTTACAATGTGTTACACTGTCGGATCTTATTTTCGATTTAAAAATGGCGCCGGGGGCGTTCCCGCTGATTTACCTTGAATAATATGTAAATCAGCGAGATACGCAAATTCACGAACGTACGCGGACCCGACGCAGTCTTCTTACGACGTTTCCGTAGCAGCTTTCCCGTCGTATACTTACCCCTGCTTTTATCAGGCGCAGCCAATGTTAAGTATAGCCGGCGTTCCCGCGTCGAATTTGAATTTTCTAACGTCGTTTGCGTACGCCGATTCACAAACACGCGCGTCGCAAGTCACGCTCACGTCGAAACCACTGACGTCCTAGTGACGTCAGTGGGAGCAATGCACGCCGGGAAATTCCCCAGACGGCGCATGCGCATTTAAATCGGCGCGGGAACGCGCCTGATTTAAATAGTACACTCCCCCTAGCCGCGGAATTTGAATTCCGCCGGGGGATTTAGGATCCGCCGCCGCAAGTTTGGAGGTAAGTGGTTTGTGAATTAGCCACTTGCCTCTCAAACTTGCGGGAGCGGATCTTAAATCACGTAGATCGAGCGGATCTATAGATCCGCTGAGCTACGTGAATCTGGCCCCATGGTGTTCTCATCCACCTCTATAGGCTGCCTGCAGACGACCCAGAGCGAATGCACGTGCAATAATAACAGAGGGAAGAAGGGAAATAATGAAATTGTTTAGTGTAAAAAAAAAAACGCCGGCCAATCGCGCTCCTTTTTTGTAAGATATTAAGGCTGGGTTCACACTAGTGCAAATTGGATTTGGATATCTCTGCATCCAATTTGCATGTCAAGAGATTGTGATCGACACTCTATGGAGTTACACAGAAGTCCTGTGTGTCTTCTGGTCCGTTTCGGGTCCGAATTTAGCCAAAAATTCAGACTGAAATCGGACCTGAAACAGTGAACAGGGGCGCACCAGACCCCCTGCTGTGAGCTGCTCCATGCGGCGGTGTCAACCCAGCTTAAAAATGACAATAAATTCTGGTTTAACAAAATATATATATTCAAGTATGTATTCTTAACCCCAAAAAAGTACCTTTTACTTCTCCGACTCCAAATCTCCATTTAAAAAAAAAAAAGTATTATCTGATTTGTTGTTGGAGGGTGGCTACATTAGTTCTCCATGTCCCACTGTAATCAAGAGCATAGAGTTCTGTTTCTCACTCCTGAGATTGTCTGTGGACTGTGAAAAGATAACATTTTCCTCCAAAGGCTATTCCTCCAAATCGCTTTTTTTTTTTTTTGTAATCTCCCCCCAAACTCCCTGTTAGGGGGGAGGCTACGTTAGTTCTTTATTGTCACAAAAAGTCAGGCCCCCTCCTTCCCTTATGGCCAACATACAGTATATCTTATAAAAAATTTTTGGGGGGTGGAGAAAAAGGAGAGGTTCAGGAGTTGATAGAGGAAGTTGGGAACACACACATTCTAAATAATATATATATTTTTGGTGGGAGGGGAGTGAGGAAAAGGATAGGTTTTGGGAGTTGCTATAGGAAGTTGGGAACACACACATACTCTATAAGCTATATCTTATCTATACCATATCTAGTTTATTTTATTTTTTTATATTTTTTAGGGAAGGGAAGTGAGAGGAAAAGGAGAGGTTTTGGGAATTGGTAGAGAAAGTCAGGAACACACACATACTATATAAAACCTACGGTATATCTTATCTATACCATATCTATCTTTTATAATCTAATTATTATTTTTATTTTTTTTAGGGAAGGGAAGTGAGAGGAAAATGAGAGGTTTTGGGAGTTGGTAGAGGAAGTTGGGAACACACACATACTATATAAGCTATATCTTATCTATACCATATCTACCTTTATCTAAAAAAAATTTGGGGGGGGGGGTGAGAGGAAAAGGTGAAGCAATCCTGCAAGGACCCCCCTAGATGTAAATAGAAGAGGGGAGAACCCTTGGGACTGCACTGATCGTGGCTTTGGGTAAATAAATAGACACTTTAGGTTGTTTTTTTAAGCCAGCGATCAGTTAGGAGTGAGTGAGAGGGATGGGCTGTAAATTTGTAAAAAAGCCATACTTGCCTTCTCTCACTTACCTTATTCAGCCTTGGGTCGTTTGGCTCCTTGACCCTTTGGCTTGCCCTGTGCTGGTCTTTTGCGCTCTTTCAAGACCTCCAGGAGACCTTCAGACACCAGCTCTTTGTATTTAGCCCCTTTGCTTGCTCGGGAAGAGCGTCTCTGGGTCCCGGTGGAAGGCTCCTGGGTTGTGAGGATGTCCATAGGCTGTCCAATGGCTTCGCTCTTCTTGGGCTCTCCCTGGAGGCGATTTACAGCCGACACCAGGTCTGTGTGTATATCTCTTTTACCTGTGTCAATAGCTCTTTTTCCTGTGTCAATAGCTCTTTTACCTGTGTCAATGGCTCTTTCGCCCCATTGGGAGGAGTGCCCCAGGTTGCTGGTGGAAGGTTCCTGAGATGTGGAGCTGATGGTAATATCCCTCCTCTTCACTTTGGCGGCTGATCCATCTCCAGTCTTCTTCTTCTTCCCGGATGTCTTTGGGAACCTCACTGGATAATGATAGATGGGCGCCATGGAGAAGGTTGTAGACATGTCCAGAAGCTGTTCAAGCGCCTCAGTCTTCTCAGCCTTTCCTCCCTGGAGAGTCTTCACAGCCGCCATGATGTCCTCCTCTCTCTCCTTCCCAGTTGAGTCCGAAGAGGCGAACTTCAGAAGGAAAAAAGGGTCCGCTGATCCCCAGTTGAAGTGCTGATCCATTTTTCAGGTTGTTGATAGCAGAAAAGGTGAAATATCGCTGAAATATAACAGATATCCGGGAGCTCCCAGTGTCTGTGTCCTCTCAGCTAGCCACCAACTGCCACTTGTGTGATGCCCTGGTGTGAGGTTGTTTACTCCTTTCTGCTGACCTGAGGTGGCCAATGGCATGCTTCCATATTCACCCCTTTAAGCCCATTTATATTAAAGATCAGACTTTATTTTACAATAATTCCTCCCCCAAATATCATTCTATGGACATACACACAGTAATATTACCATCAATTTATAAAAATCTGAACTTGCCCAGTTTAACCCTTTCTCTGCCAGAGACGGTGTGTTTTTACACTCCTGTTTTCAAATTCATTTAAGGTAATGACTGAAGATCACAGAAAATTTCCAGATATGATATATTTTCTTAAAGCAGAGACCCTGGGGAGTAAAAATAATGGTATTTCCAAGTTATGTCCCATAATATTTGCGAAAAAGAAAGGAGGGCGCACCGACCTAGTGTGATAGCGTATAAAAGGGTTTTATTAAATGTATTAAAACAATGGTCATACTCACAAGATGAGTTGTATAACACGCTTTGGAAAAAATAGTACAGCTGGTACACAGCAACGCCAGAAGAACACGGTGACAACACGGATCAAGTGGTATCTGACCATAATATTTGCACAATGGTTTTTCAAACAAAATTATTTAATTTTTTTTTACAAAAAATTACACTAAAGTTAATTTTAAGGCATGAAAACACCATCTATTACCCACGGTTTTGGTAAAATATTAAATTGTGTGAGCACTGCGCTCCTGAGTACATAAACAAATAATATTTCTGTGCTGCTACTTTAACCACTTAAGACCCGGACCATTATGCAGGTAAAGGACCTGGCCCCTTTTTGCGATTCTGTACTGCGTCACTTTAACAGACAATTGCGCGGTCGTGCGACGTGACTCCCAAACAAAACTGACGTCCTTTTTTTCCCACAAATAGAGCTTTCTTTTGGTGGTATTTTATCACCGCTGCATTTTTTTTTTTTTTTGCTCTATAAACAAAAATAGAGCGTCAATTTTGAAAAAAAATGCAATATTTTTTACTATAATAAATATCCCCCAAAAATATATAAAAAATAAATTATTTTTTCCTCAGTTTAGGCCGATACGTATTCTTCTACATATTTTTGGTAAAAAAAAAATTTGCAATAAGCGTTTGATTGGTTTGCGCAAAAGTTATAGCGTTTACAAAATGGGGGATAGAATTATGGCATTTTTATTAATAATTTGCGAAAAATGCTCTGGAGCCTACACATGATCGTTTTTAATGACAAAAAAAAATTCACATCGCGAAAAACGGTCGTGTGTACGCGGCATTAAGGGCCAGATTCACAAAAGAGATACGACGGCGTATCTCCTGATACGCCGTCGTATCTCTGTGATCCGCCCGTCCTAACTATGCGACTGATTCATAGAATCAGTTACGCATAGATAGCCCTAAGATCCGACAGGTGTAATTGACTTACACTGTCGGATCTTAGGCTGCAATACTTCGGCCGCCGCTGGGTGGAGTTTGCGTCGTTTTCCAGCGTCGGGTATGCAAATTAGCTACACGCTACTCGCGTGCGTAACGTCGTTTTTTCCCGTCGCAAAGTTAAGCAATCTTTTTCATTGCTTAACTTTACACCAGCCATGTTAAAGTATGGCCGTCGTTCCCGCGGCGAATTTAAAAAAAAAATTTCGGCGGAAGTACGTTACGCACGTCGCCATTCACAAACACGTCGGGGCGCCGTAATTTCGCGCAAAGCACGTCGGGAAATTTACAAACGGAGCATGCGCAGAACGTTCGGCGCGGGAGCGCGCCTAATTTAAATGGTTCACGCCCCATTTGAATTAGACGGGCTTGCGCCGGACGTCCTTTATGATACACCGCCGCAAGTTTACAGGTAAGTGCTTTGTGAATCGGGCACTTACGCTGAAAACGTGCGGCGGTGTAACGTAAACGGGATACGTTACACCGCGGCGCAGGTACCTGAATCTGGCCCTAGGCTTTTAGCAGTGTTTAGGTGAGGTTAAACCTCCCTTTCCTGAACATGGACGAAACACAAAGGTCCCACTGAACCCCCCCTTTTTTTTTTTTACTGGTCGAATCACTTCCCCTCCCCCTCCCCTTGTTTCCTACGCAATACCTTTTCCCTGTGGCATAACTATTCTCAAAATATAATAGTCCAAAATGCAACGCTTAAAATAGTGATAAATATGTGATAGTCCAAATAACAACAAATTCCAATGAAGAGTGAAGATGAAAGACTTCCACCAGACTTCAGGGTGCACAGAAGCAAAGCACACCAACACCCAGTGCAATCAATCTGCTTACCAGATAGATATGAAAACAAGCCAGTCATCATATGATGCAGAGGCTCAATGGTGGATGGCAACACTTCAAAACTTGGTATGCAGGATTGAGTTAATCCAAAATAACCGGTACCAGAAGAACATCAGAACTTGCATAAATGGATGGATGTGTGGTGCAGTCATCAACAGGGCATTAACCTAGTCCTAGTCCATGGCAGCCTTCAATGAAGATGGTAGATGTAGTCATTTTGCAGAATGGTCCTTAAGAAAGGTAGGGGGGGGGTGATCATCACAGATCAGGGGGTGATCATTGCTAGATACATAAAGTGATGACAGACCTTTACCATTCTTCTTTTTTTTTTTTTTTTTTTCAATCAAGTTTAAGTTTATTTTGAAAATGTATACGGTACAGAAGAATTTATACAACCAGAATGTCATCACATTGCATCATAGGAAGACATATGTAAGTATTATATTTTCCCTAACAATACTTTGGTCTCAATTAAGGAAACACTCTATAGTCAGAAATAAATAAAACAGAAAGAGAAAAAAAAAAGGACCAAGCTACGACATTCCGAACTAACGGATATTTATTAATTACCCGTATTTTCCTATATGTAATGTTCCCCTAAGTGTTCTTCAAGTTCATCGTAATCATTAGTACTTGTTAACCCAGAACCTGTATTTAATTTCAATAATGGAATATATTCCCAAGCAACCATCCTACGACCCCTATAACGTAGTAGGATCGAATTGTTTCAAGGTAAGCAGAGCTTCACCCCCCTCTATTTTACCTTCTTATTTTAAAGCAGTCTCACTTGGTGAACTAGAAGGGGTAAAGTGATAAAATAAAGATTGAGAAGACTAATTGAATTTCTGGTAAACCGTTAGTTCCGGGTCAATGTATGAGGATTGTGATACCTTAAAATATTATCAAACAATCATTTTAGTAAAACAACTGAGGAATTGACTCCATCTCCAAGATTTACTTCTTGGATCCTAAGAACCTAAAAACTACCTTTACCATTCTTGATAGCCTCAGTAATGTAAAAATGTTTATTTAATTTGTCTTTTGTAAAACTAATAAAAACGATTGAAGCAGAAAAAGACCAAGTAGTCCATCTTTTCATCATCATTATTATTTTTTTTTTTTTATGTTGCGTTTATTGTCTGAGTATAGATCTAGGTTTGCCCCAAGCATGTTTGAAGCCATTTACTGTTGACTGTCTCACTACCTCTGCTGGTAGTTTTTTTCCAAGCATCAACTACCCGTTCAGTAAAATAATAGTTTCTAAGATTAGTTTTGAACTTTCCTCCAGTTAGTTTGAGGTCATGTCCCCGTGTTCTTGATTTGGGTTTTATATTGAAAGAACTGCCCTTCTGAACCTTGTTCACCCCCTTGATGTATTTCAGTGGTTCTCAACCCTGTCCTCAAGTACCCCCAACAGGCCATGTTTGCAGGTTTTCTTTTATCTTGCACAGGTGCTTTAAATCAGAGTCAATGGCTTGGTATTTTGGACAGCTATTTTATCTAAGGGTCAGTCCACACAAGATGCAGTTCCGTTTTTTTTCTGCGCCAATACAGTCAGTTCCGGTCAGTTTCCTGACAGTTTCTGCACTAGAGCCATTCACAGCCATTGCATGGTGTGAACTAGAGCCATTGGAATACATGGAGAACACTGTGCATGCATTCTTAGTGCAGAAAAAATGCGCACGGAACTGCGTCTGGTGTGAACTGACCCTAAGAGAAATCCCCAAAACATGGCCTGTTGGGGGGTACTTGAGGACAAGGTTGAGAACCACTGATGTATTTTGATAGTTTAAGGCCAGCTTTACATATGTGCGGGTTTTCCCACATCCAATTCGCATGCCATGCCAGTGTGACTGACTGTGAATGGAGCCGGTTCACACAGGTCCGGGGTGGCCAGGGGGTGGATTGCAAAAGGGTCCTGTGCGTGCTTGGGTCCGGTTCAGCTGCAAATTCAGGCCAAAATTTTGCACCTAAATCGGTGAACAGGCACAAACCTGCAGCCACACATATGTGAATCCGGCCTCAATCAGGTCTCTCCTTTCATCCAGGCTGTACATGTTAAGATCCTGAAGTCTAGGGTTCTCCCGATACCACTTTTTTAGGACCGAGTACAAGTACCGATACTTTTTTTCATGTACTCGCCGATACCGATTACCGATACTTTTTTTTAAATGCAGCCTTGTGTCTCCCCCAAATGCAGCTTTGTGTCTCCCAAATGCAGCTTTGTGTCTCCCCAATTCAGCTTTGTCTGTGTCTCCCCCCCAAATGCAGCCTTGTGTAGGTCTCATCCCCCCCGCCGTCTAGTTGTTCGGCGCTCAGGGAACATAACAGCTTTCATTTTAATAGCTGTGTGTTCCCCGCCGCGCGTCGTCATATATAGCCCCTCCCCCTTGTCCAGGCACTTTGATAGACAGATCACCCGTCCAATGCTGGAACGGGTGATCTGTCTATCAAAGTGCCTGGACAAGGGGGAGGGGCTATGACGACGCTCGGCGGGGAACACACAGCTATTCAAATGAAAGCTTTTATGTTCCCTGAGCGCCGAACAACTAGACGGCGGCAGCTCTCCTCCAGTGGTATGTTATACATACATACCCGAGGACTGCCTTTCTCTCCGCCTTCCGATCCCGCCTCCCGATCCCGCCTCATCTCCGCCTTCCTCTCTGCCCCCTCAGTCTCCTCTCGGTCTCCTCTCCGATTGCTCCCTGCCCCCTCTCCGCCCCCACTCAGGAGGAAAAAAAAAATAAAGTATCGGGGGAAGCATCGGGAGCAAAAAAATAGAGCAGGTTCTAAATTTTCAACGGACATTTTTCTCGTCGAGGAAAATGCTCTGGAGCCCACACACGACCGTTTTTCATGACCAATTTAAATTTTTTTATTTTTCTCGTCATGAAGAACGGTCGTGTGTACGCGGCATTAGAGCCTCTGGCTCTCTAATCGGGTGCTTCAAAAGACACACACCCCCGCCTATCCTCACAATTGTAATTCATGCGCCGGGGCATCCTGAAAGGATTTTTTAATGAAAAGTTATCTTAGTTTTTCTGTTAAAAAATATATATATTTATTTTTTTATTAAAGTTGTATGTTATATCAAAGTCGATACAACACATGACTGTATACAGTCCAAATATTACATCTGAAAATAAAGTGCATGTGCATGTCAATGACACGTCGTTACTTCACATATACTATACAGAATAGGTCCAACTAAGGAATTTTGAGCTTGCATAAGTAGTTACCAACAATAAACAATACACCATGATAAATGCATATTGTCCTAGCTTTTATCCTACAGTTTGGGAGAAGGATAAGCCAAGGAGTAGGGGGGATAAAAAGTCATCTTGTATTTTTGTCACATTTGCTACATTTTGGTAAATCTTGTCAATTTTTTGCACAGTGGGACATTTCATGTTAATGTTTCAGAACATAGTAAATGAACAAGCATAATGTCAAAGCAAAATAAAGCAAAATGAAGGCCAATTATTGTTCTGACATTAATACATGGGGCTCTAAGTAAAAGTAGATGTTTTGTACACGAGCAATCGTATACAGTACATACAGTAGGCATCTGTAATTGGAATTCATGTACTATGGTGCCACTTAGTGGCCAAAATACAGGCTGCAGATGTCTTTGGTTACTGGGTTAAATGGCTCTTCATGATGCAGGAGCTGTAAAAAAAAACAAAAACAAAGCATAATTTATTTTATGTTTCAATAGTTTTTATTAAAGTTTTGCGTACAAAGTATAAAAAATAAAAAAAATGGGGGGGGGGACTCTCAGCTTTTCATTGAACAATGTCAAACATATTCAGGGAATCATATGTATAAGAATCTATGACATTGGAGAGCCCTATTGATATCGCCTACAATATCCATAATGACCCTCTCACGTGGGCTAAAGCACTGTAGCATAACAATAAACCATAAACAAGCCCACTGTGTCCAGGGAACCAAGCTCATCTCCTATCCCAGGCCCTATAGGGCAATCTACCCACTGGGAAGGATGAGCCAGCTCCCTGTCCGCCTATCGGGGGAGCCTCACTCCTCCGAATGTGCGGGCGCGGCCCCAAACTGCCTTAGTGAGCAACGATCTGCTGAGGGTAAACAAGAGGTACCTTGATTGTAAAGTCTAAATCAATACCTAATAGTATGAAGTTTTAGAGAGAAAGTAAGGAAGAAAGAAAATAGGGGGAAACAAAACCGAGAAGGAAGGGTTGGGGGGGGGGGGGGAATGAGCCACGGCTCCATGCCTAGAGGCCCATCCTATAATAATGAAGCTAGGTAGCGGGGATCATTTGTGAGATATCTAATCCATGGGTCCCATACTTTATGAAATAACTTCATCTTGTCCTCATAATTTATTTTAAATAATACACTTTCTGAGGCAACTTAATTTATAACCAAGAAAACATTTTACCCATTTGCAGTCCGCATCAACTAAGAACTATATAGTAACCCCTCATCCACCATTCTAAATTGTTAGGGCTGAAAAACTTTGCAGCTGAGGTTCTGATATCTCATAAGAATGCTTTCCTGTACAGTGGCAGAGCTTAAAATTTGAGACTTGGGATCCTCAGTTTTCCCACGATCCCATTGGTACATTCAAGTCTGCGCATTAATAGTTCAAACCTTGGCGGTTCCTGCTGAACCGTCCGACATTCAAACAGTGTATGGCCGGCCTTAGGTTGACCATACAATAGTAGAATTTAATTTGAAAATGTTAATTTTAGGAACATTTGTTTTGATTTTTTTGATTTGTTACTGGGGTCAAATTCACTGCAATGTTTGTTCCTCACACGGGGCACCAAAATAAATACCAGATATACTCGAGTATAAGCCGAGGCACCAAATTTTACCACAAAAAACGGGAAAACCTATTGACTTGAGTATAAGCCTAGGGTGTCCATCTGCATGCCTCACTTTGCCTCACTTTGCCTCACTGTGTCCATGTGCCCATGCCTCACTGTGTCCATGACTAGACTGACATTTAACATGGGAGTCTATGGAAGGGGTGCCTGGCTTTGAAAAATCCCCAGGTGTAGGTCCCCCAGACAACAAACTTTGCACACTTGTTGAGGAGAAATGGGGCTACATGTGTGCCAAGTTTGGGGTCCAGGGGACCTACGACCGGCCGGTACCGGGTCCCCAAAGTCACCGGAGAAATTACTGTCTAACATAGGAGTCTATGGAAGGGGTGCCCGGCTTTGAAAAATCGGTGCTCCCCGGCCGTAGGTCCCCCAGACAACAAACTTTGTACACTTGTAGAGGAAGAGTGGGGATACCTGTGTGCTGGTAACGGGTCCCCAAAGTCCGGGAGATCAGGCGCAAAAAGGTGACTCGAGTATAAGCCGAGGGGGGCATTTTCAGCACCAAAAAAATGTGCTGAAAAACTCGGCTTATACTCGAGTATATACGGTAAATAAATTCACTGCAGTGATCTCAGGATGGAATATTTCTCTCAAAGAAATACAAATCTAACAGTGACTGTGGGTTTTGTTAAAAAAAGTTTGCTTTTGAATTTCATTTTTAAGTACTTTTGAACATTTATCAACTCTGAAGCTGAAGGACCAAGTGCATTTTTTTTTCTTTTTTACAGAGAAAATTAAAATAAGTTATTGGGTCAGAAATGCATTCTGAAAAAAACACTGATTTGTCCACTTTAATATACCTGAGCAATTTTCATCTATTGCCTACGTAGTGGTCAGCATGGAATTAGGAATAACAGTTTTATTCTGATACTAATACACAGTGATATGAACAGAGAGATTTGAGCTGTTATTTTTTTATTTTTTATAGATGAGGTCAGAGTTGCAATATTCCATAATATAATCATCTGTCATTAAAGATGATTAAAGTCTTCAGTGATCAAAGGAAGAATATTAAATTGTGATCAGAGCCAAGACTGTCCCTTACAGTTACAAAATGAAAAGAAAAAAAAAAAAAAAAGATTACTGAGGCCTCATTCACAGACGCTGAGTCCCGTACACGGGGGACGGACCATTTGTTTTTACCTCCCTATCTATCCAACAGCTGCTGTATGCAGGTCGTCCATTTAAGCCTATGAGGACACAGCAGCTGTACGGATACAATCACTCGTCCTAATGTGACAGAAGTGTTGGTACGGGTGAGCAGCTATTGATGAAATATTAGGACTCATTTCACTAAACTACAGTACGAAGCATGTCATTTCCCACAATAATAGTTATCGGCTGTATATCTGTTATTTTAGGCTCTCTCTGTTCTGAAAATAAGGATCCTTATAGAAAATAAGTTCATGCTGCTGGCTATGCCAATAGGTGTTGACCCCGGAACTATGAAGGCACCATCAAATGACAGGTCAATCAGCCACAGCTCAGGGAACCTCTAGCAACCTCTGGAGGGAAACCTAAGGTTTGGCAGAACTTCTGTGTTAATGCTTTCAAATGGTGAGAAAATAAAACCAGCATTGGAATTCTCCATGTTTTTATGGAATGGTTTCCTTTATAGTGAACCTGTTCTCTACTCGTGCACGGAAAACCAACAGGTATGACGTCAGCACGCCAGGCACCATGGCCATCTTTTTGGCTGGAAAAAAAGTGACCTGGGAGTTGAAGACTTTAAAGTGATTGAAGGTTTTTTTTTTAAATAACAAACATGTCATACTTACCTGCTCTGTGCAGATATTTTGCATAGAGCGACCCCGATTCTCCTTTTCTGGGGCCCCCGGCGGTGCTCCTGGCTCCTCCTCTTCGGCAAGTGCCCCCACAGAGAGACGATTTCCATGGGGGCACCCGTGCGGGCGCGTGCGTGCCAGGGTCCTGCTGCTGCGTCCATTGACACCCCACTAAGGAGAGAAAATGTCACCAGTACACCGCAATCCCAAAAATTGAGAATAAAATGTAATTAATGATCACATAGTTACAGAAAAAAGGTGACGTTTCGGAGCCATGCAGGACCCCTTCATCAGGCATGTGACAAATTGTGATACAAACAGCACACTATTTAAGAACCATTCACCAATCGGCGCACAGAAAAGATGACAACGATCCCGACCTTTGACATCCAATGACATCATATTCCCACCATAGACATGTAACTTAAAGGATCACTAATGGAATTTTTTTTTTTAGCTAAATAGCTTCCTTTACCTTACTGCAATACTGGTTTCATGCCCTTTTTGTTTGTTTTTGCCTTGAAGTTGCTGTAATTCTGCTGTGATCTCCACACTTCCTGCTTGTCTGGCTCCTTATAACCACAGTACTGGGAGATTTTCACGGTGGTCTAAGCTGTCATTACTGTGTGTCTAAAACTTAACAGAACCAATCAGATTCATTTTAAAAACAAAACACAGCCCTGGATTTGTTTGTTTTTGTTCTGTGTGTCTCTCTAGTTCGCAGGAACATGAAACCAGTTTAAAAGTGAAACTAACCTGCAGGCACATTATATGATTGATTTTTATCTATTTGTTATCATTTTTAAAAGGAATCAGTTAACTATTATGTCTCTATACCCTGTAAACAGTCATTTCAGCAAAAACATTTTTTTCCTTTAGTGACCCTTTAACACCTACAGTGATGCCCATTTGCATCCCAATTAAACAAAACAGCCATCGGACTGTCACAACTGTTTAACCATAGTAGATCCATACACTGCTTTGTTGTCCATCTAAAAATGAATCATGCTATCTCAAAAAGATTGACTTGCAACTGTAGATTTCTGGATCATACGTATCTCTTCATTTCAGCCTAGCTGTTTTCTGGCGTTGCTAGGTAATATGGGGGACTTGTCTCCGTGATCCTGTCTGGTATCACGCTGTGCGCATGCGCCATGGGGAATCCATACGTCAATGCAGCTGTCTCCCTTTGCCACTGCATGAGGCCGGTGTAAAAGTCGGGGAGTTGGTTGGGAAAGAAAAGCCTGGTGAAACCAAGTGCAAAAATGTTTCACTTCAAAAAACATGAAAATACAGAATGCATACAAGAGAAAAGAAAAACAGGAAAGAAAACAATACAAGGGACAGACAATGGACAAAGAAAAAGAGACGGAAATTGAAAATAAATAAATACAATTAAACAAGAATAAAAATGAAAATAAAAAAATAGAAATAAATATAAAAAGGAAAATATAATTAAAATATAAAATAATAAAAATGAAATAGAGGTAAATAACAATTCAAATAAAATGGCAATAAAAATAAAATAAAAAATCAGAAAGGAAAGAAATTATAACATTTTAAATTTAGAATGAATATAACAAAGTGGCCGAAGCTCAAAGTGCAAGAGTAAACTGCCCCTGGCGGCTGCCATACTAGAATAGAGAGAAACAAGATCACATAAAAATGTAGTAAACAATAAAAGTAAAAAATCGCTATATATATTTTAATTGTGAACAAATTCCCAATTAAAATCATCTGTCGTCAAGGTAGGATAGATTGGTGTTAAGACCACTTGGCTGAACTGTACCCAAGGTGTATGTCCAATATGACGAATGAGGAGACTGTGAGGCCGCGTACACACCATCGGTCCAAACCGATGAAAACGGACTGAAGTTCAGTTTCATGGGTCCAAACCGACCGTGTGTACGCCCCATCGGTCTGTTGTCCTTCGGTCCAAAAAAAGAGAACTTGCTTTAAAATCGAACCGATGGACGGCTGACCGATAGGTCAAAACCGATGGTTAGTACGCAAAAGCATCGGTTCAAAACCGCGCATGCTCAGAATCAAGTCGACGCATGCTTGGAAGCATTGAACTTAATTTTTTTTGTGTTTTACATCACCGCGTTCTGACACGATTGGTTTTGGAAACGATGGTGTGTACTCACATCAGACCATCAGTCTGCTTCAGCGGTGAACCAATGAAAACGGTCCGTCGGACCATTCTCATCGGATGGACTGACCGTGTGTTAGGCCTCATAGTCTCCCCCCTTAGAGGTAGTGATACTGTTCAATGACCATGCCCCTCAACTTATGTACTGGGTGTTTCTGAGAAACAGAATGTGTTGCTATAGGTTTGTTGAAGTTGGGGGCTTCACCTTTCTGGGTTACTCCTATGTCACTCCTATGTTTCTGAAAACGTTTAAAAGGACCAATAGTTTTACCTACATACATCAGTGAACAGGGGCATTTTAAAATATAGACACAAAACCCAGTATTGCCCCCCGGCTCCCGTTTCACTGGGTGTTAATAACAGCAGCGGGAGCCAATGATTTGAAAAATAGTCACTGTTCTTTATTCAAAAAAGGAGAACGTTTGGGAAGGGACTCTAACAGTGCTTTACAGATAATAATGGAAACCAGACAGATATATATGTATATAAAAGAATACAAAATGTTTTCATTATAGACACATTCTAAAACCAATAACAGGACATGATAAGTTGTTGGGTTTTATAGAATATTTTCATTATGGTGGTTTTCAGTTGAACAAAGGTTGAATGGTCATAGGTTATCCCAACATGTTTTGCCTTGTGGCTTCATCAGGGGATATACTGTAAGCATCAACCATGGATTAACAAACAAACACCTCAAAGCCCCCCCAGCACAAGGGGAAGAGAAAAGATCACCATGGACGGAGGGCACTATGCCGCCATAGTGAGCACATACAATGACCAGTTTAATGTTGGGGGTTATTTAGCGTCTGTGTAGAGTATACCAGTGAGCAGAGTCCACACCAGTTGTGCTTTTTAAGGGCTTGTTTTATTAAAAGAAAGAAAAAGCGTCCACCCAGAATTCCTACGCAGGGGGTTTCAAGTTGCTACAGCAATAAAGTAATCAACCGAAAATGCAGAGCCACCTGGCTCTCTTCAGAAATACAGCCGCTTAGGCTTTACACTTCAGCCCTCTTGGCCATGCACCATAGTTCCTGTACAAATCACTGTACATTCTCTCAGCTTCTGTGCTGCTCAGATCACAGCTTTGGGCCCTCTCTCTATACCAGTGTTTCTCAACTCCAGTCCTCGGGGCGCACCAACAGGTCATGTTTTCAGGCTTTCCATTATTGTGCACAGGTGATTTTATCAGTTTCACTGCCTTAGTAATTACCACAGCAGTTTGATCTGAGGGAAATCCTGAAAACATGACCTGTTGGTGCGCCCCGAGGACTGGAGTTGAGAAACACTGCTCTATACCATGCAGACATGCATGCTTCTCCCTTGCTTGCCTGGACTCCTCGGGAGGGTGGAGCCCAGAACACTGGTCCTGACTCTACTATAAGCCCAGGGCCCACCTGCTCAATCAACCAGTCAGACTCCTGGATGTTTCCAAAACCCGGTCCCAGGATTGGAGATTCCATCCCAACCATATCACTATGGAATCTCCGGGCTCCAGGTCCCCAAGTGGATTTTACAAACTTTGGAGGAAACTGATCAAACAGATTTCTCCACATTAAATAACCCTGGAGCCCCTCAACCTGCCTATTTGAGAATCTTGGGCAACCATTACCAGGACAGGGAACTGTACTATCACACCAGGTAAAAACAAGGGCCCAGATTCTCAAAGGAGACACGACGGCATATCTCCAGATACGCCGTCGTATCTCTGAGTCTGAGCCGTCGTATCTATGCGCCTGATTCATAGAATCAGTTACGCATAGATTTCTATTAGATCCGACCGGCGTAAGTCTCTTACGCCGTCGGATCTTAACTGCATATTTACGCTGGCCTCTAGGGGCGTGTACGCTGATTTACGCCTAGAAATATGTAAATCAGCTAGATACGCAAATTCACGAACGTACGCTCGGCCGACGCAGTACAGATACGCCGTTTACGTTAGGCTTTTCCCGGCGTAAAGTTACCCCTGCTTTATGGTGGCGTACATGCGGCGTACCAATGTTAAGTATGGACGTCGTTCCCGCGTCGAATTTAAAAAAATTTACATCGTTTGCGTAAGTCGTCCGTGAATGGGGCTGGACGTCATTTACGTTCACGTCGAAACCAGTACGTCCTTGCGGCGTACTTTGGAGCAGTGCACACTGGGATATTCCACGGACGGCGCATGCGCCGTTCGTGAAAAACGTCAATCACATCGGGTCACAAGTTATTTACATAAAACACGCCCCCCCTGTTCCAAATTTGAATTAGGCGGGCTTAAGCCGGCCTATTTACGCTACGCCGCCGCAACTTACGGAGCAAGTGCTTTGAGAATACAGCACTTGCCCGTCTAAGTTGCGGAGGCGTAACGTAAATAGGATGCGTTACGCCCGCACAAAAATATGCCGATCTACGAGAATCTGGCCCAAGGAAACTCATAACTTAAAGATGAAGGGGGAGGGGCCCAAAGAACAGGCAAATATGGCTTACAGGTCGCCCTCAGTCACTATTCTTTGCAATTTCATGTGCAACTTGCATTGCCATCTGTGTATGAAATCGCACAGATGTTGGCAAGCTGCAGAGGAAATCTTGCGGCTTCGAAATCATGCAGAAGTAGCGCGATTTTTAAAGCCACATTCTAAATAAAATGGTTGGCTTACTGTCCTGTTCACATATCGTATTTGCTTTGCTTCGATCTTCTTCAAAAATTATACCCCATGTTGTTTTCATGGTGATGCAAAGCATCTTCAAAGAAGTCAATGACAAAGCTCACAGCACCTGCAGCATTTGAGAGGCTTTTATATTCAGTTTTATCTTTGCTTTGTTTTGGAGGTATTTCAGGTATGAGATATCAACACACACAGGGCATCTGCCAAGCTTCATTGATCCTTCAAAAAAGCATCCCGAAGCTTAAAAAACACATGAAAAAAGCATGTTGAGGCGGTAGGCGCTTTAATATGTGTTGATGTTAAAGTATGGCCCTTAGGGTCATACCACAGTAAAAAAAATTGTAGCAGAAGTCTGTAGATCAGGGATCCTCAAACTACGGCCCTCCAGCTGTTGTAAAACTACACATCCCATGAGGCGTTGTAACACACTGACATTCACAGACATGACTAGGCATGATGGGAATTGTAGTTCCTAAACAACTGGAGGGCCGTAGTTTGAAGACCCATGCTGTAGATAGAAAAACATGACAACCTATGCCGACTCTAGGCAGATATAAAAATGCACATTATTGTAGCTATGTATTCATAAATATATCATTACATTTATTTCTTTGGATGCAACTAGTGTAGTAAACAATATGTGACTCACATCAACCTCTTGCAGTACCCTAGACAGCAGCACCTACCAGAGGAACGGGGAAGACTGGAATTCAGTTAGGTGTGCATGTTAACAAGGTGGAGAGAGCAGAGGGGTGACCTTATCATTCTTCTGCTGCCCTTTCGCTGCCTAATAAGCAAGATAAACACCCTTGTATTGAAGTGTATGTAAACCCTAGAAATAAGCTTCTCTTTTTCGATTCATTTTAGTCTGTTTAACCACTTCCCGCCCGCCATATAGCAGAATGATGTGCGCAAAGTGGTTACGTTATTCTAAATGGAGGTCATATGATGTCCAGCAGGATTAGCCGGGATTGCGCGCCCAGCGTGGGGATCGTTGATGTAGTGTGTTAGTGCGACACACCGCGTCACCGACCTGTCCCACGGTCCAGCAATACGGCCGCCCGAAGCTTCGGTTCTCTCCTCTCCGCAGCACCGACATTGCAAGTGTAGGCACCTGGCTGTGGCAGCTTGCGGCTTCACAGCCAGGTGTGCACTGCGCATGAGTGAGTCGCTCTGCTCTGCCCGGAATGGCCGGAATATCTTTTGGGACCCGTGACGTGTCCCAGAAGATTGCAGGGAAGGAGGGGAGAGGAGGAGTCGCCTAGGTGGCGCAAGCGGAAGTGGGAGCTGGGTACCTGTTAAATATAGGTACCCCCCCAAAAAAATGACATGCAATGCCACGTTAAATGACAGTGCATGGGCAGGGCTGCAAAATTAAATAGCATGGGTGGCAATGTGCAGTTGCCAACGGCTATTGTACCTTAAGCCACAGCTTCTGTGCCCCCGTAGAAAATTTGTCTCTGCTAGCAGGCAATGTGTATGTATGCATAAATAAACCTCAGAATATTTCCCAATGCAAATTTCACACTGAAACCTTGTCTTCTTACATTACAAAATCATTGTGAAGTTTTTTTTAATTCTTGCAATCAGGAAGTTGCTTTTCTATAGAAAAACCAACAAGCTTCATTTAGCAGCTAACTTAACTACCTTCAACCTACATTTTGTACACGGCCTTCCCCTCTCTCCATATACTACACCAGGGGTGCCTAACCAGTGGCCCGCGGAGCCCTCTGATGTGGCCCGTGGAGCCCTCTGATGTGGCCCGTGGAGCCCTCTGATGTGGCCCGTGGAACCCTCTGATGTGGCCTGTAGAGCCCTCTGATGTGGCCCGTGGAACCCTCTGATGTGGCCCGTGGAGCCCTCTGATGTGGCCCGCGGAGCCCTCTGATGTGGCCCGCGGAGCACTCTGATGTGGCCCGCGGAGCCCTCTGATGTGGCCCGCGGAGCCCTCTGATGTGGCCCGCGGAGCCCTCTGATGTGGCCCGCGACCTCCTGCTCTGGGATGGAATAGAATAGAATACTGTTATTAAATGTCAGTTTATTACTAAAATCATATATGGGCATATCTGTTCTGCAGTGCTTATTGGGCTGCTTTCAAACTAATCCGCAGATAAAGAGCAGCGCACCTGCGGGTTACCTGCACTGAGCCATAGACTTCTGTTATTACCTGCAAGTTTGGTGAGCTTTCTGAAAGTGCACCAAACCTGCAGAATATAATAGAAGTCTATTGCAAATAGCAGAAAAGCCAAAAGGTACACTGCGTTGCACCCACGGTGTGGGTAAACCGCAGCGCATAGGCCCCTTTCACACGGTCAGTCCGACCCAATTGGACACTCCATTCACCTCCAAGGAGTGGCAGACTTGTGTCCTACCTCCAATCCGATCAAGCTGTGTCTGTGTCCGCTCTGCATATGCAGAGTGGACATGGACCTGCCATCCGCCCCCCTCCGCTGATTGTGGCCCGCGACCAGTTACCAAGTCGCTTCAGTGGCCCTTGCGCTTCAAAATGTTGGGCACCCCTGTCTTACACAGTCCTCAGAGGTGGACTAATAGAGTTTTCCTGCCCATGAAGTGACAATTCTTGCACGCAGTTTCTCATATCCATGTCCTCTCCTGAGGTTCAGTGTCCCTATTAAGTGCAAGTACTTCTCTCTGTTAGATGTTATAATTGGATGCTCATGCTTTCAACATATAAAATAGGTATGGGTACAATAACGGTATTTCTGGATATGCAGGAGATGTGACTTTTCTTCTTTCTCCCAGGATGCAGTTCATAAGCTAGAACTGCTAAGTGCCAGACCCAAACATCACATCGGGGGGAGATCAGGTCTATAATGCTGATTAATGTACAGTGCCCTGAAAAAGTATACGCCCACTGATGCCAGGGCATGTTCTACTACCACTGGCCACTGTCCAGCCCCCCTAATGTTTGAAGGACAGTAATCTGGCCCTTTGTTTCAAAGTATGGAGACCCCTGACCTAAACAAAAATTAGCATTTAAAGAATTCCATGTATGTATATTTTTACATATTTACATCCTTTTCCAACTTTTTGACCTTAGAGCAGTGGCGGTGCGTCCATAGAGGGCGCCCCCTCTCGCTCCTGCACCGCCACTGAAAACAATGCATAGATTCATGCAATGCATGAATCTATGTATGTGGGGACAAGGCACAGTTGCGACAATTGATGGCATGGCACAGTGGCGACAATTGATGGCACAGTGGCTGCGTTTGATGGCATGGCACAGTGGCGACAATTGATGGGCACAGTGGCTGCGTTTGATGGCATGGCACAGTGGCTGCGTTTGATGGCATGGCACAGTGGCGACAATTTTATGGCACAGTGGCTGCGTTTTATGGGCACAGTGGCGGCAATTGATGGGCACAGTGGCGCCAATTGATGGGTACAGTGAGGCTGCAATTTATGGGGGGCTTTTTTTAGTTTGTTTGTGCCCCCCCTAAAATTTTGAGCACCAGCCACCACTGCCCTAGAGGAACATTTGAAATAATTTTCAGGTCTCAGGGAACCCCTACTAAGACATTTTTTGAGGTCAGTGAGATAAATGTCTCTTCCATATCATTGTCCGTGAGAAGCGTGCCCCCCTTTTAGCGGTGGCCAGAATGCCATCCTTACAGGGATCCCACAGGTATGGTATATGCATAACTACATTGATCCAAGCTAGACCAATGTAAAGAAGATAAAATGATCCATATCTGGAATTCTTCTTTGCAATGTCTTTGCAATGTCCCTGCAGTTCACCTTTAACCACTTACGGACCAGCAGCCGCAGTTATACTGCGGTAGGCTGGCTCAGCTGCACGAACCGTCGTAGCTGTAAGTCGGTTGCTTTAAGCGGGCTAGCAGGCGGGAGCACCCGCTGCATCACGGGGCTGACGATGCTCATGATCGGCGGTTGCGATGACCGCCGGCCGCAAGCGATCTACGGGCACGAGAGGCAGAACAGGGATGTGTGTGTGTAAACGCACATGTCCCTGTTCTGTTCAGTGAGGAAATGCAGATAGTGAGTTTCTAATAGCTAAGAACCACGATCTGCAATTTCCCCATAGGTGTGCACAGCCTTTGGCATTAGGGTATGTACCCCAAAGCTCAAACACACTCTACCGATCACCCACAATGTTCATTCAGAAAAGGAAGGGGCCGGTAAATGGCATATTTACTGACCCCTTCCCCCACTCATCCTAAAACATCCACAGAAACAACGGGTGGGAGAGGAGGGAAGCCGGTAGTGCTGTGAGGGGAAGGAGGGGGAGCCAGGTCAGTAGGGGGGATCTGTTCTGCACGCATGCCTATGAATTTCCCCTAGTCAGTCCCATCCTCCTTCAGTTAGAACACACATTAGGGAACACCATTAACCCTTGATTGCCCCCTAGTGTTAACCCCTTCCCTGCCAGTGACATTTTTACAGTAATCATTGCATTTTTATAGCTGATCGCTGTATAAATGCCAATGGTCCCAAAAATGTGTCAAAAGTGTTCAATATGTCCGCCATAATGTCACAGTCCTAATAAAAATCGCAGATCCCTGCCAATACTAGTAAAAAATAAATAAATGCTATAAATCTATCCCCTATTTTGTAGACGCTATAACTTTTGCGCAAACCAATCAATATACGCTTGTTGTGCTTTTTATTACCAAAAATATGTAGAAGAATACATATCCGCCTAAACTGAAGAAAGATTCACCTTTTTTAAAAAAAATTGGGGATATTTATTGTAGCAAAAAGTACAAAATATTTGTTTGTTTTTTCAAAATTGACGCTCTTTTTTTTTGTTTACAGCGCAAAAAATAAAAATCGCAGAGATGATTAATTACCACCAAAAGAAAGCTCTAAAAGAATGTAAATTTTGTTTGGGTACAGTGTCGCACGATCGTGCAACTGTCAGTTAAAGTGACACATTGCTGTATCGCAAAAAATGGCCTGGTCATTGGGCAGCCAATTCTTCCGAGGCTGAAGTGGTTAAACCATAGTGGATTATGTATACCTCCATACTCAGCCCTATTTTTTTTGCGCGGTCATGACACAATTTTTTTGCCTATGTTATTTTTGTAGTCATACCGACATAAAGATTCATTGAATACTTTTTCAATGAGTCACTTGATGTAAAGTACACTTTATCGGATTGGCATAGCGCAGCCTGTTATTTTTACATGTCAAAGAATTCCCATAAAGAGTCCGGAATCTCTAGCACAGCGACACACCTCACTCTCATTACTTCTCTAGTCCGTCTTGTGTAAATACAGATAGCCAGATTCTCAGAGACTTACGTCGGCGTATCAGTAGATACGCCGTCGTAAGTCCGAATCTGCGCCGTCGTAAATTTAAGCGTATTGTGGAAACCAGATACGCTTAAATTAGGCTAAGATACGAGCGGCGTAAGTCTCCTACGCCGTCGTATCTTAGGGTGCATATTTACGCTGGCCGCTAGCTGGCGCTTCCTTTGAGTTCGGTGTAGAATATGCAAATGACTAGATACGCCGATTCACGAACGTACGTACGCCTGTCGCAATTAGTTACGCCGTTTACGTTAGAGATATGCCGGCGTAAAGATAAAGCTGGTCTCTAGGTGGCGCATCCCATGCAAAGTATGGACGTCCGAACAAGCGTATCTTTTTACGTCGTTTGCGTAAGTCCTACGCGAATAGGGCTGTACGTAAATTACGTTCACGTCACAGGTGCTGAGCCGACGTATTTTTTGTGGGTAAATAAGACGTGTATTACTGAGCATGCGTGCGCATGCGCCGTTCGGCCATGCATCTACATGGGGTCAAGCCTCATTTAAATACAACACGCCCCCTACAGCCTACTTTGAATTACGTGCGATTACCCTGGCCCATTTACGCTACGCCGCCGTAACTTAGGAGGCAAGTGCTTTGTGAATACAGCACTTCTCTAAGTTGCGGCGACGTATCGTAAATACGGTACGCTACGCCCACGCAACGTAGATCGGCCGTACCTGAATCTAGGCCAGAATCTAGATCAGTATTATAAAATCTCGAATAGTAAATTCTAATTGGTCACTATCTTTAGAATATAATTGGCTGCTATTTTCCTTATATATTTACAATAAATTGTAAGCAATGTTAAAATGTATCTACAGCCAAGAACAGGAAGGTAATGTATTGCAGCTTCTTTTTTCAGGTAATTCCCCTTTATTCTTACCTGGTGATCCTGCCATTGACACACCACTATCCCATGGTTTTCTAATTTGTGGTGGGCCAGCATTGTCACCTTAGGTCAGGATGTGTGCTAGGACTACAGAACGCCTCCCTCTCTCCTCATCTCCATAAAATGGATCAAGGTGTCCTATAGTCTACATAGATAACTGTGAACAATGTTAAAGTGATATTAAAGCTTTGTATTTTTTTTTAAATACATGTGTAGCACTACCCCCAAAGGAGCTGCTGCATTGTTTTGGGCGTCATGTTACCTCTATTTCTTCGCCGTCTAGGGCAGGGGTGTCAAACTCAATTTCATTGTGGGCCGCATCAGCATTATTATTGCCCTCAAAAGGACCGGTTGTATCTGTAAGATTAGATGTCCCCTTCCTTTACATTAGATGTCAAGAGCCACAACACCATCAGAAGTGGAGTCCCCCACTCTCCCTTACAGCACAGTGCACCCCCCTTTCCTTATGCTGCTGCTGGGAAGAAGCTGGATGCATTGCTTAACCACTTATGGACCGCCTAACGCCGATATACGTTGGCAGAATGGCACAATCACGTACCTGTACGTGACTGTTAAATGCCTAGCCGTGGGTCGCGGGCGCGCGACCCGGTCCGAAGCTCCGTGGCCGCGGGACCCGATCACCGCCAGAGTCCCGCGATCGGTCCCTGGAGCTGAAGAATGGGGAGAGATGCGTGTAAACACACCTTCCCTGTTCTTCACAGTGGCGCTGTCATTAATCGTCTGTTCCCTGATATAGGAAAAGGCGATCAAAGACGTCACATGTCCAGCCCCCTACAGTTAGAAACACATATGAGGTCACACTTAACCCCTTCAGCGCCCCCTAGTGGTTAACTCCCAAACTGCAATTGTCATTTTCACAGTAAACAATGCATTTTTATAGCACTTTTTGCTGTGAAAATGACAATGGTCCCAAAAATGTGTCAAAATTGTCTGATCGCCACCATTAGTAGTAAAAAAAAAATATTAATAAAAATGCAATAAAACTTTCCCCTATTTTGTAAACGCTATACATTTTGCGCAAACCAATCGATAAATGCTTATTGCGATTTTTTTTTTACAAAAACATGTAGAAGAATACGTATCGGCCTAAACTGAGGAAAAAAAATAGTTTTTTTATATATTTTTGGGGGATATTTATTATAGCAAAAAGTAAAAAATATAGATTTTTTTTCAAAATTGTCGCTCTATTTTTGTCTATAGCGCAAAAAATAAAAACCGCAGAGGTGATCAAATACCACCAAAAGAAAGTTCTATTTGTGGGAAAAAAAGGACGCCAATGTTGTTTGGGAGCCACGTCGCACGACCGCGCAATTGTCAGTTAAAGTGGCACAGTGCCGAATCGCAAAAAGGGGCCTGGTCCTTTTCCTGCATATTGGTCCGGGTCTTAAGTGGTTAAAAGCAGAAAGTAAAGGTCTTGAGGAGGACCAGAGGAGGGCCACATGAAATAGCCTGGAGGGCCGGATTCGGCCTTGTGTTTGACACCTCTGGTCTAGGGTATCAGATGAGAGTTGATAAAAAGTTCAATGTCCACACTTTAGACTTCCTTTTCTTTGCTTTATTTACCAAACGTGGTAGAAGAATAAAGGTCGTAGTTGAAAAGGTGGAAGGGTAATATGTAATAGGTTCAGGTGTATAACTTTTGTTCAGAAACACTCCTGCTTCCAGAAACGCAGCTTTAGTCCCCACTCTAGCCAGAGCGGGTATTGTGCACCTGGATAGGCCTCTCTCACTAACCTAGCAGCCAGGGTGTTGCACGGAAATGGGTAAAGTCTCTGCCACAGACATTCCCAAAGATGGAGGTATATTTGGTCTAAGATCCTCTCAGCACAGGAGTAAGCACCCGGATCTCTCCCAAAGAACTTCTGAAAAAATTAGAACTGACAGGCGATCATCATCCAGCCTTCCAGTAATGGTGCGTCCTTCGATGAAGTTCAAGGCCTCTCCTGAGATACCAGCCTCTTGCCCCGGTGCTCTCCAAGACAGGTTCTTCATTGAGTAGCTTCTTCCCTCCAGGACAGACAGCTCAGGACCACTCTACAAGCGCAGACCCAGTCTGACTACTGAGCCTACTTAGTAGATCACAACCCCGGACCAACGTGGTCCCAGAGTCAGGAACACTTGAACACGCACCCCCGGTCATGAGGGCCACACACGGGGGGTTGGTGGGACAACAGACCCAGGATCAGCTACGACCCTGAACTAGTGACGTCTGTCCCTTAAGTACTCCTCCCCAGCATGCTCAGCCGGAAGATCCACTCCCTCGGATTGGCTGCTGAAGGGGAACACCCAAAACACCTTGACCTGACTGCTGCCACCCTTGGTCTGGGATGATAAGGACACTCCAGACAACAATAGTGGTCACTCACAGTACAGCCATGGCTGTAACAGAGGCCCAAATTTAGTGAAAAATCATACAGTCTGAGCCAACTAACTCTCAGGCCTTGTACACACGACCGAACAAGTCCGCTGAAACTGGTCCGTCGGACCAGTTTCCGCGGACATGTCCGACCATGTGTAGGGCCTACCGGACAGTTTTCCGGCCTAGCGGACAGGTTTCCAGCGGACAAAAGTTTCTTAGCATGCTAAGAAACTTGTCCGCTGGAAGCCTGTCCGTCGGACATGTCCGATGGTTAGTACGACTCATCGGACATGTCCGCTGGCCCGAAATCCCGCACATGCGTGGAAGCATTGACCTTCCGTGTCAGAGAACGTCAGTGTCGTCTACGTCACTGCGTTCTCAGTCTGCAGGGATTTTGGTCTGATGGTGTGTACACACATCAGACCAAAACCTCTCAGCAGACATGTCCGATGAAAACGGCCAAAGCTGTTCTTTCTGCACTCCTGTGACTTGTTTTTGGCAGACAGCGGGCTGAAGTCCGCTGTCTGCTGATGTCACAGAGCCGGTCCAGGCTCAGGCAAGATTGTGACACTGAGCTGCTCCCTCCACAGCCCAGCAGGGGGGGGTGAGAAAGTAGAGAGTGGTGACTAACAGTCACCAGCTCTCTGCTTGGGGAGCTGTGAGAACCGAGTGATCAACGGCATTAGATCGCTCAGTTCTTAATGTTAGAGCCGGGGGAACCGACGCTGCATTTGCCTAGGCAAGTAGATCTGCAAAAAAAAAAATTCTCTTTTAAAGCAAACCTGTACTTTGTTAATTTACTGGGAATGTACATACAGTAGCTCACCAAAGTGAGTACACCCCTCACATTTTTGTAAATATTTTATTATATCTTTTTATGTGACAACACTGCAGAAATTACACTTTTCTACAATGTAAAGTAGTGCGTGTACAGCTTGTATAACAGCGTAAATTTTCTGTCCCCTCAAAACAACTCAACACACAGCCATTAATGTGTAAACCGCTGGCAACAAAAGTGAGTACACCCCTAAGTGAAAATTTCCAAAATGGGCACAAAGTGTCAATATTTTGTGTCTCCACCATTATTTTCCAGCGCTGCCTTAACCCTCTTGGGCACCAGAGCTTCACAGGTTGCCACTGGCATACCTCCCAACTAGGGATAAGCTCCGTCGTGTTCGCACAGTCCACATGCACAGCCCCGCCAGGAAGTCTGTTGCGCTAACCACAGGCAGGGAGACATTTCCCCGATCTCTGCAGCGGAGCTTCGGGACAATGTCTCTCTGCCTGTGATTAGTGCAGCGCCGTGCAGACTTCCTGGCGGGCTCTACACGTGGACTGTGCGAACACACCAGAGCGTATCCCTACTCCCAACTTTCTGAGATGGGAATGAGGGACACCTATCACCAAAAATATGCAGGCATAGAACACACCCCTTGCCACGCCCCCTTAAAGGAAAATTGTACAAAAAAATAAGATTAGTTAAACCCACAGGTGCTGTTTTTACCACTACTATTCCTTTATATTGGCTTTTGGAATTTACAAATGCAGCAATTTAGAAACTGGGTGAAAGGTTTAGCAGTGGGACACACTTTTTGATAGATAAAAAGTGCATTTTATATACAACTATATGGATCAGACCGAAATGAGGACAGAGGGACATTGTTCCAAATCAGGGACAGTCCCTGGAAATCAGGGACAGTTGGGAGGAATGGCCACTGGAGTCCTCTTCCACTGCTCCATGACAACATCATAGAGCTGGTGGATGTTAGTGTTAGGCCTCGTACACACGACCGAACATGTCTGCTGAAACTGGTTCGCAGACCAGTTTCAGCGGACATGTTCGGTCATCTGTACGTCTGACTGGACAATTTTCCTTCGGATCGGACAGGTTTCCAGCGGACAAATGTTTCTTAGCATGCTAAGAAACATGTCCGCTGGAAGCCTGTCCGTCGGACATGTTCGGTCGTCTGTACGACTTACCGGAGATGTCCGCTCGGCCGAAAGCCCTCGCATGCGTCAAAGTGATTCGACGAATGCGTGGAAGCATTGACCTTCCAGGGTCGCGCACGTCGCCGCGTCATCGTCGCGGTGACGGCGCGGCCACGTCACCGCGTATCCTGTCCATGGGTATTTTGGTTTGATGGTGTGTACAACCATCAGACCAAAATCCGGCAGCGGACATGTCCGATGAAAACAGTCCGGCGGGCCATTTTCATCGGACAGTCCGTCTGTGTGTACGAGGCCTCAGAGACCTTGCTCTCCTCCACAGTGGCATTCTTTATTTTTATTTGGGGGGGGGGCTGTGTTGGCGGCAAAGAAAGGGGGCCCCTTCAGGTAGGCTGTACAGGGCCCCATGATTTCTATCAGCGGCCCTGACACGCATTATACGCCACAAAATCGCTATGACTCTCATAGCTGAACCACAATGAAGAGAACAGAACCTTTTTAGCACCCCATGTTTCCCTCTCCTTTCCCACATTCTGGGGCCTGTTCTGTCTTTTATTAGAACATGTCACCACTATCCAATCATCTCCCATTTTTTTGCAATGGGTAGCTTTTAGGGTCAGGTCTATGAAAGGCTGTGGAATAATAGCAGAGTGTAATAAAGGAACCAGGTCATGGTTGAAGCAGATACACAGGGTGGAGTGCAGGTTTATCTCATTATCTCTCTTTAGCTACTGTTTATTGACTCGTTTTACAAGCACATATCTCAGCTCTGGTCACCAGGAGCCGCCATAACACCTCTCCTCACATCACTGTATATACACACACAGCGTCAGGAGGACAACCTGTGTGCGTTATGACGTAAAGAGGACGCCCGGGCCGCGACGTTGACAGGACTACAGAAGTGGGCGTGGACTTTTTTTTTGCAGCCTGCGAGTCCCTGAGCTCGGAGCGTGTGCACGTCTGGTGAGGGGGGTAGTCGGGTGCGCGCTCGTGTGTCAAGCCAAGGCCCGCCGGACTGACTGCGGCACCGAGTGAGGGAGGAGGAACGGGGCCCCCGGTGTGTCACTCCGCCAGCAGGTAGGTGTCCTCTGTCATTTACCGTGTATGTATGAGGAGCTCCTCCCCCCTGTCACTGAGCTCCACTCATACTGCTGTCATCCCTCCTGTGTGTTGTATGTACTGCCTGTGTGTTGTATGTACTACCTGTGTGTTGTATGTACTGCCTGTGTGTTGTGTGACAGCGCCTGTACCCCGTGTGATCTATGACAGCGCCTGTGTGTTGTGTGACAGTGTTTTGTGTGTGTCAGCGCCTTCATCATCACCCAGGAGGCTCCTGTCACCTAATAATCAGTGTTGTCATCCACAGACCCCTGTACCATGTTCAGTCCTCATCCTCCATATATATATGTATATGTGTGATCTATGACAGTGCCTGTGTGTTGTGTGATGGTGCCTGTCCCCCGTGTGATCTATGACAGCGCCTGTGTGTTGTGTGACAGCGCCTGTACCCTGTGTGATCTATGACAGCGCCTGTGTGTTGTGTGACAGCGCCTGTACCCTGTGTGATCTATGACCGTGCCTGTGTGTTGTGTGACAGTGTTTTGTGTGTGTGTGTGTGTGTGTGTGTGTGACAGCGCCTTCATCATCACCCAGGAGGCTCCTGTCACCTAATAATCAGTGTTGTCATCCACAGACCCCTGTACCATGTTCAGTCCTCATCCTCCATATATATATATATGTGTGTGTGTGTGTGTGTGTGTGTGTGTGTGTGTGTGTGTGTGTATATGTGTGATCTATGACAGCGCCTGTCCCCCGTGTGATCTATGACAGCGCCTGTCCCCCGTGTGATCTATGACAGCGCCTGTCCCCCGTGTGATCTATGACAGCGCCTGTCCCCCGTGTGATCTATGACAGCGCCTGTCCCCCGTATGTTGTGTGACAGCGCCTGTCCCCCGTGTGATCTATGACAGCGCCTGTCCCCTGTATGTTGTGTGTGTGTGACAGCGCCTGTCCCCTGTGTGTTGTGTGTGTGTGTGTGTGTGACAGCGCCTGTCCCCCGTGTGATCTATGACAGCGCCTGTCCCCTGTATGTTGTGTGTGTGTGACAGCGCCTGTCCCCTGTGTGTTGTGTGTGTGTGTGTGTGTGACAGCGCCTGTCCCCCGTGAGATCTATGACAGCGCCTGTCCCCTGTATGTTGTGTGACAGCGCCTGTTCCCTGTGTGTGTGTGTGTGTGTGACAGCGCCTGTCCCCTGTGTGTGTGACAGCGCCTGTCCCCCGTGTGATCTGTGACAGCGCCTGTCCCCTGTGTGATCTATGACAGCGCCTGTCCCCCGTGTGATCTGTGACAGCGCCTGTCCCCTGTGTGATCTATGACAGCGCCTGTCCCCCGTGTGATCTGTGACAGCGCCTGTCCCCCGTGTGATCTGTGACAGCGCCTGTCCCCCGTGTGATCTATGACAGCGCCTGTCCCCCGTGTGTGTTGTGTGACGGCGTCTGTGTGATGGCGCCTGTCCCCCGTGTGTGTTGTGTGACGGTGCCTGTCCCCTGTGTGTGTGTGTGTTGTGTGACGGTGCCTGTCCCCTGTGTGTGTGTGTGTGTGACAGTGTTTTGTGTGTGTCAGCGCCTTCATCATCACCCAGGAGGCTCCTGTCACCTAATAATCAGTGTTGTCATCCACAGACCCCTGTACCATGTTCAGTCCTCATCCTCCATATATATATAATCTCCCCCCCCCCCCATGATGCAGAACGGCCCTATGGGGGACAGTATAGAGAGTGAGTGGTGTGGAAGGTTCTGGAAGGAGGAGGTCTCCGCACGTCTTCATGTGAAATGGATTCTGTGGTTCTCCACTCACAATGGTAATCCAGAGAGCGGTGTGGAAGGTTCTGGAAGGAAGGACTTCCATAGAGAACACAGGGAGGAGAAGGTGGATCTTTTATTCCGCCAGCAGTTTGGCGAGTCACAGTCCAGGGGTGTCCATTGTCCACCTTCTTCTCCTTCCTGTGATCTCTATGGACGTCCTTCCAGAACCTTCTACACCGCTCTCTGGAATACCATCTTATAAAATAGACGTTCCACATACAGAGTGCAGATCCCTCCTCTCTATCTCCTATCTATATGTCGGGATACACGGGGCACACTGTGCTATATTATATAGAATATTTATTCTAAGGAGGACATCACCTGACACCATTGTAGTTGATACAATGAAACAAATCCCGGCCTTCCAGGATCAATATGTAGCAAGAGTCCAAAACTGGGAGTTGTGCCACACAGGGTTTTTTTTTTTAAATGTTCATAAAAAGTTACATTGTGACAGGTTTTGTCTGACATTATGGGCTCATGTACATTTGCTACGACTCTAGCATGATATTTAATGCGTTTTTGATGCTTTAAAGCGGGAGTTCACCCATTTATAAAAAAAAAAAATTTCTCCCCTTAGCTTCCTGCTCGTTCGGTCTAGGGGAATCGGCTATTTGTATTAAAATATGAGCTGTACTTACCCGTTTTCGAGATGCATCTTCTTCCGTCGCTTCCGGGTATGGGTCTTCGGGAGCGGGCGTTCCTTCTTGATTGACAGGCTTCCGACAGTCGCATCCATCGCGTCACTCGTAGCCGAAAGAAGCCGAACGTCGGTGCGGCTCTATACTGCGCCTGCGCACCGACGTTCGGCTTCTTTCGGAAAATCGTGACGCGATGGATGCGACCGTCGGAAGCCTCTCGGAAGACTGTCAATCAAGAAGGAACGCCCAGTCCCGCAGCCCATACCCGGAAGCGACGGAGAAGATGCATCTCGTAAACGGGTAAGTACGGATCATATTTTAAAACAAATAGCCGATTCCCCTAGACAAAACGAGCAGAAATCTAAGGGGAAAAAGTGCCCTCTAAGGGTGAACCCCCGCTTTAATGAATAGTGTGTGTGTGTGTGTGTGTGTGTGTGTGTGTGTATATACATATATAATGCAACACCGCATCTCCTGTGCCTCAGTACAACCATACTGAATGTCCTGTACACGGAGCAGACACATCAGCCAGAATACATATATAATCCGTGTCCAATGTCTGACACCCCCTCCCCCCCCAGTACCTCTGGTATTCTCTCATTACTTTCCGTAGATCTCACCTTTCATTCATCCTTCATTTCTGTACCCCTCATAGGTGGCCCCGGGGTTATCATCAGAAAATCCATCACCAGTGTTTGAAATTATAAAGATAAATGTCCCCTTTGCTTCATATTGGTCTGTCACTGTGTGATATTAGAGATAGAGATATATATATATATATATCTATCTCTATCTCTCTATCTCTCTATCTCTCTATATAATCTCTGTTACGGATTACAATTTTTGTGTTAAAAACATGTAGCCAAGTATGACACTGGTATAAGAATGTGTACAATGATACCACTGCTGGATCCAGATGAGGAGGGGTTAACATCAGTCCGTTGGCATGTAGATGTCCCATGAAGGGAACTATCACAACTCCCAGTGGATGGTTGTAGAATCCCAGGGTGATAGAGGGAAGTGTAACAGCCCTTGCGTGTGGCAGATAGTAAGGTCCCGCCGGCATGCAGATATGAAGGCACAGCAAAGGAGCCCTTCAGATGGACACGGCAAGCCCCGCCGGTGTCCATGACGTCACCGGATCTCCGACGGAACTCCCTGAAGACCCAGAAGCCGGCGGAGAGGTGAGTACCAATCAAAAGAATTTTGATCGATCAAAAAAATTAAAGATTAATCAAGGAATTAATAGTTAATTTCCACAGTCCTAATATATTATAATATAAAAATTATAATTTTACATATTAGAGTCCACCATAGAGTCCACCATAGAGTCCACCATAGAGTCCACCATAGAGTCCACCATAGAGTCCACCATAGAGTCCACCATAGAGTCCACCATAGAGTCCACCATAGAGTCCACCGGCCCAAAATCCTCCTTGTGATGCTCCTCTGCTTCTTATTAGTCTGACACTTTCTTGTATATAATAAACAGGTTCCCCGCAGTGTCTCAAACGGCCACTCCTTCTATTTTGTATTTAAGGGGTTGTAAAGGTTTGTTTTTTATTTTCTAAATAGGTTCCTTTTAAAGCGGAGTTCCAACCACAATTAGCATTTTTTTAAATGTATGTCCTTTCATCCTGCGTTTTTTATAATATAAATCCGGTCACTTACTATTTTACAATCCGCCGCCGATCCGCATAGTTATTCAAAAAAGATAGTTTTATAAACTATGTCTACACCGTTGTCATTTTGCTTGTGGGCATTGTGAAGCCCACAAGCATTTACTTCCTGGAAGTCTTGGATGGGGAGTGATAATTGGGTAGCGCACTGCATCCTGGGAAATGACACACATTTCCCAGGAGCATTAGAGGGAGATGATGTCAGGATCCTAGGTGATTCCAAAGGCAGATTTCATGGGACTGCATAGCAACAGGCATTTCCAGATGAGTAAAAAAAATTTTTTTTTCTTCTTTTTTTAGGTCTAATGAGCACAATAATGAAAAAAACATTTTGGGATGGAAACTCCACTTAAAGGGGTTGTAAAGGTTTGTTATTTTCTAAAATAGGTTCCTTTAAAGTGGTTGTAAACCCAACCACACAACTTGCACCTACAGGTAAGACTAGATTAAGGCTTACCTGTAGGTTCAAACAATATCTCCTAAACCTACACGGTTAAGGAGATATTTTCACAAAAACGGGCACTGATGTCTACGGCGCATGCGCATTGTAGACAATGGCGCAGGCGCACTGAGGGTGCTGTTTTTGTGAATGGGATAATCCGGGGTTAATGCCGTATTTCCGCGCATGCGCGGGGATCTGCCGGTCCCACGCGCATGCGCGGAGTGACGTCATCGCCGTTTTGGCCAATCACAGCGCCGGATCGGCGATAACAGGAAGAAGCTCCGAGGGTAAATGGCGGCAGAGGGGAACGAGGAACACTTCAGGGGCATCGATTTAAGGTAAGTGCCACATAATGAGCTAGTATGCTAAATTTAAGAGGGTTTACGCTAGTGCATTGTTGGTTCACTTACATTTTCCTTCGATTTCCCTTCTAAATGTTTTTTTTCTTTGTTTGAATTTCTCACTTCCTGTTCCTCCTCAGTAAGCTTGCCCCCATGATCCGAGCCGTTCTGGCTGGGGGTTAGTCAGCATGCTCGCCCCCTCCCTTGGGACTACATCCCTGCAGGGAAATGCTGTGAAGATTCACATTGTCTCCCCGCAGGAATGTAGTCCCAAGGGAGGGGGTGAGCACGCTGACTAACCCCCAGCCAGAACGGCTCGGATGATGGTGGCAAGCTTACTGAGGAGGAATAGGAAGTGAGAAATTCAGACAAAGGGGAGGGGGGGGGGGGGACCAACATCGAAGGAAAAGGTAAGAGCCGGTTCACACTGGGGCGACTCGTCAGACAACTCAGCCGCCTAACAAGTCGCATCCCATTCTATTCAATAGAACCGTTCTAATAGGAGCGACGCAAGTCGCTCCGACTTAGAAAAAGGTTCTTGTACTACTTTGGGGGCGACTCGGGGCGACTTGCATTGACTTCTATACAGAAGTCATTTTGCAAGTCGCCTCTGAAGTCGTCTTCAGGACGCCTTGCCGAGTCGCCCCCGATGTCGTGCCGCCCCAGTGTGAACCGGCTCTAAGTGAACCAACAATGCACTAGCTTAAAGGAACCTATTTAGAAAAAAAAAAACAAAAAAACCTTTACAACCCCTTTAAAGGGTAAGGTCACCCTTTGCAAAAAATGCACATCATGTTGCAGGTAAATGAGCAATTATTATTATTATTATTATTATTATTATTATTAATAATGGGGTAGATTCAGGTAGGGGCGCGCACTGCTACGGCGGCGCAGCGTACCGTTTTTACGCTACGCCTCTGTAAATTACTGGAGCTACGCTTCATTCACGAAGCATTTGCTCCGTAATTTACGGCAGCGTTTCGTAAAAGGGGCCGGCGTAAGCGCGCGTAATTTAAATGATCCCGTAGGGGGCGTGGATCATTTAAATTAGGCGCGTTCCTGCGCCGAACGTACTGCGCATGCTCCGTCGGGAAAATTTCCCGACGTGCATTGCGGTAAATGACGTCGCAAGGACGTCATTTGCTTCGATGTGAACGTAAATGGCGTCCAGCGCCATTCACGATCCACTTACGCAAACGACATAAATTTCGACATCTATACTTACCATTGGCTGCGCCTCCTTTTACCATTGGCTGCGCCTCCTAATAGCAGGAGCAGCCTTACGACAAAAGCAACGAACACAAACGATGTAAAACACGACCGCCGGGCGCGCGTACGTTTGTGAATCGGCGTGAGTATGCAATTTGCATACTCTACGCTGACAACTACGGGAACTCTGACTGATAGAGGCCAATCACCAGCTGAACAGCTCTGGCCAATCAGACGGCGGGATGGCCAAGACAGTGTGGCTCGGGCTGCCTAGAAAGTCCAATCAGCGGGCTGTTATCTGTCAACCATGCACAATGAGGGGGGGCCCAAACGCTTAGTTTGCCGGGGAGGCAGAGCTAACCCAGTAGCATTATCGGCCAATAATTTTGGGTGGCCATTATCGGCACCTTTTTCTTTTCTATTGGAAAAATGCAGCTAAGCCTATTTTCGGCCGATAACTTTACGCAGGCGATATATTGGTGCATCTCAATTTTTTTTCTACAATACTGTCTGTAAGGTATTGCACTTGTGATCAGCAGATTATGGGTAGAAATGCATGGATCCTGCAGACACTCGGTAAGCTGCCTGCCCATACCTCGTACAGGCAGACAGTTACTGGAAGATCAATGAACTATGGGAGCGCTCGCCAGCAGAGAACTACAAGCCATTGGCTGCAGTGGATGATGGCGCTTGTAGGCATTCATTTGCAGGACACTATGAATGAATGATGGGGCCTTGTGGGCAGAGCCCCTCACAGCAGATAAGGCTTCGCCTGAAAAACGCTCAAAAAACGCCCCAGTGTGAAAGGGGCCTAAAGGAAAAAACACTTTGCATCGCAAGTGCACTTGAAAGTGCAGTTGCTGTAGATCTGAGGGGGAAATGCAAGGGAAAAAAAAACCCAGCAATTTTAGCTTGCACATGATTGGATGATAAAATCAGCAGAGCTTCCCCTCATTTCAGATCTACCCCTCAGATTTACAGGGACTGCACTTCCAAGTAGTGCAAAGTGGATTTGCCTTTCGTAAATAACCCCCTTTGTGTCACTTTACTTTTCTGTCAGCCCCTTCATATTTGATGTATTACTTCATTAATCTGACAGGTCATTCATCACCTCTCCAGTCTCGTTTCCTGCTGTCTTCCTCCTTCCTGCAATTAACATTTTATGCCCATCGTACCTGTCCCACAACATTTTTACTTCCAACAGTGCATGCAGGGATGGGTAGTCATTTGAGAGGGGGCAGGTCACTTCCTTAGCCCCATGCCGTCTCTAGAGTTTGCATTACAGTATCATTATAGAGGGCTGCAGTTCAGAGGAATCAAAACATCTACTGTACTTTGCTTTCTTACCACTTATCTACTTGGGCACTTTCACCCCCTTCCTGCCCAGGCCAAATTTCAGCTTTCAACACTGTCACACTTTGACAATTTACTCAGTCATGCAACACTGTACCCAAATGAAAATGTTATAAAAAAAAAAAAATCCACGCAAATAGAGCTTGCTTTGGTGGTATTTATTCACCACTGGGTTTTATATATATTTTTTGTAAACAAATGGAAAAAAACAGCACATTTGGGGGGGGGGGGGGGGGGGGGGAATAAAAAATTAAAATAAAAATCAGCTGCAGTTGGAGCAGCTGTACTAACGATACAATGTTAGTAACACAATCTCCCTCGCTGAGCTGTTGCGTTCTGACAGGGGGACACCCCCGAACACTCCGGTAAGCAGTCTCTGCACATCGGACAGAATGTCAGCCGGTTTTTATTGAACAGGTCGATGTCGCGTGGCATTCGGTTTGGGTGTACAGGGCTTTAGTCTCTTCAACCTCTAGGTCTTACAGAGCAGCATGTCAACACAATGCACCACAGTGGAAAAGTGTTTTTCAGCTCTTTTAATTGCTGCCCTTTCAAATGCCTAAACAACAAATGCTGTCGGTCTCCCAGCTCCTAAGCAACCACAACAGCATCATTTAACCACTTAAGACCCGTACTAAAGCTAAGACACGGCTACAATGTGGCTCTGCTGTTCCAGGAGAGAGTGTCTATTGACATCCTCCCTGAACCACGCCCCTTTGGGCCTTATCTGTGATGAGCTGTGTCCAATCACAGCTGATCACATGTAAAACACACTTACAGGTTATCGGCCTTCCTTTCCTCATGCACTGTCACAGCGCGAAGAGTGGAGAGCCGGTAACTGACAAGTACACAGATAATCAAGGGCACTGATCATCAGTGCAGCCTCATCAGCGCTTATCATTTGAAGGAGAAAAATTTCTTATTTGCAAAATTTTATAACAGGTTAAGGTTCAGCTCACATAGACGCACACTGAAGGTGTTTTATTTATATATATATATATATATATATATATATATATAAAATATCTTTACTTTTTTTTTTAAACGTTAACATGCGCGCACACACACTAATAAGTGTGTGTGTGTGTGTATGTGAGCTGCACGATTAATCGCGGAGAGAATCGCGATTTCGATTCTCCCCGCCCGCGGGATGACCCGCGATTCTGCTTTTTCACAGCTGGTTCCACGCAGAGTCATTATTCAGGGCCCCCGATTATTCGCCGCTAACGCCGCCGCCGCTAGAGGTCCGCGGCCGGGCGGAGACAATGTCTCCGACGGCCGCCATTTTATTGTAGACCATGCAATAGGAATTGCTCAGTGCAGTGTGGACAGGACGGGAGGAGCCGGCCGGGTGGCTGCTAATAGGAATTGAGCTGCAGCACCGCCCACCTCCCGCCCCACTGATGTCTGTCTGTGAGTGTAATGACGTGGGAAGGGGCGGGGGTGGGCGGAGCTGCAGCTCAATTCCTATTAGAAGCCACCCGGCCGGCTCCTTCTGTCCTGTCCACTCTGTACTGAGTCTATGCTGCTGGGGCATCATACCTGAAGATGATTTAAGGGGGCCTGGTGTAAGGGGGCGCCCCGCTGGGATGCCTGGTGTAAGGGGTGCCCCGCTGGAAACGCCTGGTGTAAGGGGGTGCCCCGCTGGAAACGCCTGGTGTAAGGGGGCGCCCCGCTGGAAACGCCTGGTGTAAGGGGGCGCCCCGCTGGAAACGCCTGGTGTAAGGGGTGCCCCGCTGGAAACGCCTGGTGTAAGGGGGCGCCCTGCTGGAAACGCCTGGTGTAAGGGGGGACCGACACTGGTTCCACGTAACCAGCGTGGAACGCAAATGACGTCGACAGATTTATATGGGGGGAGAGGGGTGTTCTGGCATTCAGTTTTTGAGAATCGTGATCTTTAGTCTAAGCAAAAGATCGTGATTCTCATTTTGACCAGAATCGTGCAGCCCTAATATATATTGGTGTGTGTGTGTGTATAATATATGGAAGTCTGCAGAATTATAATTAACACTCGGATGTTTTAGATTCTTGTTGTAGCCGATCCCCATAAAGGAAGATAAGATATTCCTCAGTTTCTGTAATTCTGTTTCCACTTCGGTTTTAAAAATAGCTGCTGCAGCCCATTGTTGGTTCATTATTCATTTTTCACTCACCTCTCCTATCTTTACATCCATGGCTTGTGTCAACAGTGTCACTACAAGGACATTTTCATTCATGCCTTCATCATTTCCTTGTAGTTAATTCATTGTACTCCGGTCAACCTACTCCTTTTTGTTTTTAGGTACAAAGGACACCTGTGGAGATTAATTCAGGGCTGCATTTGTTGATCCCCTTGTGAAAATTGGAGACACTGCGGTTGATTTACTAAAACTGGAGGGTGCAAAATCTGGTGCAACTGCAGAGAAACCAATCGGCTTCCAGGTTTTATTGTGAAAGCTTAATTGAACAAGCTTAAAGGGTCACTAAAGGAATTTTTTTTTTTTTTTGCCTAAAATTAATGTCTGCAAGGTAGACAGACAGAATAGTGTAATGATTCTGTTAAAAAACGAGTAAATACCTATTAAATTCCTTCATCTATATCACCTCCGGCATTCTAGTTTCTGTTCTCTCATTCACTTCCTGGTTTGCATCGCTCGTTCATGTAAGAACTATATTTCCCAGTATGAATTGTGGCACGCCCAGTAATTCACACCTCCTTGAAGTCTCTAACACGTAGAGAGCGTCCTGTTGCACAGATGTAGTTCCCAGGAGGGGGTGAGCACGTTACTGACCACCGCAGTAAAGCCTCCCATCACAGTGGTCAGTAAAATCAGACAAGCAGGAAGTGAACAGAACAGAGAAGAAATAGAGCAACTTCTGAGCAAAAACAAACAATGAGGAAGTGAAAAGAGGAATGTCTGCAGGTAAAGGATGCTTATTATGATAAAAATAATTTTCCTTTACAACCCCTTTAAGTTCGAAGCTGATTGGCTATCGTGCAGAGCTGCACCAGATTTTGCACTCTTCAGTTTTAGTAAATTAACCCTACTGACTCTGGAATCAGTACAGAGGAGTTCAGACTTAAATGTTCTGTGACTGAGCCCAGGTTCACAGTAATGGAGCCGTGCGAGTTCCTGAAATCGCAAAAAGTAGTATAGAAACGTTTGAAATTGGTGCAGTGTCGCAGATGCTGCACCGATTTAGGACGGCGTCATTACCGGCAAATGCCTGCTGATTTGACGTGCCAGAAAGCGCAAAACATCAAAGCATTTTATGTGTGTGTGTGTTGTGTTTTTTTTATTTTTTTTTTTATATATAAAATGGACCCCTAAGCACAAATGTCATTGCTTTCATGTTTTATTTATTTACACTTTTTTTTCTACTTCCACAATCATCAGTTATCGCACTTTCAAATCTCCAGATCTGCGATTTGGTTATTTAAAAATAAATTGCAGTGTCTCTGCAGGCTCTCAGTTTCCACCCCCTTCAAAGAAAATCTTCTTTTACAGTTACCATCCCCCACCGAATCATCTGTCACTCTCCCCCTCCCCATTTATATTTCCAAATCTGTCAGTCGCCATTTTTTTTTTTTTTATTAAATGACCTTCTGCTGTCACCAGTATTTAAAGGTAACTATAAACATTAAATGTTCATTACTGCTCTACTGTACTGATCATTGATCTTTGTATGGGCACCTAGACATTTGTCCCCAATGGTGCCTGTTGTGACAAAGCCTCTGTTCTCTAACAGAACTTGGTCCGCAGTCGATGCTTCCTCTGTCCAGAACCAGCACCACCCAAGACTCTCCAGCCCCCCCCCCCCCCCCCCGTCACCAGACAACAGACAGACAGGTGGCTGGAGTTGATGACGTCAGCATGTTTTATGAGTCCCAACATTATGAAGCCATCACTATAATATGGCATATACAGGGTTCCCAGAGTCTGTGTGTTTTGGGGGGGGGGGACATGTACTTGACTCCAAAGTAACATTACTTCAAGGTCCCCAGGCATATACCTTGCAAAGAGTATTGTTCCCTTTAAAATCCATGGCCCATAATCAGAAGGCAAGAGGCTAGCACTCGGTCCTCTCCAAAAGCCTCTGTCCCGGCTAGGTCTGTCACAGTGCCCTTTTGTTAGATCTCTTTATTGTACCCAAGCGATAAATCTGGGTCTAGGAATATCTATATAATAAACTTTGGCAGGCAGCTTAAGTACTGTGTCTAAGGGCGGCCATAGGTGTTGGATATCTTGCTGAGATTGTTGGGTTGGGACATATCTGCCTATCCTGGAATGAGATGAATGAATGTTGGGTCATGACGTGGTCCTTATACTATGGTGATAATGGTTCAGAGGAATCTCAGGTGGGACTTCTATACACATTGGCCCAGATTCACAAAGGAGATACGACGGCGTAGCGCCATGTACGCCGTCGTCCGAATGAGAGCCGTCGTATCTATGCGGCTGATTCTTAGAATCAGTTACGCATAGATGTCTATTAGATCCGACCGCCGTAAGTCTCTTACGCCGTCGGATTGTAACTGCACATTTACGCTGGCCGCTAGGGGCGTGTACGCTGATTTACGCCTAGAAATATGTAAATCAGCTAGATACGCGAATTCACAAACGTATGCCCGGCTGACGCAGTACAGATACGCCATTTACGTTAGGCAGTTACCCCTGCTATATGGTGGCGTACATGCGGCGTACCAATGTTAAGTACGGACGTCGTTCCCGCGTTCGAATTTTGAATGTTTTACGTCGTTTGCGTAAGTCGTCCGTGAATGGGGCTGGATGTAATTTACATTCACATTAAAACCAATACTTCCTTGCGGCGTATTTGGAGCAATGCACACTGGGATATGTCCACGGACGGCGCATGCGCCGTTTGTGAAAAACGTCAGTCACGTCGCGTCATGGTTATTTTACATAACACACGTCCCCCCCTGTTCCAAATTTGAATTAGGCGGGCTTACGCCGGCCTATTTACACTACGCCGCCGCAACTTACGGAGCAAGTGCTTTGAGAATACAGCACTTGCCCGTCTAAGTTGCGGAGGCGTTACGTAAATCGGATACGATACGCCGATCTACGAGAATCTGGGCCATTGTTTTTATTCTGTTTGCACCAGCAGGCGAGTATTTGCAGTGGGGACCCAGGTTCACATTAATGAAAGGGAATGCTACTATTAAAGCGGAGCTCCGCCGTTCAAAAAATATTAAAAGCCAGCAGCTACATATACTGCAGCTGCTGACTTTAATATTAGGACACTTACCTGTCCTGGAGTCCAGCGCTGTCCGCAGCAGAAGACGAGCGATCGCTCGTCACTCTGCTGCCCCCACCGCTATCCTCAGTGAGGGAAACAGGAAGTGAAGCATTGCGGCTTCACTGCCCGGTTCCCTACGGCGCATGCGCGAGTCATGCTGCGCCGTGCTCACTGGTCCCAGCTGTGTGCTGTGAGCCGTGTGTTTCCCAGAACACAACGAGGGGGGTACGGGAAGTGACGCACTACCCGCAGAGTGGACTACCGGAAGTGGGTATCTGCTGGAGGGTTCCGGTGAGCGGATGTTCCTCTTTAGGGTGGAGCTCCGCTTTTAATATTGTTTTCTGCCTTGATTATTTATTGGATAAAAAACACAAAACCCTGTGGGGGATAAAAAAAAGTGGAATCCCAGATATGATTCGGGCAACATTTATTCGTGGTGCAAATCCCAGCTGTAGGAATTGACTGATACCTGCTCCTGGGGTTAACCTCTGAGTATGACGAGAGACAGATCTACAGTGACTCTTTTTTCAAAATGACCATCCTTGTAAGTTCCATTAAGAGAAATCCAGCTCTAATGCCAGGACAAGGTCCTTTAGCACCCATGGCAAAAAGGCCAACGTGCCATGAGCTGTGAACTACTGTAGAATCATAGGTTGCAGCTCCTGCCCTTTTTCTGCCCCAAAGCTGCCGCCATTTTGCCTACCCAGGGCTGGGACAGAGAGGTGGGCAGGAGGGGCGGCTGCCCTGAGCACTGTGGAATCGTAAGGTGGGGGGAGGATTTGTGTTGGTAGAGGGAATTTGGGGGCAGCAGGGGGTAAGAATTGTTCTAAGAGGGGAAATTTGTGTGTGAGGGGGGTTAGTTTTTAAAAGTGGTGATTTGGGGGATTTGTGACGTGATATGGGAGGGGAATTTTTTTTCTTTCTTTTGGAGTGGGGGTTGTGCTGGGGGGGGGGGGGGATTTGGAGTGGGGTGGAAGAATGTGTACTTGAAGGGGAAATTTGAGGGGTAGAGGATTTGTGCTAGAATTTTTATTTTTTTGAGGGGGGGGGGGGCATTTGTGCTGGGAGGGGGGATTTCAGCAAGGGGGCAGATTTCCATTGGGAGGAGGGGCAATTTATTCTTGGGGGGGTTTTTGCTGACACATAGTGCTCATAATAATCTTGGGGGGGGGGGGGTGCAGTTTGGCATGTTCACCCTGGCTCCAGATGACCTTGTCCCAGCACTGTGCCTACCCCTCAGCTCAGCACCACTCCCTCTGTTGGTTAAATGGTTTACCTACAAATTAAATGCCCCCCCTTATTGGCTTCTAGGCCTTCATTCAGAATCTGCTGCCATCTTTACAGACATTACTAAATGTTATTTGTGAAATCCTTTTCCTGCCTTCCCACATCTCCCCCCTCTTATCAGTGATTATTCCATCCTCTGCCTTGTGTCCATTTATCTGAACTTTCAATTTTTCTAGTGATCTGTTCCTAATATCCTCTGTGTCACCTTCCAGCTTTACCTACTGTGTGTTATTTATAGAATGATCTAGTAATCATAAAATGCATCATAAAAATCCAGACGCCTTTCTGTGGACTGCCTTGTCAGGTCGGTTTACCCCCCCCCCCCCCCCCCAGATATCTATTGCCAGATCTATACTGGCTTTATCTAAATATCCATTTTGTGTATCATAGTCTTCTGTATGTGTCGGCAATTCCCAGTAGAGTCGACATTTGGCATCAGATAACGGAAGTCTCTTCTAGAATTCTCTTAGATCATGTTCTTTTTTATGACATTGGGCCTTGTTTATCAAGGTTTCTGCGGGAGGCTCCAATGGGTTACCCAGGCATGTGATCTCTGATACTTAAATGAGTCTGGTGTGTTTGGAATTTGTAAGGCTCCATTCATTCACACTAGCGCAACTCCAAAGTGGCATGATTTCTAGTGTCACCTGACTCTACACTCTATGGCCCAGATTCTGAAAGGACTTACGATGGCGCAGCGCCATGTACGCCGTCGTAAGTCCTAATCCGACCCGTTGTATCTATGCGTCGGATTCTTAGAATCAGTTGCGCATTGATATCCATTAGATCCGACAGGCGTAAGTCTGTTACGCCGTCGGATCTTAACTGCATTTTTTTTACCGCTAGGTGGCGCTTCCGTCGAATTCCGCGTTGAGTATGCGAATTAGCTAGATACGCAAATTCCCGAACGTACGCGCGGCCGACGCAGTAAAGTTATGACGTTTACGTTAGGCTTTTCCCGGCGTAAAGTTGCCTCTGCTATATGAGGCGCAGCCAATGTTAAGTATGGCCGTCGTTCCCGTGTCGAAATTTGAAAAAGTTATGTTGTTTGCGTAAGTCGTCCGTGAATGGGGCTGGACGTCATTTACGTTCACGTCAAAACCAATGATGTCCTTCTGGCGTACTTTGGAGCAATGCACACTGGGAAATTCCACGGACGGCACATGCGCCGTTACGCAAAAAACGTCAATCACGTCGGGTCACAGTAGTTTTACATAAAACACGCCCCCCGGATCCAAATTTGAATTAGGCGGGCTTACGCCGGCCGATTTACGCCACGCCGCCGCAACTTACGGAGCAAGTGCTTTGAGAATACAGCACTTGCCCGTGTAAGTTGCAGAGGCGTAACGTAAATCAGATACGTTACGCCCGCACAATTTTACCCGGCTCTACGTGAATCCGGTCCTATGGATCTAAGTTGCATTAAAGGGGTTGTAAAGGTACAATTTTTTTCCTAAATAGCTTCCTTTACCTTAGTGCAGTCCTCCTTCACTTACCTCATCCTTCCATTTTGCTTTTAAATGTCCTTATTTCTTCTGAGAAATCCTCACTTCCTGTTCTTCTGTCTGTAACACCACACCGTAATTAATGCAAGGCTTTCTCCCTGGTGTGGAGTGTCGTGCTCGCCCCCTCTCTTGGACGACAGGAGAGTCAGGACACCCACTAACACACAGCCTCTTTCTCTATCTGCAACGTAGAGAGCGTCCTGACTCTCCTGTAGTCCAAGGGAGGGGGCGAGCACGACACTCCACACCAGGGAGAAAGCCTTGCATTACTGTGTGGAGTTACAGACAGAAGAACAGAAATCCACAAATTTACAGTGTTTTCTTGGAAAGCAGCCCTGGCAGCATGCTGTAGAAAAGGACTCTTTCTCTGTGTGAATGTAGTGGTCTTTCTGCAGATGTCCAGCACCCCCCCCCCCCCCCCCCCCCGACTTGCTGAGTCGGAGCTAAAGCTCTCCATTCAGCAGAAAGCTTTAATTGTAAAGAATAAGCAGCAGACTAATCAGCTTATCTCGGTCACTCTGCTCTCTCCTCCTTTTAATATTGTTCTTTACACTGCAGCACTCCTGACTGGCTTTCTTTGCTACGTCTCCCCACTCCCTGGCCCTTATTTTCTTCTGCTTCACACTGCAAAGTAGAATGTGAGTGGCTGATGCCAAATTCAGTTCAGGTACTTAAAAGGGGTTGTAAAGGTACAATTTATTTTTCCTAAATAGCTTCCTTTACCTTAGTGCAGTCCTCCTTCACTTACCTCATCCTTCCATTTTGCTTTTAAATGTCCTTATTTCTTCTGAGAAATCCTCACTTCCTGTTCTTCTGTCTGTAACTCCACACAGTAATGCGAGGCTTTCTCCCTGGTGTGGAGTGTTGTGCTCGTCCCCTCCCTTGGACTACCGGAGAGTCAGGACGCCCACTAACACACAGCTCCTTTCTCTATCTGCAATGTAGAGAGCGTCCTGACTCTCCTGTAGTCCAAGGGAGGGGGCGAGCACGACACTCCACACCAGGGAGAAAGCCTTGCATTACTGTGTGGAGTTACAGACAGAAGAACAGGAAGTGAGGATTTCTCAGAAGAAATAAGGACATTTAAAAGCAAAATGGAAGGATGAGGTAAGTGAAGGAGGACTGCACTAAGGTAAAGGAAGCTATTTAGGGAAAACATTTTTTTACCTTTACAACACCTTTTAAGGTCTGGAGACTGGCTAGGCCACTCCAGGACTTTAATGTGCTTCTTCTTGAGCCACTCCTTACTTGTCTTGGTCATGTGTTTTGGGTCATTGTCATGCTGGAATACCCATCCACGACCCATTTTTCAATGCCCTGGAAAGAGTTTTTTTAACCCAAGATTTGATGGTAAATCAATAGCCCTGTCCATTTGATGCGGTGAAGTTGTCCTGTCCCCTTGGCAGAAAAACGCCCCCAAAGCATAATGTTTCCACTTTCATGTTTGACAGTGGGGGATGGTGTTCTTGGGGTCATAGACAGCATTTCTCCTCCTCCAAACACTGCGAGTTGAGTTGATGCCAAAGAGCTCAAATTTGATCTCATCTGACCACAACTAGGGGTGCAACGGATCGTGCCCGATCCGCGATCCGAACGGGTCGACCTGTTCGGATCGGCACAGTATGCGATCCGCGGAACGCACAGCCGCCGCGGCCTTAGGAAAGACCGCGGCTTCGGCCTAGCTCCAGAGCTTTCGGCCATCTTGGTACACTCGGCGGCGGTGCGCGCTGACGTCATCACCCCTCCCTCTGCTCGTGGATCTTTTCTATTCTGCAAGAGCGCGCTGCGCCGCTGACTCTGCATGCAACCTACAGTGAGACGGACCGAGTACATCAGTACAGTGAGTTGGCTAATGGCAATTACAGTGGGGAAAAATGGCTATACACACAGTGTTACTGTTTACTAGTGTGGGGGCAATGTTGGCTATGACTATTAATAATAGCCATAGCCAACATTGCCCCCACACTAGTAAAACAGTAACACTGTAATTGCCATTTTTCCCATTGTAATGGTCCCAAAAATGTGTCAAAATTGTCCGATGTGTCCGCCATAATGTCGCGGTCACGAAAAAAAATCGCTGATCGCCGCCATTAGTAGTAAAAAAAAAAAAAAATATTAATAAAAATGTAAAATGACAAAACCTTTTGTGTGTGTGTGTTTTTTTTTTTTTTTTTTTAATGATCCGATCCGTGAGTTTTTTTTGATCCGTTGCACCCCTAACCACAACACTTTCACCCAGATCTCCTCTGAATCATTCAGATGTTCATTAGCAAACTTCAGACGGGCTGTACATGTGTTTTCTTGAGCAGGGGGACCTTGCGGGTGCTGCAGGATTTCAGTCCTTCATGGCGCGTAGTGCATACAGGGAGAGCAGAATTATTAGGCAAATTAGTATTTTGACCACATCATCCTCTTTATGCATGCTATCTTACTCCAAGCTGTGTAGGCTCGAAAGCCTACTACCAATTAAGCATATTAGGTGATGTGCATCTCTGTAATGAGAAGGTGTGTGGTCTAATGACATCAACACCCTATATCAGGTGTGCATAATTATTAGTCAACTTCCTTTCCTTTGGCAAAATGGGTCAAAAGAAGGACTTGACAGGCTCAGAAAAGTCAAAAATAGTGAGATATCTTGCAGAGGGATGCAGCACTCTTAAAATTGCAAAGCTTCTGAAGCGTGATCATCGAACAATCAAGCGTTTCATTCAAAATAGTCAACAGGGTCGCAAGAAGCGTGTGGAAAAACCAAGGCGCAAAATAACTGCCCATGAACTGAGAAAAGTCAAGCGTGCAGCTGTCAAGATGCCACTTGCCACCAGTTTGGCCATATTTCAGAGCTGCAACATCAGTGGAGTGCCCAAAAGCACAAGGTGTGCAATACTCAGAGACATGGCCAAGGTAAGAAAGGCTGAAAGACGACCACCACTGAACAAGACACACAAGCTGAAACGTCAAGACTGGGCCAAGAAATATCTCAAGAGTGATTTTTCTAAAGTTTTATGGACTGATGAAATGAGAGTGAGTCTTGATGGGCCAGATGGATGGGCCCGTGGCTGGATTGGTAAAGGGCAGAGAGCTCCAGTCCGACTCAGACGCCAGCAAGGTGGAGGTGGAGTACTGGTTTGGGCTGGTATCATCAAAGATGAGCTTGTGGGGCCTTTTCGGGTTGAGGATGGAGTCAAACTCAACTCCCAGTCCTACTGCCAGTTTCTGGAAGACACCTTCTTCAAGCAGTGGTACAGGAAGAAGTCTGCATCCTTCAAGAAAAACATGATTTTCATGCAGGACAATGCTCCATCACACGCGTCCAAGTACTCCACAGCGTGGCTGGCAAGAAAGGGTATAAAAGAAGAAAAACTAATGACATGGCCTCCTTGTTCACCTGATCTGAACCCCATTGAGAACCTGTGGTCCATCATCAAATGTGAGATTTACAAGGAGGGAAAACAGTACACCTCTCTGAACAGTGTCTGGGAGGCTGTGGTTGCTGCTGCACGCAATGTTGATGGTAAACAGATCAAAACACTGACAGAATCCATGGATGGCAGGCTTTTGAGTGTCCTTGCAAAGAAAGGTGGCTATATTGGTCACTGATTTGTTTTTGTTTTGTTTTTGAATGTCAGAAATGTATATTTGTGAATGTTGAGATGTTATATTGGTTTCACTGGTAAAAATAAATAATTGAAATGGGTATATATTTTTTTTTTGTTAAGTTGCCTAATAATTATGCACAGTAATAGTCACCTGCACACACAGATATCCCCCTAAAATAGCTAAAACTAAAAACAAACTAAAAACTACTTCCAAAAATATTCAGCTTTGATATTAATGAGTTTTTTGGGTTCATTGAGAACATGGTTGTTGTTCAATAATAAAATTAATCCTCGAAAATCCAACTTGCCTAATAATTCTGCACTCCCTGTACATTGGAGATCGTTGGGTTACCCTTACCTGGAATTGACGAACTGCGCCATTTGGCAACTTATTACAGTGGCCAAATTCCTCTGGTAAGAGGCGGCACCTTTTGTGGAGTGTTGGTGATGGTGGAAGATTCCCTTCCTTTACGTTTCCATCTTGCTGTGACGCCTTTATGGATTCACCCTTATGAACTGATTTTTGTGCCCTGATGTTACATAGACACTCTTGGCCAGATTCAAGTAGGCCGCCGCATCTTTAAGGCGGCGTAGCGCATCATATTTACGCTACGCCGCCTTAAGTCAGAGAGGCAAGTGCTGTATTCACAAAGTACTTGCCTCCTAACTTACGGCGGCGTAGCGTAAATGTGGCCGGCGTAAGCGCGCCCAATTCAAATGAGGATGAGGGGGCGTGTTTTATGTTAATGGGGGGTGACCTGACGTGATTGACGTTTTTTTTACGAATGGTGCATGCGCCGTCCGTGTACATATCCCAGTGTGCATTGCTCCAAAGTACGCCGCAAGGACGTATTGGTTTCGACGTGAACATAAATTACGTCCAGCCCTATTCACGGACGACTTACGCAAATAACGTCAAATTTCGACGCGGGAACGACGGGCATACTTCACATTGGCTAGGCCAGCTATTTGATGGAATAACTTTATGCCGGAAAACGCCTTACGTAAACGGCGTATCTTTACTGCGATGGGTGCGCATATACGTTCGTGAATCGGCGTATCTAGGGATTTACATATTCTACGCCGAACTCAACGGAAGCGCCACCTAGCGGCCAGCCTAAATATTGCACCCTAAGATACGACGGCGCAGGCTGTCGTATCTTAGCTAGGTTTAAGTGTATCTCAGTTTGAGAATACACTTAAACTTAGGACGGCGCAGATTCAGAGTTACATCGGCGTATCTACTGGTACGCCAGCGTATATCTTTCTGAATCTAGCTATCTGTCAACACCTTCTAGGTGGTAGTAGAGTGCATATTACATGCGCTGCATATTTTACTATTTCTTGTATATGTCCGGGTATCTGGTTGGCAGATCTGCCTCCACACTGTAATATCGGTTCCGGGTGGACCGGCTCTGTATACATAAAGCAGAAATGTATTTGTCATTGCAGAGTAGAAATTTCTCCTGAACAGACCCTCTTCTGCCCACCTATTCAGTCACATCTCCCCACCACCCACGGGAGCAATGTGTCACAGCAAACATGGCGATGACTTCCACACAGAGCTGGTGAATAAACATAGCATTTGTGTGTGTTTGTAAATGGAGGGGTGTGTGAGGAGAGGAGGAGACAGATGGCTTTCTGTTTTTATACTGGGAGGATTGTCGTCCCTTGAGTGAGATTTGCCATCAGCCAGCTCGGCTTGACAGGAATTAGGAGTTGGCTGCGTTCACGGGCATAGCGGAGAAGGCTATTTGTACAGTCAGGTAGGAGGATCTGTGTATACACAAGATGTGTGTGTGTGTGTGTGTGTGTGTGTGTGTGTGTGTGTGTGTGTTTTTATTATTATTTATTTATTTTTGGTTATTGCGCATATTACTATAATAAGGAATCCATTGGATTAGAGTCTCTGTAGAACAGCAAGGATTATCAGAATGGAAATGAGCAATATAAAATAGAGAGGTGAGGATACCCTAGGTCAAGGGTGTCAAACTCAATTTCATCATGGGCCGCATCAGTATTATGATTCCCCTCGAAAGGGCCGGTTGTATCTGTAAGATTAGATGTCCAGCGCATTCCCATCCCTTTATATTAGATGTCAATAGACACCCCACCATCAGTGGTTGAGTTCCCCACTCTCCCTTACATCACAGTGCACCCCCTTTCCCTATGCTGCTGCTGGGAAGAAGCTGGATGCATTGCTTGAAAGCAGAAAGTATGGGTCTGGATGAGGACCAGAGGAGGTGCAAGGGCCACATGAATTGGCATGGAGGGCCGGATTTGGCCCGCGGGCCTTGTGTTTGACACCTGTGCCCTAGGGCAGTGGTCATCAACCCTGTCCTCAGGACCCACTAACAGGCCAGGTTTGCAAGATAACTGAAATACATCACAGGTGATATCATTTGCTGCTCAGTGATTGCAGTATTCTCCCCAAGGTAATACATAAAACCTGGCCTGTTAGTGGGCCCTGAGGACAGGGTTGATGACCGCTGCCCTAGGGTATCCTCGGGGTGTTGCAATTCCTGAGTCCAAGCCTTATTCTTCAAGGGAAAACCCTAACCCCCCCCCCCATCAACGTTTCCATTGAAAAAGCTAAAAAAAATGCTAATGCGAAAAAAAAAGTTGAAAAACTCACTGCAAAGCTACTGGCGGTTTTATAACGTCATTTTAACCACTTAAGGACCGCCTAACGCCGATATACGTCGGCAGAATGGCACGGCTGGACAATTGCGCGGTCATTCGACCTGGCTCCCAAATAAAATTGGCGTCCTTTTTTTCCCACAAATAGAGCTTAAGGCTGCATTCACACCTGAGCGACAAAACGCCCGACGCCGGACGCTTCTGCCGCTAGAGGGGAGAATTCCCATTGCTGTCTATGGAGATGGTTCACATCTCATAGACGCCGAATGCCTGTCGCCAGAAAAAAAGTCCCGGACCCTTTTTTTCAGGCGACAGTGGCGTTTTCCCATTGACGGCAATGGGAAGACTTTTGAAAGAAAAAAAAAAAAATGAAAGTTTCATAATGGCGGCAAAATACGCCGCTACCGCCGAACGCGCCTGTCGCTCAGGTGTGAATGGACTCTTATTTTGGTGGTATTTGATCACCTCTGCGGTTTTTATTTTTTGCGTTATAAACAAAAATAGAGCGACAATTTTGAAAAAAAATGAATATTTTTTACTTTTTGCTATAATAAATATATATATAACAAAAATATATATAAACATTTTTTTTTTCCCTCAGTTTAGGCCGATACGTATTCTTCTACCTATTTTTGGGTGCAGCCACAGTGAAGAATGGGAAAGCCATGTTTACACAAGGCTCTCCCCGTTCTTCAGCTCCGGGGACCGATCGCGGGACTCCAGCGAGTAATTTTCTAGCAAAAAAATTATGATTTTTACATGAAGGAGAGAAGTGCCAGAATAGGCCCCGTAGGGAAGTGATTAAAGGGGTTGTAAAGGTTAATGTTTTTTCACCTTATTGCATCCTATGCATGAAGGTGAAAAAACTTTCGACAATTCCCCCCGAACCCCCATTTTACTTACCTGACCCTTCGAAAGACCCGTGCTCGCCCCTGTCATCCTTCTCATTTCCGAGCCTGGCCATTTATTGGCTACACTGGATGGATGGAAGTAGGGCTGCAACTAACGATTATTTTCATAATCGATTAGTTGGCCGATTTATTGTTTCGGATAATAGCCTTAAAAAGAAAAAAAAAATAGCATTTTTTAAAAATTTTGGGCCAATTTGTTGTTGGGCAGATTACAAAACACAAATTGCTGCAAAAACACATTACATGCTTTTCTGCAGCTTCTCCATTGAAGTATATTGAACCGAATAAAAAAAATAAAATAGCACCGTTTTGCGTCTTGCCCTTTTCAAATACGCAGCAGCAGAAGAAAAATCATGGATGTGAACGTGTCCCATAGGAAACCATGTAAATGAACTGTAGTGTGTTTCTGCAAAAAACACCAAAAAACAGAGGTGTGACCCGGCCTGAGATGTTTAGTAACATAATGGGGTTAAAAAAACAAAAATTAGTACAAAAAGAGGAAAAATTCGCTACTGTAAGGGGTTCATTTTTTTTTTACTGTGGGACAGTGAAAGTAATATTTACAGTAGCGATTTGCTTTTTTGTATAAAGGGCTAATTTAGTTTTTTTTAACCCTATTATGTTACTGGCCGATTTAATCGATTATGAAAATTGTAATAGATTCATTTCATAATTAGTTGTCGATTAGTTGTTTCGGCCCCAGATTGAAAGCAGCGCAGCCATAGGCTTGCGCTGCTGTCAATCGCATCCAATGATGCGGCGCGCCGGGGTGAGGCCGAGTGATACAGTAAGCGGCAATAGCCGGTGTATTGTCACAGTTTGCTGCCTATCCTAGAATGCTCCAGAAGTCACGTGGCGGTCAACTGCGCATGCGCGATGCGTTCCAAACGCAAATGCGATGCGTTCCAATGGATTCACGACAGTGCACACCAGTGAAACCTCGGTCGGCATCCAGGCTCTTTCCTTAACATCCCCGTGGATTGGAGGATGTTAAAAAAAAGAGCCAGGAGGCCGAAGCGAGCGGAGCGAGCCGTCCGAGCGAAGCGAGGACGTGAGGCCGACTGGCCACTTTCCTCTAAATCCACGTCGCCCTGAATGCCGGGTTCGCTGGTGTGCATTGTCGTGAATCCATTGCAACGCATCGCATTTGCGTTTGGAACGCATCGCGCATGCGCAGTTGACCGCCACGTGACTTCCGGAGCATTCTAGGATAGGCAGCAAACTGTGACAATACACCGGCTATTGCCGCTCACTGTATCACTTGGCCTCACCCCGGCGCGCCGCGTCATTGGATGCGATTGACAGCAGCGCAAGCCTATGGCTGCGCTGCTTTCAATCTAGGGCCAAAACAACTAGCAAACTGTGACACTACACCGGCGGCTGGATCACGGGAGCGCACCCGCAGGAACTCAACACCATGCAAGCTTGCATGAATGTGTTGAGTTCTTGCGGGGAGGAGCCGAGACAGCCACCGAGGGACCCCAGAAGACGAGGATCGGGGCCACTCTGTGCAAAACGAGCTGCACAGTGGAGGAAAGAATAACATGTTTTTTATTTAAAAAAAAAAAAAAAAACATTAGAACTTTACAACCCCTTTAATAATAATAATAATATTTATTTTTATTATTAATAATATTTATTGTTTTCTATGGCCACTGTCACCATTTGCCTCCAGTTGTCATCAATCAGCCCATTGATGTGAGGAAGTCCAGCATCCTTGGCAGGAAGCAATCAGAGTGTCGGAGAATAGCTGTTACAGCAGAGTAGCTAATAACAATGTGTGTGCGGGGAGGAACGCGGGGAGGGCCGGTCTTGCTAGAGGACATAATTGTTGGCTGTGTTGGAGGTGAGGATGAATCGGTGGTTCGCTGTAAGAGATGAGGATGAGTGTATAGTCACTGTGAGACACAGGCAGTGATGACTGTATTCCAGGAGGGATGAACCCCACCGTGCAGGGAATAGGACAGCATTGGAGGCGGAAGAGAAGCCGGGTAAGATGTTCCAGGAGAGCAGCAGGGATGGATGATTAATGGGTTATGAGAGAGGGAGGGAGGCTGGGAGAGAATCGATCGTAGGATGGTAGTACAAGGATGGATTATACTGTGTTGTGTTATAATGTAGAGAACAGCCCTGATTTTGCAGGAAAGATAAGATGGTTATAGCAAGCAGATTTGCAAACGACGACTGTCAAGCTGGACTGCAGGCTGGGCTGAGTGTGGAAGAGATCGGGGAGTAATGGAGGCAGCTGGGGCAGAGGAAGGCGATCCTTGGGCAGTGTGTTGGAAGAGGTAGCTGTGGAAAGAGAACCGCAGGCACTATAGCAGCCTTTCCCAACCTGGGTTAGCTGGAAAAAAAATGGGGTTCCTCCTGAGGTTGCTTGGGGTTCCTTGAGTGATCTGCACTGGTGACTTGATCTCCTACCTACACTGATGCCAGTGCAAGAGGGCACTTCTGCACTGACCACTAATGTTAGGGCACCCCACAATCTTTAGACTGTATTTCTTTTCTGTTTAATTTCAAGAAGATTATGTAAAAAAAAAAAATATATATATGTGTATGATGTGTGTGTGTGTGTGTGTGTATATATATATATATATATATATATATATGTATGTATATATATATATATGTATATATATATATGTATATGTATATGTATATATATATATATATATATATATATATATATATATATATATATATATATATATATATATATATTCATTATATTGTGTGTGTGTGTGTGACTGCTGGGGTCGTGGCGATTTTCTGAAGCTGCCGTGAGCAGAGGTGACCTCGTTCTATCAGGGATTTTGAAGGCTTCTGTGAAACGAAGGAAAGAAAGATTGCTGTGTTCAGTTTTATGTAACGTACCGGTATTTGCTTTTAGGAATAGGATGGATGGATGAACGGGGAATGTTCCACCCATTCAGAGATGTTCTACAGAATTTTTAAACGTTCCGAGGTCATGTTTGTTGGTCAGCATTCTATGATGATGTGCTTAGTTAGGTTAAGGTCACACATATGCGGCCGTGGTTTCAGTCCGGTTCAGGTGCATATTTTTTACCCAAAATCGCACCTAAACTGGACCCAAAAATGCACGAGACCCTTTTTAAAATTGCACCGCGGATGCCTCACAAATGTGTGAACCAGCTGCATTGAAAGCTGGTCCGATTTCACTTGTTATGCAAATTAGATGCGGTTAAAAATGCATCCAATTCACATATATGTGAACCGAGCCTTAGGCATTTGTGCAAGACTTGTTCATTGTCTGTCTTGTTTTATCATTTTATTTTGTCTTTCAGTCTTCCTATATAGTAATGTTTTGTTGAGCATGATGACAACATAGCAAAGCAGTAGTAAACCACGGCCCCTAAAGAATAAAATAAAATCCTCTGCGAGGTAATGGAATAGCCATATGCATCACATACTTGCCTTAGAATGAAGCCCCCCCCCCCAGTGGTGTGCTGTCGCCTCTGACAGGTCTTGCATCTTCCCCCAGTCTCCCTTCCAGGTTCGCAGGTTCCAGTCCTGTGAATGGGTAACCTGCGATGACGTAACTTCCACGCATGCACAAGGCAGTCACGGTTTATGGCATTGGGAAGCTGTCCCTTCAGAGCCCATGCGTCAGTGACGTAGTCGGCTGCATCCGGTGTGAATATCCCCCTAAACACTGCAAATTTAGGAGAGATTCTCTGTATCGGAAAAAAATAGAACATGTTCTATATCTAAACTCCGATGGAATTCATCAGAATTTCCAATGAAAAAACTCAGATGGGGCTACACAAGATCGGAAAATCCGATGGAAAAAGTCCATCGGATTTTTTCCATCGGAAATTCCGATCGTGTGTACGGGGCATTAGGCTCCATTCAGACTAATGCGTTTTTTGATGCATTTTTCAGAAATGCAGGGAATTTTTTTAACATGGTTTCCTATGGAACATGTTTACATCAATGCTTTTTTGTGCCTCTGCTTTTTTGGAAAGGGTCAGGGATTTTTTTCCAGCAAAAAGCAGCGTTTTGCATGTAATAGAATTCAATGGACCCGCATCCAAAACGCAAGAACCACTTGGCCAAGATTTGCGTTTTTTTTTTTTTTTTTTAACCTGTATATAGCTGGTTGTTAAAGGAAATGTAAAAAAAATAAATAAAAAAGAATTAATAATTAAAATAAACGCAAATCGTGGTAAAAACGCATGTCAGGCACCGCAAAAAGCAGTGCAAAAAATGCTCAAAAGCAACATGCATAGGTGTGAATCGAGACTTGTAGGCTTACTTGTAGGTACAAGTTCAGAAGTGGAGTTCCACCCAACAATGTTTTTTTTTTTTTTTTAAATATATCTGTTTGCTGTTTGGGCATTGGTTCGTGAGTTAAATAGCGCTGCTTAAAGGGTTAGTAAAGGAATTTTTTTTTTTAAATAACAAACATGTTATACTTGCCTCCACTGTGCAGTTAGTTTTGCACAGAGTGACACCGATCCACGTTTTCTGGGGCCCCTCGGCGGCTGTTTCTGGTCCCCCCCGCAAGTACTGACCACAGTCATGCGAGAGAGAGAGAGAGAGCTCGCATGGTGGTAAGTAATTGCGGGCGTGCTCCCATGATACAGCGAGCGGGCCATAGCCACTCACTGTATCACTCGGCTTCGCCCCTCGGCGCGCCGCGTCACTGGATGTGATTGACAGCAGCGCTAGCCAATGGCTGCACTGCTCTCAATCCATCCGCTCTAGCCAATCAGCGGCCAGGACTTTCGAGGGGTCAGGTAAGTATAACGGGGGCTCGAGGGGGGGGGGGGCGGCAGCATCAGATGTTTTTTCACCTTAATGCATAGATTGCATTAAGGTGACGTTTTTTTTTACTTTACAACTCCTTTAAAGCAGTGGTTCACCCTTAAAACGACTTCCCCCTATTACACTGCCCCCCCACATTACAATACGATTATGCCTATAATTTTTTTTTTTTTTTGCTGCTGTACATACCTGGGTACAGCTATTCACCCGTGTCCTCCGGGTTGCGAGTCCCGCGGGAGTGGGCGTTCCTAACATGGCGGTGATTGACGTTTTGCCCAAAAACGAGCTCCCCCCCCCCCCCCGTCGCGCAAGCCGCGTCACGACTGGCGAAAGGAGCCGAACGGCGATGCGCAGTATAGCGCCGACTCGCCGTTCGGCTCCTTTCGCCAATCGTGACGCGGCTTACGCGACGGGGGGAGCTAGTTTTTTTGTCAAAACGTCAATCACCGCCATGTTAGGAACGCCCACTCCCGCGGGACTCGCAACCCGGAGGACACGGGTGAATAGCTGTACCCAGGTATGTACACAAAATATAGGCATAATCGTATTGTAATGTGGGGGGGCAGTGTAATAGGGGAAAGTCGTTTTTAGGGTGAACCACCGCTTTAAGTTAGTTTAAAAAAACAAAAAAAAATTACCTTATTCCTTTTGCTCGGGCGTTTCCATCTTGCTTGTGGGCAGGCGAAGCCCACAAGCATAAACTTCTGGGGTTTGGTGCTGCTGAATAACCAGCATGCACTGCCCGTTCTCGGGCATGCGCAGTAAGATCATTTAGTTGCGATTCTAGCCCTTGGCGCTGCCCACTGACTCCTGGGACACACATCTCCCAGGACCATTAGCGAACACAGGCGCCAAGGGAAATTACGTCAGGCGCGGAGGAGAGGAAGGGGGGAGATTACAAGGGACCCCATAGCAACAGCCCAGAAAAGGTATGTAAAAAAATAAATAAAAAATATTCAAATATTTTTTCCAGTTGATTAATGCAAAGTTAATTTTGTGGGTGGAACTTCACTTTAAAGCTGAATGTGTATGTTAACTGTGACTCGTTTGTCAGACAGCATGGCGACCATATTGACCTCACAGCAGTTAAAGCCCAATGGAAGTCTAATATCTTTTTATTGCCTTTGTAGTCCTGTACTCACATTTTATGGTTATACTTGTGTAATGGCTTTTGCACAGAGCAGCCTGATCCTCCTCTTTTAGGGTCCTCCTCCAGCACTCCCGGCTCCTCCCCCATATCAAGTCGATTGCTATAGGGGCACTCCTGCAGGCTCGATTCCACGCAACACTTTGTGCGTCTATTGACGCACACTGCAGTTTGGCCCCACACTCCCTTGTCACTGGAATTTATTTACAACAGGAGTCTATGGCTCCCACTGCTCTCAGCCAGTCCAGTGAGGGGAGAGAGGAGCACCGCTGGTCCCGGGCACAGCACAGTGCTGGATTGAGATCAGGCTCAGGTAAGTGGTGGTGGTGGAACTGCACGTAAATAAAGTTTTTTTCTAAGGCCCCATACACACGAGAGAATTTATCCGCGAATACGGTCCAGCGGACCGTTTCCGCAGATAAATCCTCTCGAGGATTTCGGCGGATTTTCATGCGATGGAGTGTACACACCATCGCATTTGTAATCCGTGCCGAAATCCTCTGGCGATGACGTGTCGCGCCGTCGCCGCGATTATGACGTGCGCGACGCTGTCATATAAGGAATTCCACACATGCGTCAAATCATTACGACGCGTGCGGGGGATCCCTTCGGACGGTTGGATCCGGTGAGTCTATACAGACCAGCGGATCCATCCGTTGGAATGGATTCCAGCAGATGGATTTGTTCTGCATGTCAGCAAATATTCGATCTGCTGGAATCCATCCCAGGGGAGAAATATCCGCGGAAACAGATCCGCTGGCGTGTACACACCATAGGATCTATCCGCTGAAACCCATCTGCTGGGATTTTTCAGCGGATGGATTCTATGGTGTGTACGGGGCCTTACAGTAATAAAAAACCTGCCATTACAACCACTTTAATGTGGCAATTCCTAGAAAAGTACTTTTTTATAATTTTTTTTTTTTTTTTTTTATTCTCTAATGATGGTAGTTCTAGGTCTTGATTGCTGCTTTTTAGTAGAATTATTCTAGCTTCATTGATACTTGTTATTTTTCAGCGTCTTCTTCCGGCGCTGTGACTCCAAAGTTCCGGCTCTCAGTACAAATGTTTTTCTCTGATATCCTACTTCAGTGCCTTGTGTTGCCATAGCTTAGTAACAGCCACACCTCGCATCATTAGTGTCCCTCACAGACTTGTATTGCAAAGTGGGGGGTGGCGGTCTAAGTAGGTCTCCTGCATTAGAGAACTTGTTGAATTGCACATGTCTGACTCCTTATATGGCTATCAATATTTGCTTTATTAAAGTGGTAGTAAGCCGCAGTTGAAGGGGGGGGGGGGGGGGGGGAGACTTGCTTCAAAACCAAGCCCTCCAGCACTGAGCTGTCACCGCTGAGAGGGATTCCATTTTCTCCCGGTCTTCCTTCCGGGTTCGGGGCCTCTGGCTACATAAATCATTTATTCTGGTCATTGAAATTTAATTAAAGCAAGGTTGCTTCATCCTGGTGTAGCGTCTAGCTCTCAGGTGAGCACCCCAGACAATTGCCACCGAAAAGGGGTCGCTTTATCCTGATGTAGCTTCTAGCTCTCAGGTGAGCACCCCAGACACTTGCCCCCGAAAAGGGGTTGCTTCATCCTGATGTACCTTCTAGCATTTAGGTGAGCGCCCCAGACAATTACCACCGAATACGGGTCGCTTCATCCTGATGTTGCTTCTAGCATTCAGGTGAGCACCCCAGACACTTGCCATCGAAAAGGGGTCGCTTCATCCTGATGTTGCTTCTAGCTCTCAGGTGAGCGCCCCAGACAATTACCACGTAAAAGGGGTAGCTTCATCCTGATGTTGCTTCTAGCTCTCAGGTGAGCGCCCCAGACAATTACCACGTAAAAGGGGTAGCTTCATCCTGATGTTGCTTCTAGCTCTCAGGTGAGCGCCCCAGACAATTACCACGTAAAAGGGGTCGCTTCATCCTGATGTTGCTTCCATCTCTCAGGTGAGCGCCCCAGACAATTACCACGTAAAAGGGGTCGCTTCATCCTAATTTAGAGTGGAACTTCCTGTCCCACTTCCTCCCTGCTCTTGGCCGCCTAGACAACGACTCCTCTCTGCAATCTTGTGGGACACGTCACAGGTTCCAGAAGATTGCCTGGCCACTAGCAGAGCGCAGCGCATGACTCGGGCATGCACAGTGCACACCCGGCCATGAAGCTGAAAGCTGTCATGCAATCAAATGCAAATGCAATCAAAGTCAGTGAGCCAATCAGTGGAAAGAGAGGGTGAGGCCTCGGCTCCAGTGCCCCCATAGGAAGCTGCGGATACTGGGGGCACTCGATAAGAGGAAGGGGCCAGGCCAGAATAGGGACCCAAGAAAAGGAGGATCCGGGCTGATCTGTGCAAAACCAACTGCACAGAGGAGACAAGTATAATAATGTTATTTAAAAAAAAAACAAAAAAAACCTGAGACTTTACAATCACTTTTAGGTCTGCTTTAACGTGTGTAAAAACTGAAAAAGAGAGGCTCTGGTAGCGAAGTGGTAAAGGTACAACTTGTCAATTTACAAATCGATGTGGGTGGAAAATGTACCAGTTAGATGCAGTCACTGTCCCTATAGTTGGCAGTGGAGATTCCTCCTTCCATGCTAATATAGTGTGGATGGGGCAATCGATCGATATAATCACTCCAGGTCCCAGGGTCTGTATAGAAGAAAATCGAGCCATGTAAAATAATTGCCTGTGCTGGGCCAATAGAAAGAGATAATGGCCAGTGCTGGGGGTTGTCTTTAGAGTGTTCAGTATTTTGGGCCAAAATGATCTAAAAATCAATTTTTCTAAGATCTAGAAAAATTTAGGGCCAGATTCAGGTAGGAGATACGACGGCGTATCTCCAGATACGCCGTCGTATCTCCAGATACGCCGTCGTATCTTTGAGTGTGAGGTGTCGTATCTTGGCGCCTGATTCAAAGAATCAGATACGCCAGAATTTTTTAAAGATACGACCAGCGTAAGTCTCCTACGCCGTCTAGAGGCGTGTACGCTGATTTACACCTAGAATATGTAAATCGGCTAGATACGCCTATTCACGAACGTACGCCTGGCCGTCGCAGTACAGATACGCCGTTTACGTAAGGCTTTTTCCGGCGTAAAGTTACCCCTGCTATATGAGGCGTACCAATGTTAAGTATGGACGTCGGGCCAGCGTCGAATTTTCCGTCGATTAAGTCGTTCGTGAATAGGGCTGTGCGTCATTTACGTTCACGTCGAAAGCATTGGCTTTTTGCGGGTTAATTTGAAGCATGCGCACTGGGATACTTTCACGGACGGCGCATGCGCCGTTCAGAAAAAGCGTCATTTACGTGGGGTCACAATAAATTAACATAAAACACGCCCACATCTTCCACATTTGAATTAGGCGGGCTTACGCCGGCCTATTTACGCTACGCCGCCGCAACTTTGCTTTGTGAATACTGCACTTGCCTGTCAAAGTTGCGGAGGCGTAGCGTAAATAGGATACGTTACGCCCGCTCACAAATACGCGCTCCCTACCTGAATCTACCCCTTAAAGTCCAGCGACCATAATTCTACAGATGTGATTCTTCTTTACCTTACCAGTAGATGGCGCTGTGCATGGGCGAAGTGGGGTGGGGGGATTTTTTATTTATTTTTTAATTCATCTACAGCATCAATGGGTGAGAAAACACAGCCTTGATAAGACAGAAAGACAAGAGTGCGGATCCCTTTGTGGAAGCCGCAGGATCCTGTCACTCCATTATTCTTGTTGCCTGGATGGGACTTTTTGGTGCCCTTGATCGTAGATACTGAAGCTGGGATTGTGGTGCGCTGTGCTGGTTTGAGCCTTGATATATGGGATGCTGGAAGTCTCATTAGAACTCGCTTCTTTCCTCTCACCGGAGAGCAGTCATGACTCACGCTGACAATTAATTATTCTGGTAGCCCAGTAAGTTTGTGGGGGGTGGGAGCTCAATTATATATGGAGAACCCATGTAGCTCTCAGCAGCAACAAGACCGTCGCAATATCGAGCGTATATTTACAACATGAGCATGCAAAACCTGTTTGCCAGTATTATCAAGCACTAAAGCTGAACTCCAGGAAGATAATAAAAAAGTTAATACAATTATATATGTACTAAATCTAATCTTAATGTGAGTAGCATGTCTAATTACTTGACTTCTTGGTTTTCCCCTGTAATGCATCGCTCAACCTGGGGGAGGGAAGGGCAGTGCGCTGAGCAGATCAAGTGTGGTTATAAAACCTAAACCTATTATTATTATAATAATATTATTATTATGTGTGTGTGTGTATATGTATGTATGTGTGTGTGTGTGTGTGTGTGTGTGTATATGTATGTATGTGTATGTGTGTGTATATGTATATATATACAATTTATATTGTGTGTGTGTGTGTGTGTGTGTATGTGTGTGTGTGTGTATATGTGTGTGTGTGTGTATATATATATATATATATATATATATATATTACACACACAATAAATTGTATATAATATATGAGTGTGTGTGTGTGTGTGTGCGCCTTGCGAAAGTATTCGGCCCCCTTGAACTTTGCGACCTTTTGCCACATTTCAGGCTTCAAACATAAAGATATAAAACTGTAATTTTTTTGAAGTGGAACGAAATTTATTGGATATTTCAAACTTTTTTTAATTTTTTTATAAAAAACTGAAAAATTGGGCGTGCAAAATTATTCAGCCCCTTTACTTTCAGTGCAGCAAACTCTCTCCAGAAGTTCAGTGAGGATCTCTGAATGATCCAATGTTGACCTAAATGACTAATGATGATAAATAGAATCCACCTGTGTGTAATCAAGTCTCTGTATAAATGCACCTGCACTGTGATAGTCTCAGAGGTCCGTTTAACGCGCAGAGAGCATCATGAAGAACAAGGAACACACCAGGCAGGTCCGAGATACTGTTGTGGAGATGTTTAAAGCCGGATTTGGATACAAAAAGATTTCCCAAGCTTTAAACATCCCAAGGAGCACTGTGCAAGCGATAATATTGAAATGGAAGGAGTATCAGACCACTGCAAGTCTATGAAGACCTGGCCGTCCCTCTAAACTTTCAGCTCATACAAGAAGAAGACTGATCAGAGATGCAGCCAAGAGGCCCATGATCACTCTGGATGAACTGCAGAGATCTACAGCTGAGGTGGGAGACTCTGTCCATACGACAACAATCAGTCCCTGTATACGGCACAAATCTGGCCTTTATGGAAGTGTGGCAAGAAGAAAGCCATTTCTTAAAGATATCCATAAAAAGTGTTGTTTAAAGTTTGCCACAAGCCACCTGGGAGACACACCAAACATGTGGAAGAAGGTGCTCTGGTCAGATGAAACCAAAATCGAACTTTTTGGCAACAATGCAAAACGTTATGTTTGGCGTAAAAAGCAACACAGCTCATCACCCTGAACACACCATCCCCACTGTGAAACATGGTGGTGGCAGCATCATGGTTTGGGCCTGCTTTTCTTCAGCAGGGACAGGGAAGATGGTTAAAATTGATGGGAAGATGGATGGAGCCAAATACAGGACCATTCTGGAAGAAAACCTGATGGAGTCTGCAAAAGACCTGAGACTGGGACGGAGATTTGTCTTCCAACAAGACAATGACTGGGGGCACTCGATGGGAGGGAGGGGCCTGGAGCAGCAAAGAGGGACCCCATAAAAGGAGGATTGGGGGGCTGCTCTGTGCAAAACCAACTGCACAGAGGAGGTAAGTATAACGTGTTTTTTTTTTTTTTTTCAAACAAGACTTTACAATCACTTTTTAACTACAGCAGAGAAAAATCAGGTCTCCTGCCCTGCCAGACAGGACTATGTCAGAGCTGTGTAGATTTCAGGACTGGGGGGACATTGCCTGTATAAATATTTCAGCCATGTGTTTTGATGTTAATTTTATATAAAAAAAAATTATGTGTGTGTGTGTGAAATGTATTTATATATTTTGCTGTTTTTTTGTGTTTTTAAGGTTCCTGCTGGTGTCTCTCGGTCAGCGATGGTCCAGTGATCTTGCAGTCTGTGAGATGATTCAGTAGGAAGGGGAGACCATGGGGCTGAAGAAGAAGCAGCCATGTCCCAGGTTGCTGGATTACCTGGTGATCGTAGGCGCAAGGTAAGCCATGATTCCTTTTTTATGTAACCGTTTTATCACTTTGAGGACTACAGCAGGCAATACTAGGGCAGTTTTCGTTTTGTATAATCAAATCGCACATACATTGTCAGCAATAATTCACTGCTTGGCCATAGCACGTTTTTATTGTTAGTAATTACAGAACATACAGTAGAAGTACAGAGGACATTACACCAAGAATCAATATTCCATTTGTTCGCTGGCACCTTTTTATACCCGAGTCAAATTAACTAATGCTGCACGATTGATTTCTTTTGTTAACATATTTGTCATTTTACTTTTATTTGTTGGAACTGGAAAGTCTCCCTTCTCTATATAAAGTGATTCCTAGAACGGTACACTGTAAAATTCCTTAAATTGTGCTGATTACTGTATCACTATTACATTGCTCAGAGAATTGAGGGTAAGGCCTCATTCACACTTGGCCGTTCGGGACCGTCTGTCGGCGGACCTGAACGGCCGCTCCATGCATCGCTATGGAGCGTCGGATGTCAGCGGAGACATGTCCGCTGACATCCGACCCGCTAAAAACAGACGTATGGGGGCCAAGTCCCCATCCGTCCATGCGGATCAGATCGGGTAAGATCTGATGAAAACGGACATGCTGTCCGTTTTCATCAGATCGCTCCATAGGGACACAGCGGTGCCCGACAAGCCCCTCCCCGCTCAGTGAGCAGAGAGGAGCTTGTCATCGTCGGCTCAGCGGAGATCTGCGGACTGATCTCCCGCTGAGCCGACGGGAGCAGGCGGACTCCGTAGCGACGGAGTCCGCCAAGTGTGAATGAAGCCTAAAGCCTCGCACACACGCACAGTTTTCTCGGCAAAAAACTGCTGACAGAGCTTTCTTACAGAGTAAACCGTGCGTGTGTAAGGGGCTTTGAGGTTTCTCGTTGAGAAAACTGCCCAGAATCTCGACAAGAAAAATAGAGAACCTGCTCTCTTTTCTTGTTGTGAGATTCTCGGCAATGTTTTCCTGCCGAGAAACCCGAGAGTGTGTATACTTGCCTCTCCATGGAAACCCGTGCATGCTTGAAATGACTTTGACGCATGCGCAGTAGCTTCCAGGGCATTGGTAGGGTGAAGCAAGATGGCGGTGACGGCATCGAATGTGTCGAGCGCATGCTCGTCGTAGTCGATGACGTCACCGCGTTTGTGCCTTTTTTAAAAGAACAGCTGTTCTTTCCCTTTTTCATCTCTCTCTATCCCAATTTCTTTTTTTCACCCATCCCTCTCTCTAGCCGTCTTTCTTGTTCCTCCCCCCTCTTTTCCTCTCCGTTCCATGTATTCTTTATCCCCCCCCCCCCCCCCCTGATCAGCCAACTTGAGTGCTCTTGATTAAGGCCATCTGCTGATCTGAGAACTGTAGTGGGGACTTTTAATGGCAACTCTAATCACAGGTAGTGTTACTCACTGTGTCTTCACTGTGTCTCCGAATTTTTGTGGCGTCTCATAGTGACACCTATGCCAAAATCAGGAGGTAGGGTCTCCTCCAGCTCCTCCCACTTCACATTCCTCACCATTCAGCGGACCTCCAGTCTCTGCCCCCCAGCCTCTGCCGTGAACTGAATGGGCAGCTGCAAAGAGGCTGAGTGGGCGATCGTGGACACCAGAAACAGCCCAGCTGGGTGACCACAGACTCCAGGGACAGCCCTGCTGGGCGGCCACAAAAAGGCTGGGAGAGCGGTGCGGGCTTTAGGAACAGCCGAGGATTCAGTGACCCCTGGCAAATCATCATTTGACCTTCGAGGGGGTCCCGACCTCAGGTTGAGAACCACTGAGTTAAATTAACCTGACACGTAATCGACAAAAGTGTCCATCAAAACTAACTTTGCAACAGTGATAATCCTTATGGTGAATTCAGATGCTTTGCAGTGATGGGTTGAAACTGTGCATCCGTATTCATACTAGAAGTGCTCCAAATCCCTTTACCACAAATACACACCGCTTACCAGAAATTGTGGATCTCAAGTTATAGAGATCCCACGTCCCTTAATTGATCCAAAGGGCCAAGCTGGAAGGGTTGTCTATTTCACTGACATTCATACTGATGACTCCCATCAATTCAAATGGCATAGCGGTCAGCTGGTAATAACTCCCCATATGCATGGATAAAAGAGGGAAATCTTATAGTGCAATATGTTTTTAAAAAGGCATTTATTTAAACCTGTCAAATTCCACTTACGAGAATGGTAATGAATGGCAAAAATCGGAATTTTTATCACATTAATAACGCGCACAGCGGCGGGCAGCACCTAGCCTGCTCGTGCGGAATGTCACAAATATGGCTCCACCCTATTTCTTAGAATGGTGCGTCGGGTGGAGCCATATTTGTGACGTCATTCTTGTTAAGTGCATATATGATTAGCGCACCCTTTTTTTTTTTTTTGTTTTGTTTTAAAACAAAAGTACTGTAAAAAAAAAAGGGACCATTGCTTCCTGTGTGGAGGCAGCTTTTGCTCTTCAGAGGTCTGATATACCCGCTGCTGAGTCAGACGGAGTTCTGCAGTCTGCAAGGTGAGTGTTGCTGGTCCAAAAGCTTTATGTCTGACTCAGAAGAGGGTTGTGTTGGACCTCTGCAGAGCAACTGCTGCTTCCACAGCAAGAGCAAGCGTCCTTCTCTGCAAAATGCCATCAGGGGTCAGGCTTTTCTACTCGGACCGTAACTGCTTACTAGAAGAAAACACTTTGTAAACTTTTTTTGTTTTGATGCCTGGAATGTTTATTGCTGATTTACTGAGCTTTAAATTGGCCCTCCAGCTGTTGCAAAACTACAAGTACCATCATGCCTTTTCCTTTTCCTTTGGGAGTCATGCTTGTACCTGTCAGCCTTGCAATGCCTCATGGGACTTGTAGTTTTGCAACAGCTGGGGGGGCCACAGGTTGAGTACCCATAGTCTCTATGAGCATGCTAATTGTACTAAAGTTAATCCATCGATCAACATCAGCCGTGTGTGGTGTTTTTTTTTTTGCCCGATCACTGCTACAGCCGCTGGCATTGATCGTTTTACTCTGCTGATGGGGGAGGCTCCCCGCCAGCATAAGACAATAGGAAGAGGAATTCCCCCATTAACACTGACACTGATGCTGAAATTGAACAATTTTCTTTCCTTCAACCTGTGGTTGAAGGAAAGGAAAATTGCATAATGTATGGCCTGCCCTACATTTGAGTCACAAAAATAACAATGAAACATGTGTTGGAAAAGCAGAACTCCTTATCACTTCATGTGTTTCAGGTTAGAGATTTGAAATGCATCACTGAGGCCAGGTTCACACTGGGTACGATTTGGTACGATTTGAGATGCGATTTCACATGTCAAATCGCATCTCAAATCGGCAGCAATTGTTGGCAATGGCACTGTCCTAATCGGTGCGACGCCGCATCTATGGCGCTGCACCGATTTCAAAAAGTAGTTCCTGTACTACTTTTTGCGATTTCGGGCCACGATTTACATTGAACCCTGCACAGATGTCTCTTAAATCGCGTCCGAAATCGCGGCAAAATCGCAGCCACGAAATCGCGGTAAAATCGAGATTTTACCGCAATTTTGAATTCGCAGCAGTGTGAACCTAGCCTGAAGCCAATCGATCAGAATGACAGCCAGGGAACGAACATTCTCCAAAAAAGACTTTAGTGATTGCTTATTTCTCTCAGGCGTACCTTCTCTTTTTTTTTTCTTTTTTGTACTTTTTTGTACTGAGAGAATATGGAGACTGCCACTACTGACCTTTTGAAAATCTGAATTTCCGGACTGCTGTACTGATCCAATCCTTTGTGAGATACGAGCAAAAAATCAAGCGGTTTCTATTTGTCATATGTTCACTAAAAATGCCTCCATATCAGTGATGAGGAATGTGGTGGTAAATTGTCAATTGTGTCGCATCTTTCAGACAATTCTGCAACAAAAAATTTCTTTAGGTTTCTCTGAAACTGATATCTGATCTACAGTATTTCCTTTAACCCCGGTTCCCATTATAACTTGCGCGTGAATCACCGCAATTCACATGTGACCAGTGTTGTGCAATTTGAGCCTATTTATTTTGAGTAGGCTCAAATCGCACCATAGACGTGCAGGAACCTTTTTTTGGAGCCTCACTGCAACTAATCATTTTGTACCATGCCGTCTGGTGCAGGAAAACCGTAGCGATGCATTTGGGGTGCCGTTAACTTTGTATTGACACCCGCAGTGGATCGCAAACACAGCATATGTGTGAACCCAGGCTTACTCTTTCAACTTCTTCAAATAACTTCTCTGGCTGTAAAACTCCGCCACTTCACAGGAGAGATGCTTAAATCAGAGTTGCAACAGATGCATGTTCACCTTACTGACCCATGCGTAAATATGTCCGCCATTTGTCACACCTGCATTAGACAGTTTTATAAATTAAAAAATTGTATTCATTTTTTTCCAAATTCATCCAGTGTCCTCCCTTACCCCACCTTTGCTTGCTGTATTTTACATGGTACCATTTCTGTTTTTGTGAACCAAGTCTGTTTCCTCACATCAGGCAGCCAAGCAGTGACAGCATTGCCCAAACTCCGGAGTTGCTCCGTAGATACCCCTTAGAGGACTACCATGACTTCCCTTTGCCTCCTGATGTGGTCTTCTTCTGCCAGCCGGAAGGATGTCTCAGTGTGAGACAGAAGCGCATGAGCTTACGAGATGACACTTCCTTCGTCTTCACACTTACTGATAAAGACAGTGGAATTATTCGCTACGGAATATGTGTCAACTTTTACCGCTCCTTTCAGAAACGCATTCCAAAAGACAAAAGCCGCAAGCAGCCCAAGCCAGCCTCGGAGAATGGGTCTGAGGGCTCTGATGGAGGCCACCCTTTACAGGCAGAGTCTGCATCCGATATCAATCACTCTCCTCACCAAAAACGGCTGTCTAAAGGAGTCCAGCGCTCTCGTAACAGCACCCTGACATCTCTCTGCATCATCAGTCACTATCCGTTCTTCTCTACATTCCGGGAATGTCTCTATACGCTCAAGAGGTTGGTGGACTGCTGCAGTGATAGACTGGTCAGCAAGAAGGCTGGAATATCCAAGGGTGTGCAAAGGTAAGGAAGAACTAGGCATCTTGGCCTTATGTGGTATTCTACATATTATAAGCAACTGTGATTGTAAATGTGTGAAATGTATTGGGTTATTATAAATGCCGATCTAGCATTTCATCTTGACAAGGCAAGTGACAGATCAGAGATTTGCTTGTGTTTATCCAATAGAGCCGGGTTTCCCAAACCTGTCCTCCATTTCCATCAGTGGTCAACGTGTCCACAGAGCTGCTATGACATATTTGTTGGTCTGACAAATTCAATTCTACCAAGATGGCCTGTTTAACATAAACTTTTTCTAATGGAAATGCTAGCCTACCATAGTTGACTTTTTTTGAAAATGCCAGTTGCTTGAAGTAGAACTATAGGCAAAACTTTTTTTAGTTTGGATTAGGGTTGTCCCGGTATCGGGACCAATATCGAGCATTTGTGCGAGTACTTGTAGTCGCACAAATGCTCCCGAGGCCTGACCCAATACCTGGAACCGGAAGTCAGCGGATGGAGAGGGCGGAGCAGAGATCGGTCTGGCAGCAGTGGATCAGATTGCAGTGGGTAAGCTGGCCAGGGCAGGGGTGCAGGGCGCCGCCACATTTTACGGTGACCAGAGCCATCACATTCAGTACAGGAAGTGACGTTTCATGTCTCCGTCGGAAGGGTAAACATCACGACGACCATCTTGGTACACTCTGCACTGCAGCCAGCAGGGGGCATCTTGTTACACCCAGCCCGAACTATATGGGCTGGGTGTAACAAGATGTCCGCTGCTGGCTTACTGCAGCCAAGTGCAAGGTGTACCAATATGGGCGTTGCAGCATACTTACTGGAAGTTAAATGACATGAATGATGAAAGGAAGTATTTTGTGCCAAATAGCATTGCAAAATCCTTCCTCTCCTCTCATCATTCATGTAATTTATTATGCAATTGCCAATCAGTGCCGCAATTCAGTGCCCATCAGTGCCTGCCCATAAGTGACATCACTTCAATCCATCAGTGCCCATAAGTGCTGCCTATCGGTGCCATCCATCTGTCGGTGCCCATTAGTCAAATTGTCACATGACATTAAAAAAAAAAGTATCGGTATCTGCGAGTACTTGGGGGGGAAAAAAAGTATCGGTACTTGTCCTCGGTCTTAAAAAAGTGGTATCGGGACAACCCCTAGTTTGGATAGAGTAAGGCCTAGTACACACGAGAGGATTTATCCGCGGATACGGTCCAACGGACTGTTTCCGCGGATAAATCCTCTCGAGGATTTCCGCGGATTTGGATCCGATGGAGTGTACTCCACCATAGGATCAAAATCCGAGCCGAAATCCCATCGCGATGACGTGTCGCGCCGTCGCCGCGATGATGACGTGGGCGACGCGGTCATATAATGAATTCCACGCATGCGTCGAATCATTACGACGCATGCGGGGGATCCATTCGGACGGATTGATCCGGTGAGTCTGTACAGACCAGTGGATCAATCCGTTGGGATGGATTCAAGCGGATAGATTTGAAAGCATGTCTTCAAATTTCTATCCGCTTGAAATCCATCCCAGGGGATAAAAATCCGCGGAAACAGATCCGCTGGGTTGTACACACCAGCGGATCTATCCGCTGGAACTGATCCGCAGATCAATTCCAGCGGATAGATCCTCTCGTGTGTACGGGGCCTAAGGGAGGGTTATAACCCCAGTCAAATTTTTTATTTTTTTTTTCTTCGCTGTCTGTGCCCTATTTCAGAGATTTCCTGTCACTTCCTGTCCCATAGCCAAAACAGGAAGTGAGAGGAAATCCCTGAAAATTAAGGAAATTCTATGGGGACCCCCAGGTCACCAGAACTCATGCCCCCTTTTGGAAGATTTCCCGTCCCTACTTTTTTGGGGACAACCTACAATTTGGGACTTTCTTTTACTTTCAATGATAATTTTAAGCAGGACAAATGTAAAGGGTGAATGTCCCTAATAGGGACACAGACAGTAATAAAAACTGACAGAACTACAGAGGAGGCATCGGATATCAATGCATGCTGATATTGACTGTCAGCTCTCATTGAGAACACTGGGAACCACACTGGGCATTATACATCCACCACAATGTTGATTTGTGGAAGAACCCCCTGAGGACTGCCAAATTTTTCTCGTCAACTATCGGTGCTCCGCGCACCACTGGTTGCCAACCACTTTAATAAATAACACTGGCAGCTTTTATTGGGTCTTGTAGTCTCCAAGCAATTGGAGAGTTGCCAGTTCTGTATGGCGAATGTAGGTACAAAGTGGGATACATTGTGGCTCACTTGCACTTGTTTTCATTTTGTTTGCAGTCCCTCCAGTGAGAAGGGATCTGATTCAGTTAGCCAGCAGCTAGTAAGGAGGAGAATATAAATATTGCAATGAATCATTGGCACAACCAGTACAGCAGTCTTCTCATTCTCTGACCAGCATAGCCTGTGGCTTGATCTGTGCAATAAATAAGGGAATTACATTTGTAATAACTGCAGAGGCTGTAAAACACGCTCTTGGAAAATGTGAGGTTCTTGCTGACGCATCTTGTATAGTGTGCATACTGTATAGTTGTGGTTCTGTGTTGATGTGAATAATTATATAGGTATAGCTGGTCTTTTAGGGTTCTTAAAGTGAACAAACATGTTGTACTTGCCTGCTCTGTGCACAGAGCAGCCCCTCCTCCTTGAGTCCCCCGCCAGCGCGCCTAGCTCCTGCTAAGTGCAAGACAAGGGAGCTGGGGGTGAGGCTGAGTCCTGCTGTCTGTGTCAATGGGCGCAGCAGCGAGACTCGGGAGATCGCCCGCATGGGTGCCCCCTTTTGGAGGAGCCATGAGCACCGCCGCGGGACCCCAGAAACAGAGGATAGGGGCCACTCTGTGCAAAACCCTTGCACAGAGCAGGTAAGTATAACATGTCTGTTATTAAAAAGGGGGAAAAAAAAAAACCTTTACAAATTACAATCACTTTAAAGTGGTTTTAAACACTATATAACCACGTTTACCTACAGATAGGCCTATATTAAGGCTTACCTGTAGGTACCGTGAATTTCTCCTAAACCTGCACCGTTTAGGAGATATTTACTGTATCTGCATGCACCAATGTCACTGGCACCTGCGCACTGAAGAAACGGGATGCAGAGGGACCCTCCCCACCCCAACTGGATCATCAGGGAGAAGAGGAGAGCGCCACCTGCGGGGAGAGTGAGGAATTGTAAGTACATGTTTTAGTTACGGGTACCCTAGGCATAAATGAGAATTTAACCCTTGCAGTTCAGGGGGAGCCCATTTATAAAGCGGTGAATGTGGCATTTACTAGACATTCACTGCAGATGTATGTTTTTGGTGCATATGTTTTTAAATTGCTTCATCTGAAGTAAATGTTTGAATGTCACATCCACTGCTTGATAAACAAGGAGTTGTAAAGGGTTTATTTACACTGCAGTTGGGGTGTGGAAAACCCCCACAGTTGAGCCACCCCCCCTTTAGGTGGGAAGGCAGCATCTGGTAGTATACACATGCTGCGTCCACCATGCTTTGTGCTGCCTCAGGAATTGCACCCCTTTTGCGCTTGTCGGGGCACTACCACCCGCTGAGCATGACCCATTCAAGTAAATTCAAACAGGCAGTGAGGAGGCAATGCCAAACCACCTCGCTGCCTGTCATATGCTCCCTGGAGAGTGATCTGAATGTGTATCGCTCTTCAGAGAGCATCACAAGTATGAACTAATCCTTGGTATGGTATAATAGTAATTTTTAGATAAAAAAAATGGGCAAGGAATAGACCAGGGTCGGACTTTAGAGGCACATTGGACAGTAGAAAATATAAAAAATTATATTTTATTTATGACATTACATTACCAGGGCCGCCATCAGGAATTGTGGAGCCCCTTACACAGCTTCAGGCATGGGTCCGGGAGGGGGAGGGGGGGCCTCAGATTAAGAAGCGGGGGGGGTGCCGCCGCTAATTGAGAAGCGGGGTGGGGGTGTGCCACGAATTGGGGGGGGGGGGGTTGCCCTGGGGACCTCTGGGCCCCTTACACAAATATAAATAAATATAAATATATATATATATATATATATATATATATATATATATATATATATATATATATATATATATATATATATATATATATATATATATATATATATATATAATATAAAAAAAGGGGGGGGTAGCCATCCGGGGCCCTGGGGACCTTTGGACCCTTTTCAGGGATTGTTGGAAGGAACAGGTCTCACTATCTAAAATACATAGATAAGGCTTTGTATAATAACAACACATATTTAAAATGGATCATTGTCATATCCGAACGACGTCTGCAGCACACGCACAGGTACCTTGCAAGGAAGTCCATAGAAGACGATCTCCCCATTAAGCATCAGATGTCCCCATATATACTGTGCAGGTACTTGGATAGGCAAGCTGGAACAATTCATTTAATGTATTAACCATATTGTATAATAGTGGGTCAGATGCAGTGCCTTTTAAAGTATTCATACCCCTTGAAATTTTCCACACTTTGTCATGTTACAACCAAAAACGTGAATGTCTGTCTTTTATTGGGATTTTATGTGATGGACCAACACAAAGTGGCACATAATTGTGAAGTGGAAGGAAAATGATAAATGGTTTTCAATTTTTATTTTTTTCTATACAAATATCTAAAAAGTGTGCTGTGCATTTGTATTCAGCCCCCGTTTTACTCTGATACCCCTAACTAAAATCTAGTGGAACCAATTGCCTTAAGAAGTCACCTAATTAGTAAATATCCACCTGTGCGTAATTTAATCTCAGTATAAATACACCTGTTCTGTGAAGTCCTTGGAGGTTGAGGGCTGGAGAATTTGAAGGCCAAGGAACACACCAGACAGGTCAGGGATAAAGTTATGGAGAAGTTTGAAGCAGGGTTAGGTTATTAAAAAGATGGAAAAAAAAAAAAATCCCAAGCTTTGAAGAGAGCACTGTTCAATCCCATCATCTGAAAATGGGAAGAGTATGGCACAACTGCAAACCTACCAAGACGTGGCCGTCCACCTAAACTGACAGGCCGGGCAAGGAGAAAATTAATCGGAGAAGCAGCCAAGAGGTCCATGGGAACTCTGGAGGAGTTCCAGAGATCCACAGCTCAGGTGGGAGAATCTGTCCACAGGACAACTATTAGTTGTTCACTCCACAAATCTGGCCTTTATGGAAGAGTGGCAAGAAGAAAGCCATTGTTAAAAGAAAGCCATAAGAAGTCCTGTTTCCAGTCTGCGAGAAGCCACGTGGGGGACACAGCAAACATGTGGAAGAAGGTGCTCGGGTCAGATGAGACCAAAATTTTACTTTTTGACCTAAAAGAAAAACGCTATGTATGGCGGAAAACTAACACTGCACATCACCCTGAACACACCATCCCAACCGTGAAACATGGTGGTGATGGGATCATGTCTTGCTGATGCTTTTCTTCAGCAGGGTCAGGGAAGCTGGTCAGAGTTGATGGGGAAAGATGGATGGAGCCAAATACAGGGCAAACTTAGAAGAAAACCTGTTAGAGTCTGCAAAAAGACTTGAGATTGGGGTGAAGGAACACCTTCCAGCAGGACAACAACCCTAAACATACAGCCAGAGCGACAATGGAATGGTTTAGATCAGGGATTTTCAATTTAGCGGACCTCCAGCTGTTGCAGAACTACAAGTCCCATGAGGTATAGCAAGACTCTAAAGGTCCGCTAATTGCATATCCCTGGTTTAGAGCAAAGTATATTCATGTTAGAATGGCCCAGTCAAAGTCCAGACCTAAATCCAAATGAGAATCTGTGGCAAGACTTGAAAGTTTCCGTTCAGAAAGTTACCGAACAGAGCTTGTGCTTTGGGCAAAAATGTCCCTCTCTAGATGTTCAAAGCTGGTAGAGACATCCCCAAAAAGACTTGCAGCTGTAATTGCCGTGAAAGGGGGCTCTATATAGTATTGACTCATGGGGGCTGAATACAAATGCCCCCCCCCCCACAATTTTCACATATTTATTTGTAAATAATGTTACCCTATTTATCATTTTTCTTCCACTTCACAATTCTGTGCCACTTTGTGTTGGTCTATCACATAAAATACATTTGTTTGGTTGTAACATGACAAAATTTGGAAAATTTCAAGGGGTATGAATACTTTAAGGCACTGTAAGTTTATTTATAGTCTCTCTGCAATGAGTTGCATCAGTTTGGATGTCTGTTCTTTGTCTGATTTACATATAAAAAAAAATGTTTTGGGACATTCAGAAATGAGGGCCGTATTTAGTGAGCAGCAGTGGCGGCTGGTGCTCAACATTTTTGGGGGGGCGCAAACGAAAAAAAAAAAAAAAGTTGCAGCCTCACTGTGCCCATCAAATGCAGCCACTGTGCCATCAATTGTCACCACTGTGCCATGCCATCAAATGCAGTCACTGTTCCATGCCATAAAACGCAGCCACTGTGCCATCAATTGTCACCACTGTTCCATGCCATCAAATGCAGTCACTGTTTTATGCCATCAAACGCAGCCACTGTGCCATCAATTTGCACCACTGTGCCATGCCATCAAACGCAGCCACTGTGCCATCAATTGTCACCACTGTTCCATGCCATCAAATGCAGTCACTATGCCAACAATTGTCACCACTGTTCCATGCCATCAAATGCAGCCACTGTTCCATGCCATCAAATGCAGCCACTGTTCCATGCCATCAAATGCAGTCACTGTTCCATGCCATCAAACGCAGCCACTGTGCCATCAATTTGCACCACTGTGCCATGCCATCAAATGCAGCCACTGTGCCATCAATTCGCACCACTGTGCCATGCCATCAAACGCAGCCACTGTGCCCTTTAATTGTCCCCACTGTGCCCATTGTCGCCGCTGTTCCCTGTAAAATGACTTGGATTATCAGACAACAATAAAGAGGAAGTCTCGTTATTACAAGTTACTACACACCCCCCTTTATTTTTTTTTTATTTTTTTAATCTCTCATAGTATAGCCTTCTTAGCATGGTTTGAATTTTTACTGTGATATGTGAAGATTATTAGATGGCTGCGGAGTGTGTGTGTGTGTTTGTGTGTTTTTATACTGTATATATTGCAGTTTTTTGTTCATTGAAGAACATGCAAGCACTGCAGTTCTCAGTAACTTTTGAGAAAACCTTTTTTATGTTCTATGTTCTATCGATCCGCTTCTGTCGGATGTTCTTGCTTGAAAACCAATGGCTGCAAGCACTGATCCCTATTATCTGGGGGGAGGGGGTCCCTTTTCTCAGAATACAGTAGTACAGTGAGATCCCGCATTACACATTGTTGATGTCGGGATCTGTTATTTTTTTTTTTTTTTTTAACCCGCTGGTTGAACAAAAACAACAGAATGTGTGTAACCAGCTTAAGTTCTTCTTTGGACAACCAGTGAATACTTCCATTGTCTCTCTGTAAGCAGCAGGTAAAGCTCATGTTTATATTTCCATGACACTTGTATGATCAGGAGCCGCATGCACCTGTAAACAGATAAAACCAAAGCGCCAAAGGCAGCAGCACACAAACGAGCATTCAAAAATGAAGACCGCAGAGCACAAATGTGCCTTACAAAAACATACCTGAGGAACCAACCCGTCCACACCTCATTGTTACAAGGTATTGTATTGTATGGATCCCCTCAATGAGTCTTATAGATGCCCAGACCTGAGTTTTTATGGGCTCTGAAGTAACACAGGAGGCGGAGAGAAGGCCGTCTCTGACTGTCAACTGAAGCCTGGTACACACAGGTAGTTTACAAAAAAAACACGAGAAGCTAAGAACTAAGTATGCAATGTTAGTACAGCGATCTCCCCACTGGGCTATTGTGTTCTGACCGGGTATGTCGTTCCTTCAGAGCACATGCACTGGTGATGTCACTGGCTGCTGCTCGCTAGACTATCTCCTAAACTGTGCATGTTTGGGAGATGTTCGTTTTACCTACGGGTAAGCTTACCTATTTCATTTTTTATTTTTAAACTACCACTTAAAGGGGTTGTAAAGGTAAAAATTCCATAAATACCTTCATTTACCTTAGTGCAGTCCTCCTTCACTTACCTCATCCTTCCATTTTGCTTTTAAATGTCCTTATTTCTTCTGAGAAATCCTCACTTCCTGTTCTTCTGTCTGTAACTACACACCGTAATGGGAGGCTTTCTCCCTGGTGTGGAGAAAGCCTCTTGAGGGGGCGAGCAGGAGTGTCAGGACGCCCACCAACACACAGCTCCTTTCTCTATCTGCAACGTAGAGAGTGTCCTGACACTCCTGCTTGCCCTCTCAAGAGGCTTTCTCCACACCAGGGAGAAAGCCTCCCATTACGGTGTGGAGTTACAGACAGAAGAACAGGAAGTGAGGATTTCTCAGAAGAAATGAGAACATTTAAAAGATAAATGGAAGAATGAGGTAATAAAATTGTACCTTTACAACCCCTTTTTAACGACTTACCCCCCGGACCATATTGCTGCCCAAAGACCAGAGTACTTTTTGCGATTCGGGACTGCGTCGCTTTAACAGACAATTGCGCGGTCGTGCGACGTGGCTCCCAAACAAAATTGACGTCCTTTTTTTCCCACAAATAGAGCTTTCTTTTGGTGGTATTTGATCACCTCTGCGGTTTTTAGTTTTTGCGCTATAAACAAAAATAGAGCGACAATTTTGAAAAAAATTAATATTTTTTACATTTTGCTATAATATCCCCCAAAAATATATAAAAAAACTTTTTTTTTCCTCAGTTTAGGCCGATACGTTTTCTTCTACATATTTTTCGTAAAAAAAAATCGCAATTAGCGTTTATTGATTGGTTTGCGCAAAAGTTATAGCGTTTACAAAATAGGGGGTATTTTTATGTCATTTTTATTAATATATTTTTTTTTACTAGTAATGGCGGCGATCAGCGATTTTTTTTTTTTTTTCGGTACTGCGACATTATGGCGGACACTTCGGACACTTTTGACACATTTTTGGGACCATTGGCATTTTTATAGCGATCAGTGCTATAAAAATGCATTGGATTACTATAAAAATGCCACTGGCAGTGAAGGGGTTAACACTAGGGGGCGGGGAAGGGGTTAAGTATGCCTGGGTGTGTTCTTACTGTGGGGGGGGTGGCGGCCTCACTAGGGGAAACACTGATCCTCGGTTCATACATTGTATGAACCGAAGATCAGCATTTCCCCTGCTGACAGGACCGGGAGCTGTGTGTTTACACACACAGCTCCCGGTCCCCGCTCTGTACCGAGCGATCGCGTGTGCCCGGCGGCGATCGCGCCCGCCGGGCACACGCACGGGAGTCGGGGGGGGCGCGCGCGCCCCTAGTGGCGGCTGGGAGAGAGGACGTCATACTACGTGCTCTCGCCCAGCCGAGCCGACCTGCCGACGTAGAACGGCGGTGGGCGGTCGGCTAGTGGTTAAGGAGTAATTTCTCCTTGCGTCCTGTTGTGGCTATGAGACAGGAAGTAAGGGGAAATCTCTCCAATGAGACATTGCTCTATCCAAAGTGGGGAAAAACCAAATGTTTTTGCCTTTTTTAGTTCTACTCTAATGCCGTGTGTGTGGGCTTCACATAGTTTTTTGTCTTCTAAAAAAAGACCAAAAAAACATTCGAACATGCTTCAATTTTTTATGTCGTTTTTCAAAATGTCGTTTTTTGTGTCATAAAAAATGATTGTCTATGGGTTAAAACGACGTTTTAAATGGCGTTTTAAAACCGGGCATGCTGAGAAGCAAGTTATGAGACGGGAGCTTGAATGGAACAGAGTGCCGTCGTTTTTTGTTGTACGTAACCGCGCTTTGCTAGAGCATTTGCAGAAAATGATGTGTGCGGGCAACGTCGTTTTTTATGATGAAGTTAGAAACACTTAATTTTTTTCATGATGAAAAACGTCGTTTTATTTCATCACAAAAAACGACCGTGTGTACGCAGCATTAGTGTGGCCGGCAGGGAATATAAGCCTGTCTATGCATGCCATTGACATAAACGCCATTGTTTGGCCAAGCTTAAAGTTTGCAGAGTGCTGGGGCAGCGCCGGCGGGTGGTTGGGCTGTGTCTATGGTAAACTTTAAAAATCGAATTTTTTTTTTTTACCTTCAGCTAAACAATACTAATCATGCCAGATGTCAGCGCCAACACACCATGGTTTGTATTTAGTAGATTACATTTGTTTTCTGTATGAGCTTTGAATAAGTTATGACACCTACAGCTATTGGCAGGTTTATTTTTTGCTGCCATTGTCCTCACTCGGAACAATCGGATAAGCATATTGAATCGGAACTGTAATCTATATAGTGACGTCGCCTTCCTTTCTCTGTTACCTGGATGTCTCCTATCTTCCCTCCCCTGGAGTCACAGACACGGGAGACTTTCTAAACATAAGCTTTCCTTATCAATTGTGCATAAGCGTGCTTGTGGGTATTGCATTGTCATCGCGGAATCTGCCCGAGTCAGTAAGCCAGACAGAAGCTGGTGACAAGAACTTAGCAGCCTGAGGGTGTTATACACTGCCGTATGTGTACTTGGTGCTGTCACCACTGTGCAGGACATTGGGTGTGGAATTTCATGACATACTTCAAAAAAACTACAATTTACCTGATTAACTCTTAATGCCGCGTACACACGATCGGGTTTCCCCTCGGAAAATGGCAGATGTGAGCTTTTGGACGGGAATTCCGACCGTGTGTATGCTCCACAGGACTTTTTCTGCCAGCAAAAGTTTGAGAGCAGGTTCTCTATTTTCCCAACGGAGAATAATCCAATCGGGGAAAAAAAACGTTCGTCTGTATGGAATTCTGACGTGCAAAAGAACACGCATGCTCCGAATCAAGCAGAAGAGCCAAACTGCCTATTGAACTTCATTGATCTCTGTACGTCACCGCGTTCTTGACGGGCGGAATTTGGTGTGACCGTGTGTAGGCAAGACAAGCTTGAGCGGAATTCCCGTCGGAAAAAAACGATTGTGTGTACGCATTCGATTTTAAATCTTCTTCTTTTCTTTTTTTTTTTTTTCTTGCTCGCAATATGACCTTCTCTGGATCATATGACTCATGTCATTTGGCAGATACTTATTTCAAGAATTCCTTTCATTTTCATCAGACAGTATGCTGAAAAGGGCAAACAATGTAGAAACTCCCATCAATTATAAAGATCTAACACATATCTAAACCAAAAAATAATTTTTTTATATTTTGCGACTTACAATTCCTCTATTGTAGTGACTGCATTTGTTTCAGAACATTTCAGCAAGTACAGAAAATACCTGTTTTTTTTTTTTGCCAGAAATGGAGGTGTCCTTGCCGTCTGTGGAACAGTCATGCGGCAAAAGAAGCACTCAATCAGCACTTTCAGCCAATGGCTGCAGCGCTGATCTGTGTATTCTGTCAGGACACAGTAACAATGCAGGGGAGATCCCTGCATCCCACGTTGATTGGGGGGGGGGGGTACTTGTATACCCAGCTTAAAGGGTTTGTAAAGGAATTTTTTTTTTGACTACCCACCCCTTTACTGCTATGTAATGTCCGCTTACATAGCCGTAAAGGGGTGGGTAGTCGGGGTTCTTTTATATTAAAAGCTACAGATCTGATCTCTTACAGACCTACTTTAGATCCCTAGTAAGAAACTAGTAGTAGGGTGTAATAAAAGTGTATCAATGACATGAGTGAGAAGAGTCGGGTGTGGCAAATTTAGGTCAGGGACCAGAAGCACTTTATAGCACTAACACAATGTGGGTTACAGCAGGAAATGGTCTAGCCCTGTTCAAAAATCCATCTTCATCTTTTAACAAAGATTTAAAGTAGAATTCTAGCCTAAAGGACCGTTCACACCAGGAACTGCATGTGCATCGCACAAGAGTGCTCTGCGGCTTCTGTGTGATTTACATGCAGTTCTGTGCAGTGTGATTTCAGCCCCATTCATTTTCAACAGGCTCAAATCGCACCACACTAAAAGTAGTGCCTGCACTACTTTTTGAAACTCGCAGCAAATGCATTGCATGTTTTTTTTGTACTATGCTGGTTAGTACGAGCAAACGCGCTGCGTTTTGGGACCTGTGTTTGGGGCATTGTTAACTTTCAGTTGACAGCCGCAGGAGATCGCAAGGGCAGTGCGAATGGAATGCCGCACGGGAAGCCGCATGTGAATGTGGCTCTCCCGCACTGCATTGTAGTGTGAATGGGCCCTAATTAGTTCTAACTAGTTGAGGTCCCCCACCCCTTGCAACCTGTGTGTGTGTATAAGAAAACCCCCAAAAAACGATACTTTTATAGTCATATACCTAGTCAGCTCTGCGCTGGTCATGTGACCCCTTGTGTTGGTGAGCAGCAGCTGCATGGAGGAAACAGGGAGCACTCGGCTGGGAATTCCAGAAGCCATAATCGCACTCGTAGGCACTCCCTCCTCTCCCCTGCAGCCACTGCTGTCTGGCACATGGGGACTGGACTGAAGCAGATTAAATACACCGCTATATCTATCTATCTATCTATCTATCTATCTATCTATCTATCTATCTATCTATCTATCTATCTATCTATCTATCTATCTATCTATCTATCTATATATATATATATATATATATATATATATATATATATATATATATATATAATTTATTTCAAGGGGTAGGTAACAGGAATGGGAAGGATGCTAGTTGGCGTGGGCCGGCTAAGAATTATAATTACAGATTTCAATAAGTTTTATATGTTGGATCAGTAATTTATAGATGTATAATATAGTGGTATAGTTGGAGTACTTGACACCAAAGGTGGATCCCTTCTCTCTTTTTTTTTTTTTTTTTTTTTCTGCCCTATATAAGAAAAGGATTTATGAAAAATAATAATCAAGACCATATAGACAGACTTCCTTGTACTGGTGATCAGTTCCAAAATGCCCCTTGCATTGGTGGTCAGTGGAAGAGGTTTCCCATTACATTGGTGGTTTGTTTTCATGAGATTGATGCCCCTTTCTGCATTTATATACGGTCTGAGGAAGAATACCCCTTCAATTGGTGGTCAAAGGAAAGATTGCAGCACCATCTCATTTTCCCATTTCAGAAAAGTGAATCTTTACATTGTGGTTAGTGAGGGGAAGAATGCCCCTTAGGTTTGTGGTCAGTGGTAAGAATGCCCTATAACATTGGGGAAGAATGGCACCCTTATAGATATCTAAAGAAGTTAATATGTGTTATACCACTCGCCCTGTCAAGTGGCATTGTGCTTGGGAACTATACAGACAGCGTTCTATGGACAATACGCCACCACTTAAGGAACCCATAGAAACGTTTTGTGGAACCCTAGAGTTCTACGTGAGGGATTTAGACAGTGGCGATGCGTCCATAAAGGGTGCGCGGGTGCCACCCCCTCTCTCCTGTCACCTCTCTCTCACCATAGACAGATTCATTTAATGCATGAATCTATCTATGGTCTATTCATGTGCCCGACCTCGTATTTGGGCACCTGAATTACAGCTGTAATTCAGGTGCCCAAATACGAGGTCGGGCACATGAATAGACCATAGATAGAGGGCGCGTGGGTGCCACCCCCTCTCTCCTGTCACCTTTCTCCCACCATAGACAGATTCATTTAATGCATGAATCAATTTTATTTTTATTTTTTTATTTTTTTTAGCACTTGATTAGAGCCGTAGGTTTCCAAAAAGGTGAACAGAGGGTGCCCGCTGTTCACTCAGCATTGTGTTAGGAAAGCGAATATTCATTCGCTTTCCTGACACTGAACCGCCTCTCCGCCAACCAGGTGTTGGGTCTGTTACCTGTCACCTGATTGGCTGAAAGAACAGGGGCTGTGATTGGATGCCACCTATCAGGTGTCCAATCATAGCAAAGGACAGGGAAGAGAGGACAGGAGAAGACCGTGAGGAGCGTGGAGGACATCGCCTTGACCCGCTACCTGTCGGCAATTGATGGGCACCGTGTCGGGCCTGTCTGCAATTGATGGGCACCGTGTCGGCATATGATGAGCACTGTGTCGGGCCTGTCGGCAATTGATGCCCACCGTGTCGGCAATTGATGGGCACAGTAGCTGTGTTTTGACGGGTACAGTGGCTGCAATTGATGGGGTTTTTCTTTTCAGTTTGTTTGCCCCCCAAAAAAAATGTAAGTACCAGCCGCCTCTGAATTTAGAGCCCCTGATCAAGAATGTATACGGTATAAATCGGTGGGGAGTTTAGATGTCAGTCATCAAAGATGTACTACGCTGAGTCAGCAGTGTTGCCGCCAATATTTCTATTTAACCCAAAATATAGATTCTGGCATCCTTGTGTGTGTGTGACAGCAATAGCTGTAATTTTAGCACAGTTGTGCCTAAACTAAAAAAAAAAATCATTGATTTTTATCCACCCTGTTTGAATCGCTGTATATAAGCCTGCAGGAGTTCATGGGGGAAAAAAAATCTCCTAAGCACAAGACACAACCTTGTGTTTGTAGGAAAATACAGTTTGCTTACAAATGATACAAAATGAAACTTTTTTTTTTTTTAATGCTTGTCAGAACATACAGTCCTAATATGATGCCTACAAAGAGGCAGCTTGTGTTTCAAGGCTGTTGTCACATTCAGGAAGACAAATGAATGAACAGAATTATTGTAGAGGAAGAATGGTGTGTGTGAGTCAACATGGGGACGTCCATTCACAATGAAAAGCTAAACCACTATTTATAAACTTACCGCAGGATCCTTGGGCCCCCCGGGGTCTGCACACCACTGCACTGTACATTTATTCCTTTAGACAGGCCTGTGAATAATATTCAAGGAATCGGATTAATTGTACAAAATGCGCGAAAATGCAAGAAGAAATGATGAACATGTATAGAAGAACGCCTAAAGGATAAGTTCACTTTTTGAAAAATTAAATGCTCATATTTTTTTTTCTTTAACAGGTAACATTTTTTTATTTATTTTTATTTTTTCTCAAAAGAGTCTGCAGAGCATTGAACCTGTGATTAGCAGATTGCGGGTGCCATGTCGGGCTCCTACAGACTGTCTGCCTGTACCGCCAATATGGGCAGGCAGTTAGCTGAGAACAGGAAGATCAATGAACTACAAAAGCCCTCACTAGCGCTCTCTCAGTTCATTGAGAACTGCCAGCCATCAGCCGCACTATCCTGACAGTACTTGTGGCTCATTCATTCGCTGGAAACTGTCAATGATGTGGCTGGGTGGGTGGAGCCTCGCACTGCCACGCTGTTTTAAAATTGTGACAGCGGGTGCGGCGAGAAAATTCCCCCGCCCGTCATCACAGGAAGGGGGAGGATGCTAAACATGTTACGTGTAACTCCCTAAATACAGGTGTAGCATGTTCAGAAAGGGCAATTTGGCCTTTAGCCCCCGTTCACACCGGTGTGACTTGTCATGCAATTGGACAGGTACAAGTTGTACCCTATTGTCGGCAATGAACTGTTCAAATTGGTGCAACACCGACTTTGCGGTGCTGCACCATTTTGAAAAAGTAGTTCCTGCACTACTTTTGGTAAATTCAGGTGCAACTTGTATAGACATCTGTGCATGAAGTCGCACGGATGAAAGCCAAGTCGCATCTGAAGTCGCACTAACATACGGCTTTGAAATCGTGTGATTTTTAAGCAAAGTAGCACGATTTTACCAGTGCCAAGCCGTGCCCCCCTCCTATGTGCCCTTACTCACCAGCTCATAATGGGTTTATCACCTGTGTTGAAATGGGATCTGTACTTCCCCAAGCAATGGCTGTATAGCTTTTTTTCTGATACTCCAACAGGTGGGTAGCTCATCGTATGCATAGAAGGGAATAGAAAGAACCAAAGGGATTCCATAGAATAATTACATTTTTGTTTTTTTATTGATAAAAAAAGCATAAAAACAAAATATGCATTTACAATGTACTCCTCTTGTATGTGAGCATTTAAAATCACTGTTCTGGAAGCTCGGCACAGCGAGCAGTGATCAGTGTCATGTCACATGTAGCCCAGCTCCCCCCCACAGTTAGAATCGCTCCCTAGGACACACTTAATCCCTTCCCTGCCCCCTGGTGGTTAACCCCTTTACTGCCAGTGTCATTTACACCGTAATCGGTTCATTTTTATAGCACTGATCACTGTATAAATGACAATGGTACCAAAATAGCGCCTAAAGTGTCCAATGCTTCCGCTACAATGTTGCAGTCGCGATAAGAAGAAAAAAGATCGCTGCCATTTCGAATAAAATAAAATTATAATACTGCCATAAAACTATCCCCTATTTTGTAGACGCTATAACTTTTGCGCAAACCAATCAATATACGCATATTCAGTTGTTGTTTTTTTACCAAAAATATGTAGAATACATATTGGCCTAAACTGAGGATTTTTTTTCCATATTTGTGGGGGATATTTAGTGTAGCAAAAAGTAAAAAAATATAGTTGTTGTTTTTTTTTTTTTTTTTTCTCAAAATTGTCGCTCTATTTTTGTTTATAGCGCAAAAAATTAAAACTGCACAGGTGATCAAATACCATCAAAAGAAAGCTCTATTTGTGGGGGAAAAAAAGGATGTCCATTTTATTTGGGAGCCACGTCGCATGACCACGCAATTGTTGGTTAAAGCGACGCAGTGCCGAATCGCAAAAAAATGGCCTTGTCCTTGGGCAGCCAAATCCGCCGGGGCTGAAGTGGTTAAAGTGTTTAGAGACTGTATCGGTGAGCGTAGCTTCAATTTTACTATGAATCCTGTTTTTGGTTTCTACTATAGAAAGAGTTGAGGTCTTCGGCCTGATTCACACCTATGCATTTTATTTTTTGTGCTTTTTGCAGATTTGCAATACAGAACATGTTCCATAGGAAACCATGTTAAATGGGACTGTAGTGCGAATCTGCAAAAAGCACTAGAAATGCATAGGTGTGAATCGGGCCTTCCAGGCTCTTGCGATAGTTGGTTTGGAAGCTGTCAGAATCTGTATCGCAAGTTTCCTCTGGGCTCTTGTAAAGTCATGAGTACAGTGGTTTAATAGAGCGAATGCAGGGTCTGGGGCAATGTCTGTATCGTTCTGGTGTGACCAGGACACATAGAAAACAATAGGGATAAACCAGGGCTCGACAAATCCCGGGCGCCGGGTCACCATGGCGACTAGAAATGGGGTCCTGGAGAGTTGGCTTGGAAGGGGGGGGCTTTTTTGTGAGCTGGCTCCATCTGGTGGTGATCCGTTGGTATTACAAGTTATTACCACCAGATGTGTAAGCTGGCGCCATCTGGTGGTGGCCGTTGGTATTACAAGTTAAGCATTACAAGTTAAACAGCAATTCTAATGTAATTTTTCACTATTTTCTCTGCCATCTTCTTCCCTCTAATTAGAACCCCCAAACATTATATATATTTTTTTATCCTAACACCCTAGAGAATAAAATGGCGATCGTTGCAATACTTTCTGTCACGCCGTATTTGCGCAGCGGTCTTACAAGCGCACTTTTTTGGGGAAAAATTACACTTTTTAATTAAAAAATAAGACCACAGTAAAGTTATCCCCATTTTTTTTAATATTATGAAAGATAATGTTACGCCGAGTAAATTGATACCCAACATGTCACGCTTCAAAATTACGTCCGCTCGTGGAATGGCGTCAAACTTTTACCCTTTAAAATCTCCATAGGCGACATTTAAAAAACTCTACAGGTTGCATGTTTTGAGTTACAGAGGAGGTCTAGGGCTAGAATTATTGCTCTTGCTCTACCAATCGCGGCGATACCTCACATGTGTGGTTTGAACACTGTTTACATATGCGGTCGCTGCTCGCGTATGTGTTCGTTTCTGCGCGAAAGCTCGTCGGGACGGGGTGCGTTTTCTGGCTCCTAACTTTTTTTAGCTCCTAGATTCCAAGCAAATTTGTCAACCCCTGGGATAAACCATGGGGAAATATGCATGTATTGAAGACGAGTACTGCATAGGTATATATATATATGTGTGTGTGTGTGTGTGTGTGTGTGTTTGTTTGTTTGTTTGTTTGTTTGTTTGTTTGTTTTTTTTCCTGTTCTTGCATTCACTTTAATAACAACATCTTTTATTGCTCATTTGACTTTCCTGAGAGAAGTTTCTCAGGCTATGTTGGGATGTCCCTCTTCTTTCCAGTCTAACGTGTTTCTCTTCTCCGCTGACTGTGCAAACAGCAGTCTTGTAATCAGTCAACTGCACACGCTTCCCATATGAAATCCTGTATTGCTTAATATTTTATGAAGCTCAATGACGCCCTCAGCGATTCTTTTATCGGTGTGTCTATGAACCTGACACTCTCTAGCTGTTGGAAGAATGAAAGTCCCGGCATCTCTCTAGTCCTGGTAGAGAGGCTTCCACTGGAGCCTGTAAAGCAGGGGTGCCCAACCAGTGGCCCAGTTCTCATCTTCAATGCATGCATATTTCCCCATGGTTTATCCCTATTGTTTTCTATGTGTCCTGGTCACACCATAACGATACAGACATTGCCCCAGACCCTGCATTCGCTCTATTAAACCACTGTACTCATGACTTTACAAGAGCCCAGAGGAAACTTGCGATACAGATTCTGACAGCTTTCAAACCAACTATCGCAAAAAAATTGAGATTTTGAGGTACCGAAGTTTGGTGTATAAGAATTAAAATAATTGTAATATTTGTGTTTCAGAGACACCATGTGGAGGATTTTCACTGGCTCCCTTCAGCTGGAGGAGAAGTCTAATGTTCTCCTGCATGACTTGCGTGAAATTGAAGCTTGGATCTACCGTCTTTTGCGTTCCCCGACTCCTGTACCCGGTCAGAAAAGGGTTGACGTGGAGATTCTGCCCTTGGAGTTGCAGCCACCCTTGACCTTTGCCCTTCCTGAACCCTCTCGTTTTTTCGTTGGTGGATTTTCCCCTCCACTTGCCCCTGGAACTTTTGGGAGTCGATGCCTGCTTACAAGTCTTGTCCTGCATCCTGTTGGAGCACAAGGTATGCCAGATGATACAACAGATGTATGAGTCAGCTGTGGCTTTTTAAAAAATGTCCACGATTGCATGCTTCGTCATACATATTCATGATCGGCGTCTGTTGTTGTTTTGAAGTATAAGATTTTAATTTCAGATGATTTTTTTTTTTTCAGGTTGTGCTGCAATCTCGAGACTACAATGCATTGTCTATGTCTGTAATGGCTTTTGTGTCTATGATTTATCCACTGGAATATATGTTTCCTGTAATTCCACTCCTTCCCACATGCATGGCATCTGCTGAGCAGGTACGAAGTAACTTTTTTTTTTTTTTTTTTACTATTCACCACTGATTACTGATATTTACCATGTTCTGATGACTGTTATTTTTTGATCCAATCCTGGATAACCTCAGACTGTCCCTGTAGTCAGGGTGTAGGGTGTAGTCAGGGGTGTTCTTACCATGAGGGCAAACATGGCGTTTGCCTTGGGTGGCATTTTTCAGGGGGCGGCTTCTGTACAGGGATGACGTTTTGTGTGTGTTTTTTTTTTAAAGACGGCAGTGGGCTCTCTTGTAATAGCAATCAGAGCGGCTTACTAGACACTTGATTGTTATTACAAGCAGCAGGAAGGGGCGCCCCTCCTTCTGCCTTCCTCTCTCTGGCTCTCCTGTCCCACCAGGAGACTTGAGCTACCAGCCGGCGCATCCACTGGCTGGCTAGACAACCAAGCAAAGCTGTCCGTAACAGTAAACCCGAAGCGATTACATGACAGCACTTCCGGTTTACTCGGAAACCGTCGGCACCAGTAGAAACTCTGATCTTGGTGTTTTGAATGCTTTTTAAGTGCAGAAAAGGGACTTTGAGGTCTTTTAGACCCTCGATCTCTCCATAAAGAGTACCTGTCACATGCCTATTGCAGTAACAAGGATGTTTGCATTCCTTGTGAAAGCAATTAAAGCGGTTCTCCACCCTAAAGTGAAGTCGCGCTGATCGGCACCCTCCCCCCCTCCGGTGTCGCATTTGACACCTTTCAGGGGGGAGGGGGTGCAGATACGGGATGTGACGCATTGCGTCACATCCCGTCGCCCCCCCCGTTGTGTGCTGGGAACACTCGGCTCCCAGCACACAGCGGGAGCCAATCGGCGGGCGCAGCGCGACTCGCGCATGCGCCGTAGGGAACCGGGCAGTGAAGCCGAAACTCTTCACTTCCTGGTTCCCTCAGCGTGGATGGCGGGGGGAGCAGCAGGGTGATGAGCGATCGCTCGTCCTCTGCTGCGGACGCCGCTGGACTCCAGGACAGGTAAGTGTCCTAATATTAAAAGTTAGCAGCTGCAGTATTTGTAGCTGCTGGCTTTAAATATTTTTTTTGGAGCGAATCTCCGCTTTAAATTGCTTATAAAAAAAAAAAAGTAAAGCAACAGTGTAAAAAAGTTTGTTTTTAATTAAAAATGTTTATTTTTTTTAAAGTGCCCCCATTCTCCCGTGCTCTCATACAAAGGCGAATGCTTTCCTTCATGCACATAAATGACGATCCTTCCATACATGGCAGGTATCGCCACAAATATCATGGGAAATAATTCTAGCACCAGACCTCCTCTGAAAATCTAAAGGGGTAACATGTAAAGGCTTTTAAAGTGTCGCCTATGCATAGTAAAATGTATGTCGTTTGTCGCCATTGCATGGACGTGAACAATTTTAAAGCGGCTGGGATGGAAACATTTTTAGATGGAGGGGGGGCCCGATTTTTAGTCTTGCTTGGAACAGCACAGAATCAAACCGCTGCCTCTAGTGCCCACTTTATGAAGCGCTTGACAGCTAACTCTTGCAACTGCAGATGGTGGGTCTGCACAACTCCTCTGGATACTGAGCAGTGAGCCTGGCCCAGCTATTAGTCAGTCATCTGCAGATTCTACCACCAGAATCCAGAGCAGAAGACCTGCCCATAGAGGCACAACTGAAATCTGTTGATATTTGTTAATGCCACAAAAAAATTGCAGTCCTAACTTACTAATCAATAGCCACAATACCGGTCTCCGTGTGATATGGATGCATTCAGGTAAAAAGAAGAAAAATTGAAGCGGTTGCAAACCCTAACATGCTCAGTGCAGTGACTGGCCTCATTGGGGCTCCACCGAAGGGAGACCCGATGAGAGAGGACGAACCTACCAGAAGGCCATGTCCACCGCCTCCCAAGACTTTCAGGGTAGGCACGAGGACTCACACCCTACTAATCACACAGTGAAAAAACGTGTAACAATCAACAAAAAGGATACAAAAAGTGACAACACGGGGGGAAAATAAATAAAGTGGGGAGAAGGAAGGTGGAAGAAGTGAAAGTGGCCATTGTGCAATACCTATTTATCTAAAACCGTTTTCCCCCTACATCCATTCAAAGTGCAGAACATACACAGGATCTCTCAACTCTGAAAAGCAGGGGGCGGAAAGCTGAAGTTGCATCAGTGAAGAGAGCTCTGAGAGCTAATTGGAGGGGAGGGACACACCCCTGTCACGCAGCTCAATCGGCTGTAGAGATCTCCCCTGTCACCTTTTTTCCTCTTGGTGTCAGGAAAATGTGACTCATGCTGATAGCAGAGGAAGGAGGCAGCAGACAGAAATGGCACTTGGTGTTGTGGAATAAGACAAGTACACACTATATAGAGGGATGCGTTTTGTTCATATTTCATGTCTGAGCTTTACAACCATGTTAATCCATCAGAACCACTTAAACGTGAAATAGAGCATCTGTTTATACAACGTGTTGGTGTTTATTTCACATAAGGATGTTTAGAGGTCTTTTTTTTTTTTTTTTTTTTTTTTTTTATATAGCTGCTCTTGGCACCCACTCCGTACATCATAGGAGTCCCTGCTAGCTTCTTTCTCTACAAGTCTGACTTTAGGATGCCCGATGATGTTTGGCTGGTAGATCTGGACACTAACAAGGTACGTACTGAACCTTTGTGATCATTGTAAGTAATTACCTGTAATGTCTCTGATTTCAGTGAACTTTTCTATTTCTTTCTGGCAGGTTGTCGCACCTACTAATGCAGAATTTTTACCCATCCTGCCGGAACCCGAAGCATCGGAGCTCAAGAAGCACCTCAAGCAGGTGAAATGGAAGCAAATGCGCTGATTTTCCTGGTTTCTGGCAATTAAAGTTCTTGCTTCACATCGCAGAGTGGTTAAACTATTTTAGTTTTGCACTGCATTTATTTTTCCTCCTTGGTGACTTCTTTCTGTACAGGCCAGTCTATTTTCTGCATTTTGTGGGGGTTTTTTTATTCTTTTATAGTGTGTGTTTTTTGTTTTTTTTTCCTCAGTCCCTTTCCTCTATTCTGCATTTTTTATATACGTTTTTTTTATTTATTATTATTTATTTAATTATTTATTTTCATTTTTTCAATTCTTTTACGTTGTATATTTTGTTAAAGAAAAACTAAATTCCTTTCCCCCCCAATACTAATCTAACCCAGACCACTCCACCCAGGGGCTTACCTACTCCAAATAAGGAAGGAGGCCTTCTCTGATGTTTACATCCTCAGACCTGAAATCTTTTCTGGTGCTGGCTGGAAGTGCAGAGTAACTCTTTCACAGACTTGGATGGGACCATACTCCTACACTAGTGACACTAGAAGTACGCCTCTGTTCGAGTTAAAGGTGACTAACTGTGTAGGTTTAGCCAGTGGCAGAAAAGATGTTGGAACTGAAGATGTTCAAAACTAGTGGAGTCCATTACTAGGTAAGCTCTTTGTGATGTTGTGTGGGTTAGATTTGGTTAATGAGTAAGGGATGGGGTTCTGTGTTCTCATATTTTTTTATTTTATTTATTTACTTTTTTAGAAGTGAAGTTGTTCCCCTTATCTGTTTGCGGTTTTTATATTTGTATTTTTTATGTGCTTTATTTCTCATTATCTTTCTGTTTCTCCATGAGCAATCTTATTTTTGCCCCCCCCTCCATATTTTCTGCCATTTTCTGACCTTTGTCCCCCCTTTCTTTGTCCCCCCTTTCTTTGTCCCCCCTTTCTTTGTCCCCCCTTTCTTTGTCCCCCCTTTCTTTGTCCCCCCTTTCTTTGTCCCCCCTTTCTTTGTCCCCCCTTTCTTTGTCCCCCCTTTCTTTGTCCCCCCCTTTCTTTGTCCCCCCTTTCTTTTTTCCCCCCCTTTGCTCCCCTTTCTTCCCCCCCCCCCTTTGCTCCCCTTTCTTTCCCCCCCCCTTTGCTCACCTTTCTTCCCCCCCCTTTGCTCCCCTTTCTTTTTCCCCCCCCCCTTTGCTCCCCTTTCTTTTTTTCCCCTTTGCCCCCCTTTCTTTGCCCCCCTTTCTTCCCCCCCCCCTTTGCTCCCCTTTCTTTTCCCCCCCCCTTTGCTCCCCTTTCTTTTTTCCCCCCCTTTGCTCCCCTTTCTTTTTTCCCCCCCTTTGCTCCCCTTTCTTTCCCCCCCCCTTTGCTCCCCTTTCTTTCCCCCCCCTTTCTTTTTTTCCTCCCTTTCTTTTTTCCCCTTTGCCCCCCTTTCTTTTTTTCCCCTTTGCCCCCCTTTCTTTTTTTCCCCTTTGCCCCCCTTTCTTTTCTCCCCCCCTGCCCCCCTTTCTTTTCTCCCCCCTTTCTCCCCCCCCCTTTCTTTGCCCCCCCTTTGCCCCCCTTTCTTTTTTTCCCCTTTGCCCCCCTTTCTTTTTTTCCCCTTTGCCCCCCTTTCTTTTTTTCCCCTTTGCCCCCCTTTCTTTTTTTCCCCCTTTGCCCCCCTTTCTTTTTTCCCCTTTGCCCCCCTTTCTTTTTCCCCTTTGCCCCCCTTTCTTTTTCCCCTTTGCCCCCCTTTCTTTTCTCCCCCCTTTGCCCCCCTTTCTTTTTTTCCCCTTTGCCCCCCTTTCTTTTTTTCCCCTTTGCCCCCCCTTTCTTTTTTTCCCCTTTGCTCCCCTTTCTTTTTTCCCCCTTTGCCCCCCTTTCTTTTTTCCCCCTTTGCCCCCCTTTCTTTTTTTTTCCCTTTGCCCCCCTTTCTTTTTTTCCCCTCTTTCTTTTTTTTCCCCTTTGCCCCCCTTTCTTTTTTTTTCCTTTGCCCCCCTTTCTTTTTTTCCCCCTTTCCCTTTTTTTTTTCCCTTTCTCTTGCACTTTTTTTTCCTTTACCTTTTTTTTCCCATTTCCCTTTTTTTTTCTTTGCTTTTTTTTTTCTTTCTTTCTTTCCTCTCTTCTTCTTTCTTTTTTCTTCCTTCTCTCTACTTATCTGTCTCTTTCTCTCTCGATTTTCTATCTTGTGCTTTGTATTTGTTTGTGATACACCTGGTTTCCTCAGCGTATCATAAAATTGCTTTCTGCAAATGGATCTACCAGTGTGGATCCTATTGCAGTGCTACTATGTTATCTTTTGAGCTGCAGTTCTATGCTTTATTTAATACATTTTATATTCTTTATTTTTATGCTACAATATTCTATCCTCAATTAAGAACAAACGTGCTCTCCATTTTCTCATCTGTGCTCTGTGATTGGTAATTTATTTCCCTCCATCCTGTCTCTTCTGTGCTCATGTGTCCGTCTTGTCTCTGATTGGCCGCTGGTGTTGTCATGTGACGTCCTCTCAGTGTCTGCACAGCATGTCCGTGATCACGCAGCAGCGCCTTCTCGCCTCCGATAACAAGGTTCTTTCTGTTCTTTCTTCCTATTACTAAGATTGCTGTGACCCAATTATGTGTAGGTGTTTCCAGTGGACTCAAAGCAGATCTCTGCCTGGACACAGTAAACCTCGATCAGAATATGCTGTTTAATCAGATCAGCATCCAAGGTTTATTGATTTGTTGTGTTCCAGGAGATTATCTGCATCAACTAATCCTGTGCACAGTGCAGCAGAGATTATAATCCTCTCAAAAATGATAAATTGCGTTATATTTTTTTCTGTGCCTTTTTATAGTTCTGTTGCCTTACCAGAAATATTAAGGTTATTGTAAAAGTCAGCTGGCTATAGGTTTGTTTTATGTTGGGCCCTATGTAATGTAGATAAATAGGCATGTAAAATATTGATATGATCTAATGCCAACATTACCATTCTGAGGATTGGCATGCCTGAACCATTTCAAGTAACTTCACTTTTTGGCCGATTTCACCATAAACCCATCTGGCCAAACTTGTCAACTCTGGGTGACTTGCACAAAGACTTGACAGGTGACAATAGCCGACTACTTGAACTGTCAGATGTGACATGTATGCAGTCATATTTTCTATACCAGGCCATTTGGTATTAAAACAAAAATTGATCAGTTGAAATGGTAGTACTATACTGACATAGGCCTTGGTCACATTGGGCCTAAATTATACAATATCGCTGATAGCCTTTGGACACATGATTATCATGCTCTTTGTATGGCCACAGCCATGCAAACGTACCTCCCAAATGGTTCAGTTCAGGTCTCTCCGTCACGTTTGACGTTGATGTGGAGGAATATGAGTAGCCTGCACAGAGCCCTGACCTCAACCATGCTAAACACCTTTGGGATTGTTTGGAATGCCAATTGTGTGCCAGGGCTTCACCTCAGTGCTTGTATGGGTAAACCATGCATGGGGGAGGGGGGTAGTTTGAAAGCCATAGCTTACATCATTGTGTTTTTTCACCTGTACAGGCCCTGGCTAGTATGAGCCTAAACACCCAGCCTATCCTTAACCTGGACAGATTCCATGAGAGCTCAGATGCCATGCTTCGACCCCACAGCGATGCCCAGGGTACCCCTTCCACAGAGTTCAACCCCCTTATTTATGGAAATGATGTTGACTCTGTAGACGTGGCGACACGGTAAGGTGGCAGATGCTATTGTGTTTAGAGCTTGTAGGTTGTATGTTAAACCTTGGCCACTTGTATGCTGCTATTGTTGAATAGTAGTTTTTGCAGTGGTCATATATGATGTGTTATGGTAAACTTTCCCATATGTACAACTATATATGCTGCTGAAACACTGCTGTTTTTGTATTGGATATTACTATACAGTAGATTTTCATACAGAGTCTCCTTCTTTTGGGGTCTGTGATGACAGGTTTTTGTTATATTCAAGTGGGTTTTAAAGTGGGATGTAAACCCAATTTTTTTTTTTTTTTTCCCTTTTGCTGTAACAATGTAGAGCATAAGATTTCCTATCATCTGTGCCCAGTCTTGCCACAAAGAGTTAATCCAGCTCTGAGCAATCCTCTTCTGAAGGACCGGTACGACTCTGGATGTCAAGCGCCTTGAGGCGATTAAGTTCGCATTTGCTGCGCTATATAAGTCACTCACTCACTCACTCACTCTTTTCTTCTTTTTTCAGTGAGATAAAACGGACAAACAGGAGAAAACTTTTGTCCGTTCTTCCGCCTTGCTGTGAATGACAGGTTATTTACATATCTCATGCACTAGCTTCAGACGGCCATTATTTTTTAATTCCCGCTTTATTCTTTATGTCGCTCTATACAGTAAGGGGCGGATCAGATGTGATATTGAGCAGTGCTTGTGCGGCGTGTATCATCGGGAGTGAGCGCGTCTACAGCTGACGAACAGCTGTTGAGGCTCTGAGATTTCCGTTTCCTCCGACTGCGCATGCGTAGTCGAGGCCGGACCCTATCCGATAGGGGAACCAGCTCGAAAAGACACCTGCACTTCCAGTTTGTGGTACTGACATTCAGAGGCTCCCCTGCACCCACCGGTGTTCACAAAAGTGCTTGCCCTGCTTCTAGAACTTTCTCGAATGCAGGACGTTCATGTGACCTTATGCTGAAGGCCTACTCGGCCAGAACCGTGTCCAAAGAGCCATTCGGTTTCAAACATTTGGCTGGATAATCAACTTTACAAAGTCTTCTTTCTACCCCTCATTTAGTCTGTAGTACTTGGGTCTAAATTTGGACATAGCCCAGGCCAGAATGTTCTTCCCTTGGGAGAAAATTGCCTCCATTATGGCTCTTCAGCCCTTGGGGCACAAGGTCATTCCTCAATTAATTTTCGCATGAGGGTTCTAGGCGTCTTGGTGACTTCCTTTCAAGCAATTCCCTTTGCCTAATTTCACTTCAGAACCCTTCAATCCAGCATCCTAAAGCCGTGAAACAAGCAGATCAGTCCATGGATCAGTCAATTCTTGTCAAGCAAAATTCTCCCTGAGATGATGAATCTCTAATCCTGCCTCTGGAATCTGGAAAGTCTTTCCTTCATAAGAATGTTGTAACAACAGATTCGGGCTTTACAGGCTGGGGCGGAGTTTACAACTCCGAGTATTCAGTGGACATAGTTCCAGAGGAGTCACAACTTCCCATCAGATTGTCTCTATGACATTAGAACGCCCTTCTGTAAGGTCGCCCAGTCGGACTACAATCGGTACAATGCCGCAGCAGTGGCCTACATAAGGGGGTACCCGAAGCCTAGCAGTCCTGAAAGGAATAGGTTCAATATTGTCATGGGCAGAAACGTGCATTCCAGCTCTTGGCAGCACGACTTTCTAAGCCACCAATGATTTGATTCATGGGAGAGGCCTCTGCACCCACAATTGTGTGGCCAAGACTAGCCTGTGCAGTTTCAACTTGTTTATGCCTTTTCTCTGATGAAGAGCCCTCTTGGACTGTTGCGCAAGATGGGAGGAAAGGGTTCTGTCACGGTTATTCTCGATGTACCAAATTGGGCCAGAAGAATGTGGTACACAGACAATCACACATCTAGTGGATGAGCCTTGGCTTCTTCCAAACAGTAACGGAGCTACTTTCACTCGTATTTTGGCCTTTCTTCAGTCTGGTCCTGATGTTTTGTATCATGACATCAATTCTACCTCCAGTGTTTTTGGACAAGGTCGTTTTGAAAGGTGGCCTGCTCCTTTCACCTTAACCACTTGCCGCCCGCCAATGACATATTGACGGCGGCAAAGTGGTTGTAGAATCCTGACTGGATGTCATATGACATCCTCAGAATTCTGAGCCGCTGCGCGCCCCCGGGGGCGCGCATCGCGGCGATCGTTGTTGCAGGGTGTCAGTCTGACACCCCGCAACACCGATCTCGGTAAAGAGTCTCTCACTGAGACTCTTTACCACGTGATCAGCCGTGTCCAATCACGGCTGATCACGATGTAAACAGGAAGAGCCGTTGATGGCTCTTCCTCACTTGCGTCTGAGAGACGCGAGTATAGGAGAGCCGATCGTCGGCTCTCCTGACAGGGGGGGTTCGCGCTGGCAACATAAGTAAATCAGTGCCGCCCCACAGTGTCCATCAGTGCCACCCCACAGTGTCCATCTGTGCCACCCCACAGTGTTCATCTGTGCCGCCTATGAGTGCCCATCAGTGCCGCCCATGTGTGCCCATCAGTGCCGCCCATGTGTGCCCATCAGTGCCGCCCATGTGTGCCCATCAGTGCCGCCTATGTGTGCCCATCAGTGCCGCCTATGTGTGCCCATCAGTGCCGCCAATCAGTGCCACCTCATCTGTGCCCGTCAGTACTACCTCATCGATGTCCATCAGTGCCATCTCATCTGTGCCCATCAGTGCTGCCATATCAGTGCCCATAATTGAAAGAGAAAACTTGCTTATTTACAAAAAAATAAAAACGTGATTTTTTTCCCAAAATTTTCAGTCTTTTTTAAAAAAAAATTGCAGAGGTGATCAAATACCACCAAAAGAAAGCCCTATTTGTGGGGAAAAAAGGACGCCAAATTTGTTTGGGTACAGTGTAGCATGACCGCGCAATTGCCATTCAAAGTGCGACAGTGCTGAAAGCTGAAAATTGGCTTGGGCGGGAAGGTGCGTAAGTGCCTGGTATGGAAGTGGTTAAAGAGGGCATTGTCCTCCCTTTCCAATGTCCTGCCCCAAAACGGGACAGGGGGAACTGCCCCACATTGCCTAAATGTTATCAAGACTGTCGGGTTCACCTAAAAGCAGCAGCTTCTGTTTGCAAGACTGAGGCCTCGTACACACGACAGAGAAACTCGACGTGCTTGGCACGTCGAGTTCCTCGTCTCGTTTTGGGATGAAGACGCCGAAGAGCTCGGCGGGCCGCCTTCTCCTATAGAACAACGCGGCCAACGAGAAAATAGAGAACATGTTCTCTATTTTCTCGTCGAGCTCCTCGGCGGCTCCATCGAGCCAAAACTGTACAGACGACAGAGATTCTCGGCAGAATCCGGGTTTTGACCGAGTTTCTCGGCGAATTCTGCCGAGAATCTCTGTCGTGTGTACGAGGCCTCAGTCCCTCTTTGCATTGCCTATGGCCCATTCTAGAAGACACCTTGCCTCCTGCTCCGCTATTGTCAGGTGGATCAGACAACGTATTTGGTCTACGCCCCTTAAAGAAAAGGTTTCTCCCTTTCCTATCAGAGCCAATGCCACCAGAGTTAATAGTGTGTCCTAGGCTTTTCAGCATCAAGTATCTGTTTTGTTTGCAAGGACCAAACCTGGTCCCCTGTTCACATGTTCTCCAAATTCTATCAGGTGGACATTCAGGCTTCAGCTGATTAAAGCTTTGGCCACTTGGTGCTTCAAGCTGTTATCTGATTATTTGTTCGTGTTCCGTTAAACCCTTGTTTTTGACGTGGCCCTTTTGGCAGTTCTGTTTGCCAAGTTCTTGCCCACCCCTCAGTTTTATTGCTTAGTTGCGTCCCAAGGACTATGGATACCAGTCCTGTATGATAAAGATGATAGGAATTTTAACTTTCCTTACCTTTGCGTACGGTACAGGACACAGATCCCTCTCCCCTCTGTGTTTTGATCACAGCATATTGCTTGCGTCCAATTACCTGAAGGTAGAGGTTTATAATCCATGGTCAATGAATACTGGTCCTGTAAAATACTCCAAGATGAGGAATTTACAGGAAAGCCAAAAATCTATTTTTCTTGCTTTTTTTTTTTTTTTTTTTTTTTCATCCTTATTTTCTCACGTTCTGTCCAAGTGACACCCGTAATAAAGATGCGGATTGATGGGAATCTTCCCAACAAGGACACATATAGCAAAAAACTGTAGAAGGTTTTAGGAGCTCACCACTCTATCCAATGCAAAAACAAATACTGTATTGGCTGGAGCTCCACTTTAATGCTATTTATAACAAAGTTTCCTTAATTAGAGATGTAAGTGTTCTAATATGCTGTGCAATCAAGGTAGCTAATTGCGTGTATATGCCTTGGCGTGATTACTGCCAGTCTCTTTAATGACATACAAGAAGCTCCCAGTAGAGTTTTGAATCTCCTAATTAAGACCATTTGGATAAGAAACCAAATGTTCACTATTCGTCTGAGAATATATAGTAGTATATTGGGGCTTATTTAATAAGACAAAGCTATTTGCAGTTTGTAACTTCTACCAACCATCTTTTATTAATCTGATTTCTGTAAACTGAAAGCAAATTCTTTGTGCAAAAAAAAAAAAACCTGAAAGAATATATATTGCAAAGAATCAAGGCTTTATATTTTTTTAATGTACCTGCTCTGTTGCAATGGTATTGCACAAAGTGACCACTTACCTCCTCCTTTGGGGTCCCCCACTGGCACTTCTCTGTGTATGACCCCATAGCAAGCCAGAAAAAACAATCGCTAGAGCAGTGATTGATGGTCAGACTTTGAGGTAAGACGGAAGTATATATAAAAAATGTTTATTACAAAATAGAAAAATACAGCACTAATAGAAATTAATAAAACCATATAAATTGATAAATGAATATGGACAAAATCACAGGCTGTTACCCTGGGGCACACGTGCGCATTTCAGGCTTTCAGAGCTGCTGGCTTTTTTGGACTATATTGTCCTAAGGTGTTGACTACTCAAACTGTGTGTTTGGATCTTCACTATATAAATGCCTATATATGACAGTGTGAAAAACCGCACCAGCTATATCTCTACACCTGGAATTTTTAGACTGGGCTTACTATCTTTTGCCGAATACCTGGCAACGCCCTATACACCCTTTTTCCTTTTCTTTTTCACTTGATACCACGGGATTGTCATTGCAGGTGCAATTGATCCGTGTCAATGATGATCAACACTATTTAGTTTCATTTGGAATTACTATAAAACAACTTTTTGACATTTCCGCATACCTGTGTGGAATGCTTCAAACACTCTGGATGAATAATTTCGCCATGATGTTCTAGACTATGAAATAATACCTGTACATTGTCAAAAATCCATTTTGTCTCGTCCTAAGGAAGCCCAACAGCGAAACACGTAGGCGACTTCAAAGGATTTTGTCCATATTCATTTATCAATTTATATAGTTTTATTAATTTCTGTTAGTGCTGTATATTTTTCTATTTTGTAATAAACATTTTTTATATATACTTCCGTCTTGCCTCAAAGTCCGACCATCAATCACTGCTCTAGCGATTGTTTTTTTTCTTTTTTCTAGCATATAGGGATGTGTCTCATGTGAGTGCTTTCCTTTTGTATCTTGTCTGTCCCTCCCTCCCTTTCCTCCTCCCCACCCCCTTATTTACCCTTGTCCAATCCTCCCGTTCCCCCTTTGTTTTCTTCCCCCCTTTCCCTTTTTGATTCCCATAGCAAACCACTTTTCTGTGGTGGAACAAATGCAAGCTCTCTCCCAAGCCAGGTAGCCCACGTCTATAGACGCACACAACGTGGCTCGTCCACATCTCTCTCTCCTCACAGGCCTATGGCTCCTGTTGCTTTCAGCAAAGCCTGTGAGAGCAGAAAGAGGGGAGAGAAGATGCACGGAGGGAGGAGGAAACTAGTATTGGGGTGTTTTTTTTTTTTTTTGTTTTTTTTTTACCTTTTTAATGAAGTGAGAACGTTTTAGGGTTTAGAACTGCTTTAAGCGTATTTTTTTCACATTTACAGTTGATTTGATTTCAATACATTTTAGAAAGTTGTAATTGTCCTTTAAATTAGCTGTGTTGTGTATACCTGTAATAACTTGTAGCCATTCTAATCCTCTTCTTTTTTTTTTTTATTTGCCGGTAGGGTTGCCATGGTCCGATTCTTTAATTCTCCCAACATGTTGCAAGGTTTCCAGCTGCATACCCGCACTCTGCGTCTGTTCCCCCGGCCTGTAGTGGCTTTCCAGTCCTCTTCCTTCCTTGCATCACGTCCCAAGGCTACCAACTTTTCCGAGAAACTGTCCAAAACGCAGGCTGTGGAGTATTTCGGAGAATGGTCTCTCAACCCCACTAATTTCGCCTTTCAAAGGATACACAACAGTAAGCCCTTTTTTTTAGCTCTTCTGTCGGCTCATTTTCCACCTGCTTTCCCCTTTCTCATTGCATCTCTTTCCCCGCAGATATGTTTGACCCAGCTTCAATTGGAGATAAGCCAAAGTGGTATGCCCACCAGCTGCAACCCATCCATTATCGTGTGTATGATGCAAACTCCCAGCTGGCGGAAGCACTCAGTGTCCCAATAGAGAGGGATAGTGACTCAGATCCCACTGATGACAGGTCTGCTTCATATTGCCTTCTTTTTTTTTTTTTTTTTGCTATTTTGTTATGTCTATTCTTTGTTTTGTAAAATGTCACTATAATGTTTTCCTTATTTACAATAATTACTGAAACAGTGACTTTTTACTTCACTCAGAATAGTATGTCTTAATATGAATCAAAAGTATATTGGTCCCAGTCTTCCCTCATATGATTTAAGGTAGAAAGTGTATGAGTTGTCTTACTTTGCTACTGCTGTCATTTTGCCTGTTTTTTGATTTTGTAGTTCCTTAGTTTTATTAACTATACTGTTTTTCAGTGGCAGCGATAGTGTGGAATATGATGACTCCAGCTCTTCTTATTCTTCTCTTGGCGACTTTGTCAGTGAAATGATGAAGTGCGACATCAATGGTGACACACCTAGTGAGTATTCTGATGAGTGAGTTTGGTATCTTGAGTCACTTGGCACTAATGCAAACCAATTCCTTTTTTTTCTTGGACTAAAATTACTCCTTAAAGGGGTTGTAAAGGTTCGTGTTTTTTCACCTTAATGCATCCGACTGCATTAAGGTGAAAAAACACCTGGCAATAATGGGGCCCCCCATTCTCTCCCCTCCTGCCCCGTTTTTTTACTTACCTGAGCCAGTTCACCTGCTCAGCTCGTCCCCAGCATCCTCTTCTCCCCGGAGTCTCGGCGTTGATTGCATATATTGATAGCAGCGCATTGGCTCCCGCTGCTGTCAATCAAATCCAATGACGCGGCCGCCGGGGGTCGGGACCGAGTCATACATGCGGCAACTATGGACGCCGAGTGTATGACACAGGAGTGCGCTTGCAAGGTAACCCCCCCCCCCCCCCCAAGAGAGAGCTTCCCAGAGAGGGTTAGCTATTGCAGGGAGGAGCCGCGAGAGCCGCCATGGGACCCCAGAAGAGGACGATCGGGGCCACTCTGTGCAAAACGAACTGCACAGTGGAGGTAAGTATGACATGCTTGTTATTTAAAAAAACGAAATGAATAAAATGAACCTTTTAGTACCACTTTAAATATGATTGGTTGCTGTTAGTAACTTTGAAGCGGTTGTAAACTCTTTCCTATACCCAGTGAAGTGACTGTCCTCAGGTGATACACAGAGATGAAACAAATCCTCCGACATAAGTTATACCTGTTTATTTGCAGTCTACTCTGCAAAGTCTAGAATTTAATAAAGCTTGTCTGGGCTGTCAGAAATCAGGAGGTGGAGGACTGAAATTGCTCACCTCATGAATGACTAGAGCGGCCTGAAAGGAAGAGACAACCCCCCGCCCTTCACACGTGAACATAACTGAGGCTGTCAGTCACAGGCTGTGTTCTGTGTGCTCCCCTGTCACTTTACACACTATAGAGGGATAGGCTTTGTTCAAACCACTGTAAATTACACAATGGCTTATTGATCCTCTTGATCAAACAAAAATAGGCTTATGGTGATTTTGTGTTCTCCGTAGATGTGGATCCACTGACTCATGCTGCCTTGGGAGATGCCAGTGAGGTGGAGTTTGATGATTTTCAGGAGTACTCAGGAGAGGTGGAGGAAACTGCTCCAGACAGTGAGAACTCCCCTGACAACAACCAGCCACGTTCAGGCTCCAGCACCACCGCCAGCAGCAGTCCAAGTACTGTCATCCATGGAACCAACACGGTGAGATTATACAGCTTGTCATATTAGCAAAACTTCATCCAAAACACCTCCTTCCCCCAGGTCCCAGAAAGCTACAGGACCATTTATAAAGGGCAGAGCAGCTGGTTGTGAAGCCACAAGGAGACAGTTTGTGTTACTATACCCACAACCATAAAATCAGTCTGTATATGCAGTAAAGCATGCTTGTTGTACTTGCTGTGTAACCCAACGGTTAATCCTCTACATTGTGTAAAAAGGCTGTTTGATGCCTTCTATTATTGTCCCCTATTGATCTGCTGATAGTACAGAGCCTTGGGGCACTCTGCACATGCTCAGTTTGGTGTGTATTGCTAGAGAGTTTTTTTTTTTTTTTCTTGGGAGGATGCATGTGATCAGCATAGAGCCAATCTACACTGTCCAGACAGAGGGTCAGGGGTCATGCAGCGTCATAGGACAGTCAGAGGAGAATGAAAACTCCTCCTACAAGCTTTAATCAGGCACTAATAGAAGTCACAAGACTGCTATATACTGCTGATGAGAAAAGGTATTTAGCAGTTTATATTTACTAAAATAATTGCGTGTACTGTGGGAGACCAGATAGTAAATGCAGGGTCCTGGGTTTAGTAACACTTTAACATGCTGACCTTGGGCACTGAAGACCAGTGAAATACTGGTTTGGGTGAGGACGGCACTGGATTTCTGGACAGGTAAGTGTCTTTTTTTTTATTTTATTTTTTATTATTATTATTCATAAAGCAGCTACAGTATTTTGTAGCTGCTTACCGTTAGTTTTGTTCCTAGGGTGAGGAACCACTTTTAGGCTACTGTGAGTTTATTACGACAATGGACCTTGTTCGTGTTTTTTTTGTTTTAGCCAAACAGTTTAGAAGTACCGTATTTATCGGCATATAACATGCACTTTTTCCCCCTTAAAATCAGGGGGAAATCATGGGTGCGTGTTTTACGCCGATCCCTGCTGTCTAAGGGAAGAGGAGCGAGCGCCTCTAAATTACATTGAGCCGAGATCTTCTACCTGTGTATCCGGCCCTCCGTCACGCACAGCCACGCCTCCTGGCCCCGCATTGGACTACTGTACTGTCTATCATATGAGCAGGGACAGGAGGCGTGGCTGTGAGTGACGGAGCACCGGATACACAAGAAGAAGATCTCGGCTCTATGTAATTTAGCGGCGCTCACTCCTCTTCCCTCAGATGTAATTTAGCGGTGCTCTCACTCACCCTCTTCCCTCGGTGACAACAGAGATGGAGATCACGGCTCTATGTAATTCAGTGGTGATCTCGCTCCCCCTCTTCCCTCGGTGACAACAGAGATGAAGGAGATCACGGCTCTATGTAATTCAGCAGGGATCTCGCTCCCCCTTTTCCCTCGGTGACAACAGAGATGAAGGAGATCACGGCTCTATGTAATTCAGCGGTGATCTCGCTCCCCCTCTTCCCTCGGTGACAACAGAGATGAAGGAGATCACGGCTCTATGTAATTTAGCGGTGATCTCGCTCCCCCTCTTCCCTCGGTGACAACAGAGATGAAGATCACAGCTCTATGTAATTCAGCGGTGATCTCGCTCCCCCTCTTCCCTCGGTGACAACAGAGATGAAGATCACAGCTCTATGTAATTCAGCGGTGATCTCGCTCCCCCTCTTCCCTCGGTGACAACAGAGATGAAGATCACAGCTCTATGTAATTCAGCGGTGATCTCGCTCCCCCTCTTCCCTCGGTGACAACAGAGATGAAGATCACAGCTCTATGTAATTCAGCGGTGATCTCGCTCCCCCTCTTCCCTCGGTGACAACAGAGATGAAGGAGATCACGGCTCTATGTAATTTAGCGGTGATCTCGCTCCCCCTCTTCCCTCGGTGACAACAGAGATGAAGATCACAGCTCTATGTAATTCAGCGGTGATCTCGCTCCCCCTCTTCCCTCGGTGACAACAGAGATGAAGATCACAGCTCTATGTAATTCAGCGGTGATCTCGCTCCCCCTCTTCCCTCGGTGACAACAGAGATGAAGATCACAGCTCTATGTAATTCAGCGGTGATCTCGCTCCCCCTCTTCCCTCGGTGACAACAGAGATGAAGATCACAGCTCTATGTAATTCAGCGGTGATCTCGCTCCCCCTCTTCCCTCGGTGACAACAGAGATGAAGATCACAGCTCTATGTAATTCAGCGGTGATCTCGCTCCCCCTCTTCCCTTGGTGACAACAGAGATGAAGATCACAGCTCTATGTAATTCAGCGGTGATCTCGCTCCCCCTCTTCCCTTGGTGACAACAGAGATCTCGATCTGACGCTGAAAGGTAAAAACTGCAGATTGGCACTGAACAGGGAGAGCATTTTGATAATTTTTTAGGCTGCAGATGGGCACTAATCAAACTGCATTGAAGATCAATGCTGCAGATGAGCACAGATCTGGCGGCATTGATGCTCCGATACCATTATTTTGCTTCTAAGTGGTTCATTTAAAAAAAAATTAAAAATCCTGAAACTTCCCTCTTAAATTGGGGTGCGTGTTATACCCCGATTAAATACGGTAATCATGACATAAGAATAGTGGTTGAGTTATTTTTTTTCTCCTAAATCAGAGTTGGGCAGTTTGAAGGGTGGTCTTATTGTGCTTAGATACTGTGAATCCAATCGCCTTTCTCTTTCTCCCAGTGCAAGATGGAAGCTTTAATTACTTTGCAGTAACTCCTATGCACGGCTATATATATAATTTATGTCTTTTTATTCATGTTTTTTATTCATTCTGGACTTTACCAAATGTTCGAATGTAAACTGACAGCTCTGTATATGTATGGGAAGGAACCTTGTCGTATTGTAATTCTGTCTAGTCATTATTTATTGCAGTTTATCCTGCTTTAATAAATGGTTTGTATTGTCAATGCTTGCACAAATTAAGTCTTAACCATCCTCCTTTCAGCAAGAATCTGCTGACTCTGCCGAGCTGGATGAGAAGGTTTTGGGTTCGCTGCAAAATCACTTACCCACCCTGGCACCTGCGTTTAACCGGCTGGCAATGGAACGCCGTGAGAGTGAAGCATCTGTTGGTGGGGGTGAAGCACGAAGGCGCGAATATGACAATCCCTATTTTGAGCCCCAGTATGGATTTCCACCAGAGGAGGAGAATGAAGAACGGGAGGAGAGTTATACACCCATGTTTAACCAGACTGTTAATGGCACCCGGTGAGAGCTAGTGTCTAGATTTCCTACCTGATGATTATTTTTTTTAATTGTATTTTTTTTATAATCCAGGAACCCTGTGCGTCATTTTTGGCACTCTGTGCTATATTAAAACTCAGCCAGTTAGAGTGGAACCCCGGATTACAAGCATAATCCGTTCCAGGAGAATTCCTCGTAATCGCATATCAAAGCGAGTTTCCACATTTAAGTCAAAGGAAATGAAAATAGTTCCGCATTGACTTCAATAGGATGTAATACCGCATGCAGCCAGAGGCGGGGGGGGGGGGCGCGGTAAAGCTTTGGAAATGGCCGAAAAGGCCCGAGGACACTTCGGCTGACCTTGGCAAACTTCGAAAAGACTTCCTACCCGAGATTTGCCAAGGTCAGCCGTGCTGTCCTCCGGTCTCTCCGTGCATTTCCGAACAGCGCCGATCGGCTGTGATTGGCGGCGTTCAGCTCTGCTCGACTCTAGCGCCCCCACCTCAGGTCAAAAGCTGTACTACACACCGCATTGGCCTGAATCGTGCTCGTTTTGCGAGACAGCACTCGCCAACTGAGTCACGATTTTTTTAAATACAGTGCTCATATTGCGAAATGCTCGTTAACCACGTTACTCTTAATCCGAGGTTCCACTGTACTGTGGTCAGGAACTAACTGCGACTAATGTTTGACAGTGCAGTGAGAGGCAGGGCTTAAAGTGACACTTAAGTTTTTATTTTATTTATTTTTATAAAACAAACATGTTATATTTGCCTGCTCTGTGCAGTGGTTTTGCACAGAGCAATCTAGATCCCCTTCTTCTTCGGGTCCCTCCGCTGACACTTTTGGCCCATCCCTCCAGCTTGCTCTGGGTGCACCGTGCACCCGAGCTCCTGCTCTGTATGTCCACTAGGACACAGAGCTTTGGCTCGGCCCCACCCCCTCTGTCTCATTGGCTCACTGGCTTTGACAACAGCGGGAGCCAATGGTGCCCGGCTGCTGTCTCAGCCAATGAGGGAAAGTGCCACACAGCCGAGACTCTTGTGCATCATCACTGGCTCGAGATGAGGCTTAAAATAAAGCCCTCCAGCGACGTGCTGTCAAGGCTTCCAATATCACTCTGTCTTCCTTCCGGGTTCGCGGTTACGTGGCGTCGTTCCTGCTCTTGCGTGCGGGAACCGCCGTTTACGGCACAGCCTCGAAGACCCTTTTCACACTGGGTCGCTTTGCAGACGCTATAACACTTTGCAGGGGTTTTAACCCTTCCTCGGACGCTAGGGGGGGTAAAAGCGCCCCACTAGTGGCTGAATAGCGCCGCAAAATTGATGGTAAAGCGATGCTAGAAATGGTGGCGCTTTACCACCGACGCCGCCCCTGCCCCAGTGTGAAAGGGGCCTAAATGTCCAGCACAGTGTATGCCAGCCCTTCAGAGTGCATGCACCGCTGATGTCACCAGCTGCATGCAGTGTGATTATCTTCTAAACAGTGAATAAGTACCTACGGGTAAGACTTATTATAGGCTTACCTGCAGGTACAAGTGGTAAAAATTAGCTTACTACCACTTTAAGTGCACAAAGTGTCATTTCTGTCTACTGCTTCGTTCCTCTGCTATCAGCATAAGTCATTTCTGACAAGTTTTCCTGACCGAGAAAATGGTGACAGGAGGGATCTCCAGCTGATTGACTGCCTCAGCTCTGTTCCTGTGTGCTGTGTGAAGGGGGTGCTCACTGAGCTCTGCAGAGTGTCTCCACCCTCTTGTTTTCTTACAGCTCAGACAAGCTTTACAAATTCTACACTTTTAGCATATTTAGAGAAGAGAAGACCGCAGATAAACAGGTACAACTTGTGTAGGAAGATTTGTTTCATCTCTGTGTATCACCTGAGGCCAGTCATTTCACTGTGCATATGTAAGGGTTTACTACCGCTTTTTAGTTTTTTTTTTTTTTTTTTTTTTTTTTTTTTTTTTTCATGTACTCACTACTGTGTTTCCTGTTTTAGGTCCCAGAAGCCTTTGCTTCGCCCTAATAGCCTGAAGCTTCCCAGCGATTCTGATGCAGAAACAGACTCTCGAGGGAGCTCCCCCACCTCAACGGTTTCCAACAATAGCAGCAATAATGATAGCTTTGGGGGCATCATGTCCTTTGCCAGTAAGTTTTCTGCTGCGAAAACGGTAAAATAAATCCAGATTGTACATGGTTTCTCTGTATAACACTGGAAGAGCTTAAAAATAATAAGAAGATAAGATGACGGGGACAAAAAGCTCTCCCTTGTTCAGAATCTTCATGTGCATAGTTCTCTCTCATCAGACTGAGCTCAGGAGAGAGAGAGAGAGAGCTCAGGAGAGGGAGAGAGAGAGAGAGAGCTCAGGAGAGGGAGAGAGAGAGAGAGAGCTCAGGAGAGGGAGAGAGAGAGAGAGAGAGCTCAGGAGAGGGAGAGAGAGAGAGAGCTCAGGAGAGGGAGAGAGAGAGAGAGCTCAGGAGAGGGAGAGAGAGAGAGAGCTCAGGAGAGGGAGAGAGAGAGAGAGCTCAGGAGAGGGAGAGAGAGAGAGAGAGCTCAGGAGAGGGAGAGAGAGAGAGAGCTCAGGAGAGGGAGAGAGAGAGAGAGCTCAGGAGAGGGAGAGAGAGAGAGAGCTCAGGAGAGGGAGAGAGAGAGAGCTCAGGAGAGGGAGAGAGAGAGAGAGCTCAGGAGAGAGAGAGGGAGAGAGAGAGCTCAGGAGAGGGAGAGAGAGAGAGAGCTCAGGAGAGAGAGAGCTCAGGAGAGAGAGAGCTCAGGAGAGAGGGAGAGAGAGAGAGCGAGCTCAGGAGAGAGTAAGAGAGCTCAGGAGAGAGTAAGAGAGCTCAGGAGAGAGTAAGAGAGCTCAGGAGAGAGAGAGAGAGCGAGAGAGCTCAGGAGAGAGAGCGAGGGAGCTCAGGAGAGAGAGCGAGGGAGCTCAGGAGAGAGAGCGAGAGAGCTCAGGAGAGAGAGCGAGAGAGCTCAGGAGAGAGAGCGAGAGAGCTCAGGAGAGAGAGCGAGAGAGCTCAGGAGAGAGAGCGAGAGAGCTCAGGAGAGAGAGCTCTCAGGAGAGAGCTCAGGAGAGAGAGCGCGAGAGAGCTCAGGAGAGAGAGCGCGAGAGAGCTCAGGAGAGAGAGCGCGAGAGAGCTTAGGAGAGAGAGCGAGAGAGAGCTCAGGAGAGAAAGAGCGAGAGAGAGAGCTCAGAAGAGAAAGAGCGAGAGAGAGAGCTCAGAAGAGCGAGAGAGAGAGCTCAGAAGAGCGAGCGAGAGAGAGAGAGCTCAGAAGAGCGAGAGAGAGAGAGCTCAGAAGAGCGAGAGAGAGAGAGCTCAGAAGAGCGAGAGAGAGAGAGCTCAGAAGAGCGAGAGAGAGAGCTCAGAAGAGAGAGAGAGAGAGAGCTCAGAAGAGAGAGAGAGCTCAGGAGAGAGAGAGAGAGATACACGTTTTGAACGAGGAGGGCGTGTCCGCTCCTGTGATCCTGGGAGCAAGCATTCAATGCATGCAGTGTTTTAGCAACAAAGCAGAAATGAAGAATGCCAACAATGGGAATTTTTTGGACAGGCTTCAGGGGTTCCGCAAATTAAAATGCTGCAAAGTGTTTTTAACCTACTGGGTCCCCTTGCCTAGTCAGTTTAAATCCAATATGAACTTGGCTTTTAAAGCTTACATGGGTTTTCACTATTCCTAATGCCGCGTACACAGGAATGGAAATTCTGACAAGAAAACCGTTGCATACACACGGTCACACAAATGTTGTCTAAAATTCCGATCTTCAAGAACGCGGTAACGTACGACGAGTCGAGAAAAATGAAGTTCAATAGGCAGTTCGGCTCTTCTGCTTGATTTCGAGGATGCGTGTTTTTTTTGTGCGTCGGAGTTGCGTACAGACAATCGGAATTTCCAACAAGAACTTTTCCTGTCGGAAAATTTGAGAAGCAGCTCCCAAATTTTTGCTGTTGGCAATTCCGACAGAAAAAGTCAGATGGAGCCTACACGCGATCGGAATTTCCGACCAAAAGCTCACATCAAAATTTTCTAGACGTAAATTCCGATTGTGTGTATGCGGCATTACTCTTCTCAAAACCAAGGACAGGGCTCTTGCTGTAATTGAATCTTAATAATAAGGCAGCCTTGCCCTTAGAATAACTCCCGGTTTCCTTTTCCAGGTAATCTGTATAAAAGTCATAGTAGTACCTTCAGTCTGTCAAGCTTGACGCTTCAGACCAAGAGTGGCCGAGATAAAGTGACCCCATTTCCAAACTTTAAAGGTAAGCACCCTTTTAGAATAAGGATAGCATAAGGAAGTAGTCTATAGCTCAGCTTGTAAGGTAAGTACCTAGGACTTTGGGTAAGGAAATGCATAGACAGAGGGCAGTTTTCTACGAAGAGAAGGTAAGTGTTCTCATCTGGAAACGTGGATGTTGGAATGAGATTGGTTGTAATGTAAGTGTAGTGTTTGGGATTCTCCATGTTACATTAATCATTCCATTATCTCATTTATCTCCCCCTGGTTTCATTTGTAGACTTGGAGTTTGCTTATATGTGTAGTCAAGTGTAAACACTTTTTTTTTTTTTGCCACTTTTTTTTTTTTTTTATCTTCTGCATGCTCCGTCCACTTGGGGTCAAAGACCAGCAGAAAGTGGCAGGGGATATAGGAAAAGGTTGGTATTGATTCTTTGTGATCTTGAGCTTCCAGAGGTTACCAAGATCACGTTGACTTTTGTGTAGCGATAGTGTGCTTGTTTTACCATATGTAGGTGTGCTGTTTGTGTGAAGGTTGTTTGGATTAAGTTACAGGGGTCCCCATACCTGATTTCTGTGTGTGGCTTGTCTCAACCCGGTGTGCATCTTTTTCCTTTCAGTATAACACATGGTTATATCTTATTCAGCATGAAATAATAAAAAAAAGGGCTCCCTGCCATGAATAGTTTAAAATAAAAAAAATACTATTCTCACATCTTGGGTAACCATTCATTTGTGGTTTTTAGATTTCACCTGCAGTGTAACCTACTGGTAGAAGTTGGTATTGCAGTGGTACCATTTAAAGACATTGGTATTAGGGTTGTCCAGATACCATTTTTTTTTTTAGGACTGAGTACGAGTACCGATACTTTTTTTCATGTACTCGCCGATACCGAATACCGATACTATTTTTTAAATGTGTCCCCAAATGCAGCCATGTCCCCCCACATATGCAGCCATGTCCCCCCACATATGCAGCCATGTCCCCCCACATATGCAGCCATGTCCCCCCACATATGCAGCCATGTCCCCCCACATATGCAGCCATGTCCCCCCACATATGCAGCCATGTCCCCCCACATATGCAGCCATGTCCCCCCACATATGCAGCCATGTCCCCCCACATATGCAGCCATGTCCCCCCACATATGCAGCCATGTCCCCCCACATATGCAGCCATGTCCCCCACATAATGCAGCCATACTGGTATCGGTATCGGGACAACCCTAATTGGTACCCTATGGGACTTATTTATAAACCTGGAGAACAAATGATGAACTCTCAAAATGTTACACAAAACCCAAATTTTTTGTTTGGTGTTTTATTTGTGCAGTGTAGATATCTAAACACATTTTAAGTTACCTTTTGGTTTGATTTGTATAGTCTGGGACTTGTTACAGCGTTTTCCAAACACACGCAGGTATTGCAGGTACAGGGTTACCATTGGCCATCTCATTTGCCATTTCATCAGTTGGGTTCGTGGGATCTGCCCCTTCGTTTCACCTTGCGGGATGAGGTTTAACATTTCCAAACAGTAAGTGTCCACACCTAGTCAAATATATTGAGACATCCAGATGGGGAGGTACACTGTGGCTAACATTTCTGGACACCTGACCATCACATTTTATACTTTTTAGCTTTTTTGATATCGCATTTCAAGTCCTGTAGCACAGCATAAAGCACAGAGCCATCAATCTCTACTGATGAACATTAGCATACAAAGACATTTTGAACAGTTCTACATTGTCAACCTTTCTGACCTAAATGCACCCCTGTGTACAAACAAAGGCAGCTCCATAAAGACGTGGTTTGATAATTTTTCCATTGAGGAAGTGGCCTGCACAGAGCCCTGACACCAACCCTACTGAAGTGAAATGCCAATTGTAGGCTACGTCTTCTCATCCAATATCAGTAACTGACCTCAGCTTATTTTTGTTTGAATGGGCACACAATCCAAAATTAGTGGATGTCTTTGTTGCTGTGAAAGGCGGCCATTTTTATATTGATGCCTGTGGTTTTTGGAATGGATTGTGCAACAAACTCATTTAAGTGCTTGGTCGGCTTTTCACAAAATTGGCTATATAATCTATCGGGGATCAGCAAATTCGGGCACCATATACTCCAGGTTAGAAGCCAAGCGGCAGATCTGGGGAGCTAGTGAGCATGTACTGCCTTTTTAGCACACTAGGTATCCATTCAGAAACATAGGCACCAGGTGACATATTTGTAGGTACCCCAACAAAGTGCCCTGTGAGGTTTGTCCAGCCCTGCCATTTGTAGTGCTAAATATGGAGGACATTTAGTTCCAGAAATCAAGTATCTGGGTAATAAGTCATTACACGGCTTAGGCTAGGGCTTGCATTGATGTGTCTAGCGCATCCCTATGTTATGTTGTTGCTGTCTACCCTGTAGTTTTCTCTGCAGAACCAGCTATTCTATGTTAGAAAAAAAATCCCTGTAGCAGCCTTTTAGGGATTTAGCTGTTTGACTGATTTGATTGGTTGCCACTAACCTTGCATTTTTCGTCCCAGTATTTGGGCTAAATACTATAATGGAGATAATTGCAGACTCCGGTCCCGCCCCTGCAGAAGGTGGGTGCCTGTAGCATGAGTTCTGCATGTTATTCCACTCCTAACATCCTCTCTACCATCCTACCATTTTGTGCTTCTCGTTGATCACCATTTCTCACACACAGTGCCTTGTGCTCATCACTTGTTGTGGTTGTTTTATAGATTTGGTCACGTGACCACATTATCAGGCGTCCATGTTTCTTACAGGTCATGGGTAGCCGGGATAATTCCCCCACCCATGTGCTTTCTACCCTTTTTGCTCTTTTAATATTTTGGTTCTGAGCGGTGAATTTGAAATTGGCCAGAACTCAGTGGGGCTCACTGATTACAATATGTGAAGAAAGAACTGTCCGTGTTGCCCATAGTAAACTAAAGATCTTTCTTTCTGACAATATGGAAGGGAAAACACAAATCCAAACAGCTCTGTAATACTTATTTATTTTTTACTACTGTATACTTGCCTATTGCCTGGCCGCTCTGTGTCATGCTGGGCCACTCTGTGTCATGTGATCTCCCCTGTGTCAGCCAGTGCAGGCTGCAGGGGAGAGGAGAGAGCGCTCGACAATGGCCTAAATACTTGAGCGGTGGCATCACCGATAGTCTTACTATTGTCAGTGGTTCCTCCTCCTCTCATGGTGCTGCCGCTGGCTGTAGTACAGTGTACTCTACTGAGTGTAGTAGATTAGTAATGCTGCTTTCACACTGAGGCACTTTGCAGGCGCTATAACGCTAAAAATAGCACCTGCAAAGCGCATTGAAAGAGCCTCTCCTCTCACTCCCATGTGAAAGCCCGAGGGCTTCCACACTGGAGCAGTGCGCTGGCAGGACGGTAAAAAAAGTCCAGCAAGCCGTATTTTTGCAGCGCTGTAGATGCAGGGTATACACCGCTCCTAAAGCGCCCCTGCCCAATCAATGGGCAGCACCACCGGCAAAGCATTGCTGCAGCATCGCTTTGCAGGTGGTTTTAAGCCGCTAGCGGCCAAAAAGTGTTGCAAAAACAAAAAAAATTGCGGCGCTTTACTGCCGATGCCCCCCACCATCTCGATGCGAAAGCAGCCTGATAAAACATAATTTATTAAAAGACAAATCAGCAACTTGCAAAAGTGGGGTAAGAGTAGGCATATCGCATATAAGGCCTCTGTCGTGCCAATCCGGTCGGGTGCAGATGCCCTGAGTGCTCTGGGTCCCGGGCTCCAAGTCTGTCACGGTTCCTCTTCTGTCTGTGGATGTGGGGAAGTGAGACCAACAGGCGTGCGTTCAGGGAATGTATGCTCCTTCCTCAGGCTTGTGATGCTAGGTAAGTATGCAGATCTTTCTTCCATAGGTTAGATGGTATAGATGTTCGTTAGGAACTGGTAGGGAGCAGTTTTAATATTGGGTACTTTCCGAAATACTTCCTTAAAATGTAAACCTAAATGAACACCCTGTAGTAAGCTGTGGGTTTCAGGAGCCGCTAATCACAATGTGTCTATTAAAGATGAGTTGCTGAAGTAAACCTGAAAGCAGAAAAGTTTTGCTAAGTATTTCCTATGTAACTCCTGGTTTTCCCTATCAATTATCTCTAAACCTACAAACAAAAATGAAAAATTTTGCAGCGTATTTATTATTCCTTGAATGTTGAGGCTGCATTTGCTTACTTCAACATTTTTATACTTTTTTTTATTTATTTTTTTACCTGGTGATTGTGCCAATTACAGTGTTCTGTTGTAGGATGCTAATGGTAGGAAAAACTGGGTTACATTAAAACAGAAATAGCCAGATTCAGAGAGAGCGCCGCATCTTTAAGGCGACGTAGCGTATTGACTTTTTTTCCCGAACGGAGCATGCGCCGTCCGTGTACATATCCCAGTGTGCATTGCTCCAAAGTACGCCGCAAGGACGTATTGGTTTCGACATGAACATAAATTACGTCCAGCCCCATTCACGGACGACTTGCGCAAACGACATAAAAATTTTGACGCGGGAACGACGGCCATACTTAACATTGACTAGGCCAGCTATTTGTTGGAATAACTTTACGCCGGAAAACGCCTTACGTAAACGGCGTATCTTTACTGCGACGGGTGCACGTACGTTCATCGGCGTATCTAGGCATTTGCATATTCTACGCCAAACTCAACGGAAGCGCCACCTAGCGGCCAGCCTAAATATTGCACCCTAAGATACGACGGCGTAGGAGACTTACGCCGCTCGTATCTGAGCCTAATTTAAGCGTATCTGGTTTCCAGAATACGCTTAAATTTACGACGGCACAGATTCAGAGTTACTTTTCCATTATATGTGAAAGTGCTCTGTTGTCCACAGAGATAGCTGGCAGCAATGCTAACAGCAGAGGCACAAGACGTTATTGGCTCACATGATTTTGGAGGGATCAACAGTTTTTTTTTGTGTATTTATCAAACAGATATAACTACACTTTCCCTTTACATTCCTTCCTCCCTGTCCTGCAGCAGTATAGCTATATTGTGAAAAGAAAAGATGATAATCATCATTGGGTAAGGCTTACTGCAGGTCCTGGAGGGCAGTTTATATTCTATCTTGGAGAGCAGCAAGACTTGACTTATTCCAAGTATGGGAGCTCACTGTTAAGTCTGCATTCACACTTCAGTGTTTCGAATCGCAGGCAGATTTGCCACCGATTTAAAAAGTGACGATGTGTGAATGACAAATTGCGGGACTCACATTTTGAGAGGGCGTCCTTTTGAATGACACCTAAAATCACGCTGTGGGTCTGCTGCGATTGTCGCACGATAAATCGCGATGCATTCGCGGGAACCCACATTGTGTGATGCATGTTGCCCAAAAGTATTTTCGGAACTTTTTTTGAGCGATATGCTTCACGCGATGTGGATTGCCATGATTGCAGCAGACCCGCACTGCGATTTTAGGTGTCATTCAAAATAGGAGTCCCGTATTTTATCATTCACACATCGCTGCTTTCAAATCGTGGGCAGAATCACGGCAAATCTGCATGCGATTCAAAACGCTGAAGTGTGAATGCAACCTTAAAGGTACAAGCACAACATAGGTAGTGATTGCAGTACAACTTGGCCATGTGCACTAAAAAAATCTTCATAGGTGTCTCGGGGGGCAGCACAGACGGTTGTTTCTGGATCTTTGATAGGGAAGGGAATACCGTGTCTTCATGGAAAGGAGAAATCTGGATTTTTAAATTCACCTCTTAGTGCATTTTTCCTATGCTGTACCTTTTCACTTTCATTCTCTCTAGATTTTTGTCACTCTAGTATATTGTTGAATGTCTGTAATTTTCCATCTTCATTCTCTTCCCTTGCAGCCAGCACCAGGCGTGCTCTGGTAGACCAGAAATCCTCTGTTATAAAACACAGCCCTACAGTAAAGAGGGAATCTCCTTCCCCACAGGGTAGAGCTAACAATTCCAGGTAAGACTATACTTTCTTTTATGGAAACCTTTATTCTGAACTTAAAGAGGAGCTGCAGTCTGCTCACATAATTTGTAATAAAACATCTTTGCCAAGCTGAAGCTTCCGTCCAACCACTTTGCATATTATTTAACATCTACTGTAATTTAGAGGTCGATATTTGTCCGTTTTGGAGAAATCGGCATCGGCCGATATTTAACATGGCCGCTAGCGGTGCCACCGATCCAGAGCTAGGCCGAAGCCGCGGTTTTTCCTGATGCTGCGACCGTGGCGGCAATCTTCGGCCTAGATCCGGAGCCACGGCCATCTTGGTACACCCAGCGCGGCGGCCATCCTCTCTGTTTACACCCACAGAGGAGGAGGGGCCTGCGCTCGTGGGACACACACTGCTCTCTAGTGTCTGTACTACGGTGGGGGGGGGGGGGGTCTGTACTGAGGAGGGGGGGGTGTCTATACTGGAGGGAGAGGGGATCTGTACTGAGGGGGGTGACACTACTTTTTTTTTTTTTTTTTGCACCAGTGTAACCTGTCAGTGCCAATTGGTGCCACTTGCCGTCCAGTGCCATCTGCCGGTGCCACCATCCAGTGCCAATTAGTGCCACCTTCCATCCAGTGCCAATACCAGTGCCACCATCCAGTGCCAATTAGTGCCACCTGCCAGTGCCAACTAAAGCCATCAGTGCCACCTGCCAATGCCAACCAGTGCCATCTGCCAGTGCTAACTATTGCCATCCAGTACCAATTAGTGCCACCTGCCAGTCAGTGCCAACCAATGCCACTTGCCAGTGTCACCTGTTAGTGCCATCTGCCATTGCCAACCAGTGCCATCTGCCAATCAGTGCCACCTGCCAGTGTCAATTAGTGCAATCTGCCAGTGCCAATAAGTGCCACTTGCCAATCAGTGCCATCTGCTAGTACCATCTTTCAGTGCCATCTAGTGCAACCTGCCAGGTCCAATAAGTGCCACCTGCCAACCAGTACCTTCTGCTAGTGCCATCTTCCAGTGCCAATTAGTGCCATGAGCCAGTGCCACCAAAAAAAAAAAATCGGCCGCAAAAATCCGCCCCGATTTCTAAATATCGACATCGGCCAGAGAAAAACCCATATCGGTCGACCTCTACTGTAATTGTGTACTTTCCAAATATGCTGCAGAAATCTCCCTCCACTGAGTCTGACTGCAACCATTTTATCTGTGGGCAGCTGAAGCTGTTGCCTGTTTACTTCCTGGATTTACATAGACACACAGAGGCACACCCCCAAATCTGCAGCTCTCATTGACCCTCTTATGACTCACCTCCTCCCCCCTTCCTGTGAAACTCTCACAAGAGCGAGAGTGAGCTGTACATGTCATAAGCCTAGGCTGATTACCAGACAAACAGGAAGTGGGCTGTATAAGGTATTTACTGGCAGAACATTTTTTTTTACTATCCAAAGTTAAAACGAGATTTAATTGATGGAAAGATGAAAAAATTACTGACGTTCCGCTTTAAAAATTTTATTTAGAAAAGGATGTAAAGAGACACGGTATACTGGTGATAACAGTGGGGGTTGCAAATATGCAAAATAGTTTTGACAGTGGCTGACAAGTGTACATTGGTCGTCTTAGTGTAATGAGATATTTTATTTTGGGTGACGAGAGAAACTATACTTTTTGCCAATAGAATTATTTTTGTAAAAGTGGACAATTTTATGAAGTGATGAGATGAGTGGCTCTTGATAGGCTATCAATGTTTTCAGATGAATTGGGCGACATTGTCATTGTATATGCGAGTGCCATCTGCAGCTGCAGGGGTCATCCCAGTATAACCCCCTAAAGCCGAGGCCGCATATATGCGTAGTACGGTCGGCGCGAAGGGGTTAAAGTTTTGGAATGGCCCAACCAGAGCCCAGACCTGAATCACATTGAAAATCTGTGGGGTGATCTGAAGAGGGCTGTGCACGGGAGATGCCCTCGCCATCTGACAGATTTGGAGTGTTTTTGCAAAGAGCAGGCAAATATTGACACGTCATGATGTGCCATGCTGATAGACTCGTACCCAAAAAGAGTGCTGTAATAAAATCAAAAGGGGCTTCAACAAAGTATTGGTTTAAGGGTGTGCACACTTATGCAACCATGAGATATATATATATATATATATATATATATATATATATATATATATATATATATATATATATATATATATATATATATATATATATATATATATATATATATAATATTATATTATATTATATGTTTCCCCCTCCACCTAAAAGATTTCAGTTTGTTGTTAAACTCAGTTGTACAGTTTATAGATCACATTAATAAAGGTGGAAAAAGTTCTGAAATTATTTATCTTTGTCTCATTTTTTTACATCACGGAAACCTGACATTTTACTAGGGGTGTGTAGACTTTTTATATCTATGGTTGGCTTTAAAGTGGAAGGCTGTTCAAAACCTACAGCGTAAATCTATTCCCACACCCATTCTAAGCCTATTCCATCTGCCCTGTAAAAGGAAAGATGACTATACTTAACTTTTCTAAAGTCGATCTGGTCGCTTGATCACTCCAGTGGTCAATCTCAGTGAAGCAGTGAGATCCCAGACAACGGCCGCAGAGCCTATGTGTTAAAGCGGGGTTAAATATAATATATAATATAATTACATTAACCACTTAAGACCCGGACCATTATGCAGGTAAAGGACCTGGCCCCTTTTTGCGATTTGGCACTGCGTCGCTTTAGCTGACAATTGTGCGGCCGTGCAACGTGGCTCCTAAACAAAATTGGCGTCCTTTTTTCCCCACAAATAGAGCTTTCTTTTGGTGGTATTTGATCACCTCTGCGATTTTTCCGGCACAGAAGAGCGCACTGTCTACTGGGAAATTATGACACTCCTTTCCCAGGAGTCTGTGCGACTTAGGTTGGACAGGAGAAAGACCGCGGTCCAGGAAGAAGGCAGATTAGGAATTCTGCCTAGCAACAAGGATTTCCAGGCATGTAAAAAAAAATTCACAGAACTTTTTTGATAATATTTAAAGGAAGCTAGCGCAGTAGAGTATTATTTTAGGGTGGAGCTCCGATTTAAGGTCACCTATAGACTTTCTATGGTGCATCTGTTGTCAGCTGTCCCTCCTCTACACTGAAGCTGGTGCAGGGACCCAATCATGTGACCGGACCAGAGCAACTTTAGAATAGGTAAGTTAAAGACATCCTTCCTTTACAGGGTAGATGGAATAGGCTTAGAATGAGGATGGCAGTGGATTTAGGTATAGTTAGATTTTGACTTGCCTTCTATTAAAAAATGTTGTATTCCGTGTCTGACCGGTGTCTGTTTTTTCTTTTTTTCTTTTGACTTTGCAGTGAGAACCAGCAGTTTCTGAAGGAGGTGGCAATAGGTGTCCTAGAGGGGCAAGGGGTAGGCTGGCTGAACATGAAAAAAGTGCGTCGCCTTCTGGAAAGTGAGCAGCTGCGCGTTTTCGTCCTGAGCAAACTGAACCGGTCCATACAAACAGAAGAGGACGCTCGCAATGATGTAATCCAGGAAGTGGTGAGTTCACCATCACTTTGTCTTGTCGTGTGTTTGTTTTTTTTTTTTTTTAATAGCCTGTAGATGTCAACCTTCCTTTATATACAAATGTATCTGGTAGAAAATTGAGAACAATATGGAAAAAATTAAATACTGTTATGTATAGACCTTCAGGTTAAAGTAGAGATGAAGTTTTACTATAAGAAACCGTGAGCAAGCAGGCATTTATTGTAGCAGAGACGTGCACGGTCTCTTCTGTAATTGTATGCCTCTACCTGCTAGCTTGCTGTCTTCAGTGCAGTAAATTGAACTGTAGTGCAGTCTGAGTGCTGGGATGACTAGCTCTTGTACATGCACAGAAGTGATTTCATATCCCAATGGCCAATGAAGATGCCCAAAGACCAGCACTTGGAAGAACATACTGTACTGGATCTGGCGAGGGACTGTTGGACAGGTGAGTATTGAGCCTTTAGTTCTGCTTTAAATTAGTTAAATACATTCCAGGTCATCAATTTGGGTCTTTAATTTGGGTTTCCCTAGAAAGCAGCTACATCCTTGGTAGGAAATCCTGTGTAGAGAGAGACCCTTACTTTGTGTGGAAGCAGTGGTCTCAATGCAGAGGTCCAACGCATCCCTTGCTGAGTCAAAACCAGAGTCCACCAGTTGACAAAAATCATATACAGTGGAACCTCGGATTGCGAGTAACGCGGTTAACGAGCGTTTCGCAATACGAGCACTGTATTTAAAACTATCCTAACGCGGTTTGCGAGTGTTGTCTAAAAAATGAGCAGGATTCAACCCAAAGCGGTGTGCAATACCGTGTATGGCCTGAGGTGGAGGAGCGGCGCCGTTTGGAGCTGTTTGAAAATGCTTGGAAAAACTCAGTTCCCAAGGTTTGTTGAGGTCAGCTGAGCTGTCATCGGACCTTTCCATGCGTTTCCGAGGCTCTCCAGCGCCCCCACACACTTCTGGCCACATGGGGTATTGCATGGCATTGAAGTCAATGCGTAAGGAATTATTTTAGTTTCCATTGACTTCAATGGGGAAACTCGCTTTGAAATGCGAGTACATTGGATTATGAGCATTCTCCTGGAACGGATTATGCTCTTAATCCGAGGTTCTTATAGTATATTGAATGGACTGCTTATGTAGTACCTGACACTACATAGTTGAGAGCAATGTACAGAGGTGGTGAAATCAGAATAAGGTGTGTAGCCAGCTATAGAATGGTATTGTAATATGCCTTTCAGTAGTTCATTTTTTTTCTCTGTGTGATTTTGTAGGAGATCAGCAGGAAAGTATACAAGGGCATGCTAGATATCCTGAAGTGTACAGTATCCAGCCTAGAACAATCTTATGCCAACGCAGGGCTGGGGGGCATGGCTAGTGTCTTCAGTCTATTGGAAATTGCTCACACGCATTATTACAATAAAGGTATGTTCTACTGTGACTGTACTGATTAGCAGGGTATTGTGTTCTTGTGCAGTGTTTTATTTTTTTTATTTTTTTTATATTGAAGGTGCTTTTTGTTATCTAGACTGTTCTATTAACACTGGTGTACAATCTACTAAACAACATTCACTTTTTTTTCCCCCCTTTGCTGTTCCTCTTCTGATTCTGTACCTTTACATCGTTTCTTTTTGTCTTTATATTTCTACCTCGCTGTCCCTCAATCTCCTTCTCCTTTCTTGTATGTTCTTCACTCTCTTTAAGAATCTGAGAAAAGGAAGCACAGTCCTTCTGCCGATGGCACTGTGACGCCCGTGTCTAGGGATTCTGTCACCATTCAGCGAGGAGAGCCTAGACCCACTCCCCAGCTGCCCCCCCAGCAGCTCCTTCCCCGCCCATCGGGCTCCGCGGTCCGGGGGGCACGGGAGTTTGATACACGGAGTCTGAAGGAAGAGAATTTTGTGGCCTCCATTGGTGTGTATAGACCAGAAGCAAAGGGTACATGAGGCAAAGCTCTCGGGGGTATCACCGCATCTCCCACCACTGACATCACTGCTCGCTCCTTGCAGCACCCCATTATCGTCCTCTGTTTCACCTCACTGTCCTTCAAGGTTCCTTTTTGTCTGTCCTATAACTGTAATCTCCACCTTCCTGGTAACTAGACAAGACATAGAGTCCTATTGGCATTGAATCCGTGTTTAATTGTTAGATGGAAGAACAAGTGGGCAGGTAGCTGTAAAATGCAAGAGAAATGGTTGATGCAGTTTATGAACCCCCAGGCTGTAATATTGGGGATAATGTGAACGCCTAAACATGTTGTCTGTTTTCTGTGTTCTTTCTAAATAGTCCTCCAGGTACTGCACCATCTTCTGCATTGCATCAGTGAGTAGATTTTACAGGTTAAAGTGGTTGTAAACCCTATTAAAAAAAAAAAAACCTGCAAGACAAAGGCATAATGAGCTAGTATGTATAGCACACTAGCTCATTATGTATTACTTTCCTCAGATCGAAGCCCCCACAGTGGTCCTCGTCTCCCCCTCCAGCCGCCAACATCTCTCCCAGGTTTTACTTCCGGGTATCGCAGCTCCAGAGCTGTGATTGTCCGGACCTGCGATGACGTCGCTCCCTCGCATGCACGCGGGAGCCGACGGTAACGGCACACGGACTGAAGCAATGGCACATAGGTGCCATTGCTTCAATTTGCCCCAGTGTGCATGTGCCAATGACATCAGCACATGCAGGGGACAGGGGATATCTCCTAAACCGTGCAGGTTTAGGAGATATTTGGGGTAGATAGAGGTAAGCCTTAATATAGGCTTACATGTGGCATAAAGTGGTTGTAAAGGGTTTACAACCACTTTAGCTGTGTGGAATCTTGCACTGTTGCTGCTGCAGCACCCTGGGTAAGGATGTGATGGCCTTGGGCCCCTCAGATAAACCATGTCCTCTTTTTAGGCAAGCCTTAGATTATGCATCTTTATTTCCTTTAACCATAGATTGAAGGAAAGTGTATAAACTGGTACTTGTAGGAACCTCAGACAGCCTGTACTTCTGTAATATTTATAGGAAAATTGCACTTGGTGATCTAATTGTAATTGTTAATAGGTGACATAAGAGCAGCACTCATAAATATGTACAACACATAAAATCAAATAAAAAAAAATGTCACGCTGTCAAAATGGTGATATACAGGCATACCCCACTTTTAAGTACACAATGGGACCAGAGCATGTATGTAAAATGAAAATGTACTTAAAGTGAAGCAATACCCTTTTTCACTTCTGGGGTGTCGGGGGCTGTAGTGGGGGTGTCAGGAGCTGTAGTGGGGGTGTCGGGGGCTGTAGAGAGGTGTCGGGGGCTGTAGAGAGGTGTCGGGGGCTGTAGAGAGGTGTCGGGGGCTGTAGAGAGGTGTCGGGGGCTGTAGAGAGGGGTCAGGGACTATAGTGGGGGTGTCAGGGGCTGTAGAGAGGTGTCAGGGACTATAGTGGGGGTGTCAGGGGCTGTAGAGAGGTGTCAGGGACTATAGTGGGGGTGTCAGGGGCTGTAGAGAGGTGTCAGGGACTATAGTGGGGGTGTCAAGGACTGTAGTGGGGGGGTCAGGGAGTGTTTTTCCAAGTAGCAGGGAATCTGAACTATCGGTGCACGGATTACTCAGCTGCAGCTGCAGCTTGAGAGTCACTTTACATACACTCACGGGTATGTCCTTACTCGTGAGTGTACTTAAAGCGGGGTATGCCTGTGTGATATATATATATATATATATCTCAATCAATCTACATAATCCAAAACACATTTTATGTTGATGCAAGTGTCCAAACACCAGTTAATTTCTTGGGTATAAAAGGGTGGTGTCCTTCCAATTAACAACAGATGTATCACCTTGTGCTCCCCAAGGGGTATATGAGAGAAAAATATTGGCTCACCAGATAATAAGACCTTTCACGGCCTATAGACGCATTAGTGAGTATTCACCCCTCACTTCAGGTATAAGCCAGATCAACTGTTCAGCCTGTTGACGCCAGTGATGCATATATCGATCTCATAGGAGCCTCAGACCCAATCATGCAGTAAACCAGAAGGGAGAGAAAACAAACTCCTTGCCCAGCATTCAATTAAAAGCACAAGAGTTTAATAACAAATCTACTTGTAGCAAAAATAAATTACACAGGCATATCAGAAAAACATCAGTCCGACGCACTCCACGAGTGCTAAGACGTCACTGCTATTCCTTGCCTGACGTATGTTTCGTTCAATAGAAAATGTCCTGTGAGGCAGTAGTGACCTATTCATTTCGTTGAGAACTACAAGCTGTCAGTCACAATGGCTGACTGTAGTTGTAGTTCTCCTATTCACCCTGGATATGGCTGTAACATGCTATGAAACATGAACTTATCCACTTAAAGGCACTGCAGACATAAATCACTGAGAGTTTTATTCTGGCAGTGAATGTTTTAGAAGTTTGAATTTTAGAATGAAGGTAGTAAAGCTAGTGGACCTTGCTTCTTTTAGTTGAAGTGCAGCACACACAGGTTCCTGTAGCTATCAGTGTAGTCCCTCACGGTATAGTTGTATAAATGGCGTTTTATCAGAGGCGGTGCAGTTTTTAAAGTGGTTGTAAACCCAATAAAAAAACCTGCAAAACAATGGCATAATGAGCTAGTATGCATCACATACTATCTCATTATGAAATGCTTACCTTAGATCAAAGCCCCCGCAGTGGTCCCAGTACACCGTTCGGGACGGCAACATCGCTCCCGGAGTTACTCCTGAGTATCGCGGGCTCCGGCGGTGTGATTGGCTGGAGCTGTAATAACGTCAATTCCGCGTGGGAGCTGCTGGTAACTGCACACTAGCTGAAGCAACAGCACGAACGTGCCCTTGCTTCAGTGCGCATGTGTGAAGATGACGTCGGCACATGCTGGTACAGGGGATATCTCCTAAACAGTGTAGGTTTAGGAGATATCCGGGGTAGCTACAGGTAAGCCTTCTTATAGGCTCACCTGTAGTAAGAAGTGGATTGTTGGGGGTTTACAACCACTTTAAATGTCTGTATGCCAATATAGATGGCATATACTGTTGGTGAGCCAGTTGGCTAGTGTAGATACTTGGTAACAAATTATGCCAGTGTTTGTCTTGTTTATATGTGAATTCGCAGGCAAATGCCATGTGAGTAAAGCTGGCGGTGAGGTTTCCACTGGAAGTGTAAGCATGGTGTACTGATTTGAGTGTGTGCTTGTGATACTGGAAGTTGTGATGTGAGTGTCTTTTTTTAAGTACCTGGGATGCATCAATATGATTTGAGAGAATCATAATTCATAACAAACATCATTTATAATGTCTGAAGGAATGCAACCGTTTCCCCTGGCAACCGGGCACTTCCTGCTTCCTATGTTCTGTACCGGATTAGAGTTGTTTAAGCTAAAGTCTTTTAAATCCTCGATAGTTCTAAAGATTCAAAATCTGCTTTATGTGCACCAAATGTCTTTACAAACCCAGAAAATACTTTGTAAAAGTCGCAGTGACATCATCATTGTGCAGTACCTGGGCAGAGAGCAGAGTTGTGGGAGGGGCCCAGCAAGCTCCAGCTGTAGTAAACTACAGGAGGAGGCCGATACAAGACCAGTCGCCGCACACAAGGGGGAAAAAGCAGCAGTGACTGGTCTTTAATACAGAAATGTATTGGAAATATTGGCAAACTTCCACACTGTATTACTGCACAGAGATGGGAGAAATTGACAAGGCACACCAAGATTATAGTAAGAGCACACACGCTTCTTGTACTTGGATATTTGCGAAAAGTTCAGCTTCAAGTTTCCCCTTAGTGGCTGTAACAACATAAGACTGAATTCTGCAAGACTGCATTCATTGCATAGTGGTGTAGAATGTATCTTATGGATGCCATAATTCACTTTTCACGTTTTTTTGGGCCAGTTGAGCTTTCTTTGCCAATGTAGGTGTTTTTTTTACACAGCTCTGTTGATGTACTTGCTTGCAGATGAGTCATTGTGGTAGATAATAATCGATATTCATATGCCATGTGCAGTAGATGGAGATGAGGACTGTCCTATCTGAGAGGTCTGTGTCATCTGAAAGCGAGTGTATACACCAGGCAGTCGGGTAGAATGTCTACAATGCTGGAGGGAAGACTCTGCTGGCCTGGACATAATGGGGGACTAAAGGCCCCCGTACACACGATCCAAAAAATGGTTTAAAAAAAATACTGACTTTGTACACGGTTTTCGAGAGCCGCTCATGATTTTTCATCCGATTTTATTATCCGATTGGACAAGCACGAAAAACGTTTTTATACGATACCAGATTGTACGAATTTCATTAGGGCTGAAACAACTAATCGATTAATCAATTATGAAATTAATCGATTACCATTTTCATAATCGATTAATCTACTAGTAACATAATGGGGTTAAAAAAAACAAAAATTGGCCCTTTATAGTACAAAAAGAGCAAATCACTACTGTAAATATTACTTTCGCTGTCCAACAGTAAAAAAATTAACCCCTTACAGTAGCGATTATTTGCTCTTTTTGTACTAATTTTATGTTTTTTAACCCCATTATGTTACTAAACATCTCAGAACTGGGTAACACCTCTGTGTTTTTTTTGGTGCTTTTTGCAGAAACACACTACAGTTTATGTACATTTTTTACCTATGGGACACGTTCACATCCATGATTTTTTTTTTCAGCTGCTACCTATTTGGAAAGGGCAAGGCCTTTTTTTAACGCAAAACTGTGCTATTTTGTTTTTTTTTGGTTCTTCAATGGAGAAGCTGCAGAAAAGTATGTAATGTGTTTTTGCGGCAATTTGTGTTTTTTAATCTGCCCAACAACAAATTGGGCAAAAAAATAGAAAAAAATGCAAATCACCGCAAAATTACACTTTTTTTTTAGGTTATTAACAGATTAATCGATTAGTTGGCCGATTATTGTTCCGATTAATCGATTATGAAAATAATCGTTAGTTGCAGCCCTAAATTTCATTAAATCGGTACAGTTGTCTTTCGAAAATACAATGCAAAAACACTACAACACAGGACATCACTTTTTTTTTTTTTTTTTTCTGTCGTACGAGAATTTTCGTAACTTTAGTAAACTCTTCATGTTCCATATGCGACTAGCATGCAAAAAAAAAAACGGACGATCTGTCTACTGATTTTCAGAGTTCGTATATTAACGAAAAAAGTTAAAGCGGTAATTGAATACTTCCAAAACAGAACTTATACATTTAATTTGGGTACAGGGTTACTTGGCTGAGTAATTATCAGTCAAACTATCACAGCACTGATATCGGGTCTCGTTTGATTGCCCATATCAAGGTGTGCTTTCTTAACAATGGAAGTGTTATTAGAATGGTCGTTGTAAAATTTGGTAGAAGAAAATAGTTTGCAGTGGCCATACAAGCAAATCGGCTTGCAGCTGTAATTGTAATACTGTATATCATTGGCTTATAGGCACACACGCAAGTTGTTCCTTCAAACACTTATAAAGTCCCCATGTGTCAATGTATATCATTTTATGTGTGTGTGTATAGATGTAGTATGGAACTTAAACCATGTGGAGTGTACGTCTCTTTTGTGATAAGTGTTAGTACCATGCCCACACCACTGTTGGAATCTTGTGTTGTCTACATTCCCGGTGTAATATTTATGCTGTTGGATGAGGAACCTAATTACCGGTATTTAACCACGTGGATGTCCAGTTTGGGGGAGGATTTATGTCCTAGAATACACTGAGAGACTGTTATTTGCTCCACATAACTGTAAAGATGCAGGTTGCAGTTCTTAGAATATGAGCAATGTTGGCCATGATTTAAATGTTGTATATAGGGAAGTTAGTGTATATGGGGTATGCTTACTTATGTATTCCTATGTATATATACCTTTTGAGTATATATGCATATATAAATGTATATTTATGTATACTACGTGCACATACATAAATATAATGTATCCGCTACTAATTGTGCCCTTTTCTCTCTAACACTTTCTTGCCATTACCCTTGTGCTCATGTAGTGACCTTTTTGTGAACACTTGCACCCCCTCCTCCCCTATAGTGATGTAGTGGGTGAGGAGATCTGTGTCCATTTTATAAGCCTGTCTGATCCACATCTGACTCTCTCTCTGTCTTTCTCTCCTGCTTGCAATGCATCTTGGGTAGAGTTGTGGAACAAGCATCGGGAAGTGAAAAAGCAAAAAGCTATGGATAAACAGAGTAAGAATCCAGAGAAACCCCCCAAACGTTTCCCAGATCTGCCAGCAGGGTGTCCCTAGGGTTTTAAGCCTCAGGGCATGCCCATGTATCGTGATTTAATGGACTTTCTAGTAAATTGCAGAGAGGTTTTGAAGAAAGTTGTACAGGACACTCCAAACCATTAGTTTTAAGTTGTTGGCACCAACTTCTCTCCAAAAATGTGTGATTGGATCCTTCAAAAGGATTAAAATTGCACACTTGACGTTGATCAGTTACTCAGTGAGTAGATAAAACCTTTGCTCTTAGGGATACATTTAATCCGCATTAACTGTTAAGCAAGTGCAACAAGGCTTTGTTTACAATTGTCCTGTCTGCACGTTACAATTTGGAGAAGCACATGTTTAGCGTTCAGGACTGAAACCAAGGAATGAATCAAGGATCCCTCCTAGATGTGCATTCTGCTTTTCACATCCAGCTACCTGGAATTGCATGGGATTAAGGGATGGGTAAGGTTTTAGAGAAACATCCAAGTGTTTCCAGTGAGGGTACAGTTAATGCTACAGCATACTAAGATATTCAGGATAATTTGGTGCTTTCAACTTTGTGCCAACAGTTTATGTAAGGTATATCGGCATGGTTTGATTAGTTAAAGGAACTCGAGTGACCTGCACAAAACTGTGACCTCATTGAACATCTTTGGGATGTCTTGGAACACAGATTGCGTGCCAGGTCTTTTCATCTAGATTCGGTATCTGAATTGGCACGTTCAGTGCCACGCAAGCGCTCCTGCACGCCCGTCAAATTTTGACACGTGACTGTGTCCAAGAAGCTGCTGTCTGTATTCACTTTCACAGGTTGCCTGCACTCAACTTGGAGCAGATGCAAAAAAAAAAAAAGCCTCATGCACACAGTACGGGTGGCAGAGCTTGTGTGAATGAGGCCTTTGGCACTTATCCACTTTAATTGAAAAAGTGGAGGATCTCTTTAGAAGGTTATACACAACTGCTTTTTTGCTTGAAACCTGAATAACAGGTGCTCTTTGAAAGCAGGCCTTTCTTGAAGCAGGCCTTTTCTTACACACCTTATCAGTCCCCTGTGGTGGTCTGGCTAATACACTGACCAATTTAGTTCAATAAGGCTTAAAGGGGTTGTAAAGCTTCTTGTTTTTTCACCGTAATGCATCCTATGCATTAAGGTGAAAAAACACCTTGCACTCTCGGGCCCCCCAGCCCCCCCCCCCCCCCCCGTTTTTACTTACCTGAGCCACGAAACTCAGTGGGCGCGATCTGCGATGCTTTTCCCCAGCTTGAGGCGGCTCTTCATTGGAGATTGATGGCAGCGCAAATCAATGATGCGGTGCGCCGGGGGCAAGGCCGAGTGATACACTTGGCAGCTATGGCTGCCACTGTATCACACGGGAGCGCCCCCCCGCAAGCAAACCTCCTTGGGAGAGCCGCTGAGGGACCCCAGAAGACGAGGATCGGGGCCACTCTGTGCAAAACGAACTGCACAGTTGAGGTAAGTATGGTATGTTTGTTATTTTTAAAAACTTTTTTTTTTTTTTTTAAATCCCTTACAACCCCTTTAAGTCACTGAACTGGGACATATATGTAATATCATAGAATAGGGGGTCTTCTTTTTGCTGAGGGTTCTAGAAGCTTGATATACCGCCACAGTTTCTATATTTAGTTGCCATAATCATGTCAGAACCAAATAATGACACCTATAGTAGATTCCACATAGTCTAGACTAGGGGTCTCCAACTTTTTCAGTATAAGAGCCACGTTGTCCAAATATTCACGAGATTGAAAAAAATATATTGATCAATATGTTTAACTTGGATCATTTTGCAATCGGCACGATATGATTCAGAACAAGAGACAATTTTATTAGACTCCCCATCAGAGCCTCCCTACCACCGTTGGAGTTCCCCCTACCAGTGTAAGATTTGAAGAGTGGCTTTGGTAGCTGGGCAGGATCCCAGAGGTGGAGCAGGTGTAGACAAAGGAAGTTTTGTCCTCCTGGAAATAAGGCAAGCACATCATTGGTTTCTAGTCACCCAGGGTGGCTAAAGGAAGATCATAGGCAGCCTCTGCTGCCCTAAAACTTCAATATGTGCACAGTGAGCATACTCCACTGTCTTTAGCTGTGGGCTGGGTGTGACTTGACCTAAGGCTCTTAACCATCTCATGATTAGACCCCTAATGGATTGCCAGAATTGTCCCCTTACTCCTTCACCACTGTCAAAAGTATCACCACCACCAATCCAGCTTGGGACATGAGTGACTCCCACCGACAACTGATATTGGGGCATTTTCTACTTCCATTGGCCATTATCTGGCCTCTGTGAAGCCTGAAGAACTATGAACTGGCTCTTTGTTTTAAGTTTGAGGGCCCCGGTCTAGATTAAACAAAAAAACATTTGGAAATGATCTGCAAGAGAGTCCCCCTTAATTATGACCAGAAATAAGCTACTGAGACAAAATCTCCTCATTGGACACGTAAAAAAAAAAAGACAGATTCCCATCCAAGACTTTGTCGTTGGTCCTTAGAAGTACTAGCATTCATCTAGTAATATTAAGAAGCTGCTTTGTTCCTTTTAGAATAGATTGCAACCATTTAGATAAGCTGGCAGATTTTTGATTGGTGAACGATTTGTTGGGGTTTCTTGTCTTAAGTTAGTAACTGTAGTGGTGAACTCACTCCTCCCCTCTCCTTCCTCCTTCCATCTTTCTGAGCTAACGCTTTTTAATCATGCCCTCACTCCTCTCTCATGTCACTCAGCACCATATAAGCAGGGTGGGCTCCGTTTTCTAATCTCTTCGCCAACGTGACACCGAATGATGCACAATACCCTGCAGCGGTGAAACCCTGCCTGTCTGTAGCCACTCATTTTACATCTGACAGGTTTGGTTTCTCCGCTTCTAAAAATTCCAAATGTATTCAGTTTTTCTCTAATGTCTGCTAGATATGATTGACTTTTCATTACATTGGCCATGATCAAATGGCCATTAGGAATTCGAATGTACCTTTAATCAAAGCCACCTGCATTGAGCAATGAGGTTTACAAAGTATTACATCTGAGGAGGAGTGATATGCACTAATCGTAGTTTTAACTTGTATTTGTATTATTACTGTTACTACTTGTACTAATTTTTTGCACTGTATTGTTTTTATTTTTGGACATGTCTAGTACAGATATGGGCACTTTTTCTACTCCCCAAACAATATTTTATTTTTTATATATATATATATATAACCAATATCTACTGAAGGATGTCGGTCCTTTGTCTAGAATTTCCTGGTTTTATCCAGGTGCCTTCATGTTTGGGGTATTCCCCTTTGAACCAGTCACCTTGTCCCCTCCATTTTTACCCATCCCCAGGATCATGAAAGGCAAGTGTCAACTGTCTACTGAAGGTAAACACAGACCATTTTATACAGTATGTTGTCACATAATGTTCAGAAGATTACATGTATATACAGGGCAATTTCTTAAATGCATTAGCCCAGATAATCCAATTAGAATTCATACTGCCCCGGGCTCTAACTTAGATCCAATTGGCTGCTATTAGTTCCATAATTTGAGGATATGAAGCTTTTTGATGGTCGTTTATTGCTAGCCAAGTGGTCTGTCTTCCTATTCAGCATCATTGGCCAAGGCAATGTAAGTGTGTTGCAGACAAGCATCTGCCTTGCTTGATTTTTATCACTTGATTTTTTAATTTGATATCTTTCTGGTTTTACTGTCCTGGCCCTGGGCAGTTTCATCTTCTTTTTTTTTTTTTTTTTTTTATATTTATTTTTTATTATTGATTTAGCTTGTTTCCGAGTCAATCAGTCCTTCAGCTTATTGGGCAAAAATAAAAATCCTTTCTGCTTTTGGCCAGATTAATATAAGCACCATTGGCCTGTTTTGCCACCTCTCACTGCTTCTAAGCTGATGTCCTCCTTTACCTTCTATAGGCACAGAGCAGCCCAAGCAGGTCATCGATAGTGCAGACACGGAGGAGAAGAAGTCTCAAATTAGTGCAGATAGTGGCTTGAGTGTCACCTCGGGATCTCAGGTAAGGTTAAGACATTCCACAGTGAGCTGTCCTTGGACCATTGTTGGGATACTGTTAAGAATAACTCTGCTAAGGCCATTTAATCCCCGTACACATTTAAAAAGCTTGTAGCTTGTTTATTTAAAAATGTATTTACGGTTTTCTCCTATTTCTGTAAAGTGTGTGAAATAATAACCTTGAATTTGTCTCCAAGACTTTAAAGGATAAGTTCACCTTTTGGAAACAATAAATGCAATTTTTTTTGCAGGTACAAAAAGTTCATTTTATATTTTTTTTTCTAGGGAGCCTGCAGAGCATTGCGCCGCTGATCAGCAGATTGTGGGTGCAATATCGGGCTCCTGCAGACTCTCAGGATAGCTGTCTTACCGAACATCATAGAGGCAGGCAGTTGCCTAAAGCCCTGTACACATGATCGGTTCGTCCGATGAAAACAGACCGATGGACTGTTTTCATCAAACAAACCAATTGTGTGTGGACCCCATCGGTTTGTTTTCCATCAGTGAAAAAAAAATAGAACATGTTTTAAATTTTTCCTATGGATACAAAACCGATAGAAAATCCCCATCGTCTGTGTGGAAGTTCATCGGTCAAAAATCCACGCATGCTCAGAATCAAGTCGACGCATGCTCGTCGTATTGTTTTACGTCACCGCGTTTTAGCATGATCGGATTTTTGACTGACTGGTGTGTAGGCAAGACTGATGAAAGTCTGCTTCATCGGATATCCGACGAAAAAAATCCATCGGACTAGATTCCATCAGATATCCGATCGTGTGTACAAGGCTTAAGAGTGGGAAGAATTAATAAACCACCAGAGAGCTCACCAGTGCCCTCTTGGTTAATTGAGAACTGCAAGCTGTCAGTTGCAATGGCTGACGGTACTTGTAGTTTATCCATTCACAGAAAGCTGAATAAATGATTCGCCCTTATGGCCACACTCTTTATAAATTGTGACAGTGGGTGCGGGGGGAAGATCCCCTGCCTGCTCTGATGGGGGGGGGCACTGTAAAATGTTACATGTTCCACTTGTTTTTAGGGTGTAACATGTTCCAAAGGTGAACTTATCCTTCACCACTCCTCATCATCCCTGGATTGTCATAGCTTGGAAAGGTCTAAAGTTTGAACAAAAAAAAGCATTGTATCATATCATATAGTAACCTTGAGCTACTATGTTACCAGTTGGGAAAATCAATTCCTGCATTTGCCAGCTCTTATGTGTCCTGCTTGTCTGGATTATTGTAGACCAGTGATAACACATTTAAGAAAGCCGCAGCTTGCACTTCATGAGAAAAAAAAGCGATCCACCAAGTTTGCCTAATTTAGAAATCATTGCATTGATCCCTAGAGGTGCATTAGTCAGTCATCTAGCAGACACATGTCTGTGAAGCTTTCTGGCGGTGGACTTTGCTGGGAAAGTAAATTCCATCCAATTGCCAAAATCCATAGATAAACTCAAATAGCTCTTCAATATTAATAAATCTGAAGCTTAGATAAAATAATTGGTAATCCTTCCATAAAGGTCTTTGTTCAGGCTCTTCGGGTATAGGGAGACAACTGTCCCTGTCTCCTGTTCTCCAGTATTGTCTCTTTTATCATACACCCTCCCAATGGACACCATAAGAAACATGTCTTCCCCAGAAAAGCCACAATCAAATAATGTGCAGTCATGACTAGAGTGCATATAGACTGGTTGTGGCTGCAAAGAAGCGGAATTGCAGTAAAGGATCAAATAAGGCAAAAAAAAAGTATTTAGTTGAAAAAAAGTTATCAATGGTTGTTGCACTGTAATTCGGAGACTAAATGTCATCACTTAGGCCCCTTTTACACTGAGGCGGGAGCCGCGGTGGTGGTATAGCGCCGCTAAAAATATACCGTCGGATTTGCCGCGGGATTCGGCCGCTAGCGGTGCGTTAACCCCCGCTAGCGGCCGATAAAGGGTTAATACCGCCCGCAATGCGCCTCTGTAGAGGCGCATTGCGGGCAGTATTGCTGCGGTTTCCCATTGTTTTAAATGGGAAGGAGCTGTATACATACCGCTCCAAAGATGCTGCTGACAGGAGATTTTTTTTCTCTCCTGCCAGCACATCGCCTCCGTGTTAAAGCCCTCCGGTTTTCACATTGAGGTTGCTGGGCAGGAGTTTTTCAGGCGGTATAGCAGCGCTATTTTTAGCGCTGTACCGCCTGAAAAACTCCTCAGTGTGAAAGGGGTCTTAGGGCCTGCATGTACTGTTAAAGTTCGTAGCTGCTAAATTCAACCACTCAATTTAAAAGGTTAGACAGCCATTAAAAATTGGGTCTGAAATTCTTTTGCATGTTAAAGTGATATTAAAGGCTTTTTTTTTTATATAACATATACTCCCCTGCTCTGTACCCCGAATAGTCCTCTTCTCGGGGCCCACGCCAATGCTCTTGGCCCCTCCCTCCTGCCCCCAGAGCAAGCAGTTAGTAATACGGACACCCAAACAGGCTTGTTCCTGAGCCGCGAGTGCGTGTCCATTCACACACAGAGCCACGACTTGGCACCGCCCCCTCTCTCTCTTTTCATTGGCTCACTGGCTGCGATTGACCAATGAAGAGGGAGTCCCCGGAGAGCCAAGGCTCATGTGCACATCACCACATCACTGGATTGAGATGGGGTTCAGATAAGTGTTATTGGGGCGGGGGGCATTGCTGCACAGTTTATTTTTATTTTTTTAAACTTCATGCATAGAATGCATGAAGGTAAATACCTTGAGTCTTTAGAACCACTTTAAGCAGCAGGTTGGGGATTTACTCTGCAAAACTTCGGAACGGACTCTGTCTTTTTTTTTATAAAATCTGACAAAGATCAAAAATGTAAGCAATACTAAAGTACATCACTGTGTTAAAATGTAAATGTTTTTCCTGGAAACCGTTTCAGTGTTCTGATTTCCATGTGAGGTGTCTATTTTAAAGTATTTCACAGCAATTTCTTTGTCCACCAATTTGTAATCTTGTTAAAGTGACCCTGTCTTGTTAAAATATTACATTGGCCAGCAGGGTTATCCTCTGTTTGTCATGCCAGAGGAGTTGATTGGCAGCAAGAGTTCTGTCTCAGAGCAAAGTATCAGCGAAACCGCCAACTAAAAAAATAAATAAAAAGACGGAAAAATCGTTTTTTTTTTACAGGTCACTGCTACTGCCATCTTTTAATGACCATTTTTAAAGGACCAATTGTTCTATGAATTCATTGAAACTAAACATATTTCTGCTAAAGGCAGCCTTATGCCACGTACACACGGTCTGAATTTCCGACAAATATTTAAGAGCTGGATCTCAATTTTTCCCACAACAAAAGTTCTTGTCGGAAATTCCGATCGTCTATAGCCAATTCCGACGCACAAAAATCCTATGCATTCGACATACGTCTTGTACGTCACCGCGTTCTTGACGTTCGGAATTTCCGACGAGATTTGTGTGACCGTGTGTATGCAACACAAGTTTGAGCCAACATTCCGTCTGAAAAAAATCCATGGTTTTGTTGTCGGAATATCCGATCGCGTGTACGCGGCATTACTCTGCTGTTTTTCCCGTAGTAGGTGTGTATTTGTGTACATTTTGGTTTGGAGCAAGGAGCTCACTGTCTCACTGGATGGGTTGTCTTTTTATCTTTTGTTTTGCCTCTGGAAGCAGCGGAGTGATTTGGATGGTGTCAATACAGGACCTTCCATTCTCATTCGAAGCAGCAGTCAGGATTCTGAAATCAGCACAGTGGTAGGATCTGAGCATGCTTCCTTGTACCATGTCACTTAGATGGGGGTGGATGGGGGACACTTAACGATGGGCTGATTCTCAAAGGTCAGACTGCTGTTTTTCTACATATGACAGCTCAGTCACGCTTTTATTATTGCAGGTCAGTAACAGCTCAGGGGAAACACTAGGTGCCGACAGTGATCTGAGCAGCAATGCCGGAGACACATTGGGCGGTCCAGGCGGAGGTCACCTGTCGGGATCCAGAGGAGCTGTGTCCGACAGTGAGATCCAGATGAATTCTCTCACTGGAGCCATATTTGTAAGGACAATAACCTTTAATAATAAAGGGTGCAATAACCTATAGCAGCCAATCAGCAATCCTCTTTAATTTTTATTTTACTCTAATCTAATAAAAGGGTGATCTGGTTCTATGTGCGATTGTCTTGATTACATATCGGTGTTGTATTTTTTCCTTTAAATGAATGCAGGAGACATCACTTATTTTTTTTATATTTTGACTAGGGGAAGCCTCAGGTCCTTCGTCCTGGAGAGAGAACTAGTGGTGTCAGCCCACTACACCCACCACAAGATGTCAGCCAGCGAATCTATCTGTATGAGGGCCTTTTGGGTAAGGAACATGCTTATTTTGATAATGGTTGACCCAATCCATAATTCCCCAATGCTATACACATGGCAGCTTTCAAGCAAATGCAATCGATCTAATTGCAAAAGCAAGCAAACTGGTGATGGTAACTTACCACCTGCAGTTTCTGAACAAAAGAACAATTTAGAAGTAAGTAGAATTTGAGCTAGAGCTCCTAAGTGACACTAAATTTATATCCTTTATTCTCTAAAAAGAATCCATACACATCCACTACTTAATGGGCCTGTAATCTGTTTTTCATTGAATAATTTTTTCCCGTGTTTTTCCATCTCCTTGTAAGGTCCTCAGTGGCTAACAAACCTCTACTTCAAACTCTCGCTTCCATTTGTTTGGAACAAGCGGTGCACATTAGTTGTTTACTGCTCTATACATTTCAAATCCAATAGTTCCTAGTCCATCTCTGGAGGAAGCATGAGAGGGTGGCTGTATTCCTACACACAGTAGTACCATGGGGAATGGGGAATGAACATAGCCACCCTGTAACAGGAAGGTAGGATCACAGCTGCAGGAACAATTTAATTAGGAGAAAGTGGAATTAGAAGGTACTTTTTTGTGTTAACGAACATAATTAGGATTTTCTTAACCAGAGTTTAGTGTCACTTTTACAACATATTGCTCCCATAATGTTCCCTCTGCATGAACCAATGCTGCCAGAAACACCCTGATTATTCTGCAGTCACCCCAATGTTATTTACTAGGTTACTGGCCACGCGGTCGTCTTGTTCGTTTAACTGTGGCCTATTCTCCCTAATGGTGACTTTTAAAATTATTCTGTAGGTATTTGGTGGTTACAGTTTCAGTTAGTCTGGTAAGCTTGTGAGTATCTGCAAGATCCAACTTGGCTGACTTTATGTGGGAGCACAAAGCTTGTGGATGCCTCAATATGTAGGGCTAACCAGTACGTACCATGTAGGGCTAACTAGTGTGTACCTTGCCTGAATTCTTTTCTAAGTGTTTCACTCTTAAATTCTTTCTGCTAAAACAGTGGTCTCCAAACTGTGGACCGCGGGCCAGATGCAGCCCTTCGCTTGTCCTTATCCGGCCCTTGGGGCAATATTCCTACCACTGTTACGAGACATCATTTCTCCCACTGGACACCAAGGGCCAGATTCACAAAGAGATACGATGGTGTATCTCCTGATACACCATCGTATCTCTGACTTAAACTGGTCCTATCTTTGCGCCTGATTCATAGAATCAGGTACGCATAGATATGGCTAAGATCCGACAGTGTTACACTGTGTTACACTGTCGGATCTTATTTTCAATTTGAAAATGGCGCCGGGGGCGTTCCCGCTGATTTACGTTGAATAATATGTAAATCAGCGAGATGCGCAAATTCACGAACGTACGCAGACCCGACGCAGTGTTCTTACGACGTTTCCGTAGCGGCTTTCCCAGGGTTTACTTACCCCTGCTTCTATGAGGCGCAGCCAATGTTAAGTATAGCCGTCGTTCCCACGTCGATTTTAAAATTTTTAACGTCGTTTGCGTAAGTCCTCGAATACGGATGGACGTCGTTTACGTAAGCGCCGAAACCACTAACGTCCTAGCGACGTCAGTGGGAGCAATGCACGCCGGGATATTCCGCGGACGGCGCATGCTCATTTAAATCGGTGCGGAAACGCGCCTGATTTAAATAGTACACTCCCCCTAGCCGCGGAATTTGAATTCCGCTGGGGGATTTACGATCCGCCGCCGCAAGTTTGGAGGTAAGTGGTTTGTGAATTACCCACTTGCCTCTCAAACTTGCGGGAGCGGATCTTAAATCAGGTAGATCAAGCGGATCTAAAGATCTACGTGAATCTGGCCCCAAGAGTGCACTTTCTCTCTCATTGATACCAATGACGGGGCACGATTCCTCCAACTAATACCAATGACTGGGCACTAATCCTCCCACTGATACCAATGATGGGGGACCATTATTCTCACTGATACCCATGATGAAGCGCCATTCCTTCCTCTGATACCAATGATGGGGCAACATTCTTCTCATTGATATCAAATCATGGGGTGCCATTCCTTCCTCTGATACCAACAATGGAGCACCATTCTTCTTACTGATACCAATGATGGGGCGCTATCCCTTGCACTAATGACAGTGATGGGGCACTGTTCCTCCTTCTATTGACCACAGTTTTATATATATATATATATATATATATATATATCACTGATCACTAAGCTTGGGGCATCGTTTACTTCCACTAATGCTGGGACGTTTTCTACTCCCCCCTGGCCACAATTCGGCCCCTGAAGTCTGAAGGACTGTAAACTGGCCCTGAAAGTTTGGAGACCAATGTGCTAAGAAAATGTAATTAACCACTTGTACGTTATTTCATAGCTAATATCTTTGTGTTCTATTCTAAAAACGTATTTGTGACTGCTGCTTACTAATTGGTAGCTATATTTGTGGTCACGAATGCTGTGATAATAATAATCTTTTAGGATGTGGAATGTGGTGAACTTTGGGAGCCGCCTTTTGTCATTTATTCCTATTAACATACATATAGACTGTGTTGCTTCAGCCTGTTAAGTGTATATATGTGAGAGGTGCTCTTTAACCTTGCTTTGCCCTTCTGTCTTTTCTATTTCTTTCTTCTTATGCTGCATTGTGCTGTGGCCTGGCTTTGCACAGGAAGAGATAAGTCCTCAGTCTGGGACCAGCTTGAAGACGCAGCGATGGAAACCTTCTCTCTGAGTAATATATTTGTGCTTCTGCTAATTGTATTACCATGCTTGCCTGCTGTGTGTTTGTGATACAAGTCTGCTACTATGTCATATGAGAGAACGTGGACAAAGTCTTGATATGCTTCTCTCTCTGACTTGCTGGAGCATGTGTGCATGGCAATGTTTTGGTTGAAATCTCTACCTGGAGTTAATTTGCAGCCAATTTAGTAATTTTTGGAATAAAAAAAAAAGAAATTGCACAATGGCATTCACTCAGAAAATTACCCAGACGTCCATGGCCATTGCTGTACTAGTTTGACCTGCTACTGTGATTTACAGGTCCACAGAGGCTGTTCTTGTCACATGTGGATACATATATTATGCCAAGCTGGCCCAGTGGAAGTATATCAAAATATACCATAGCTGGAGTATAGATTTAAGAAAGCAACATATTTAAGCCCAGCTTCAGCTAACCCTTGTCTTATCAGCAATGGGCTTTTAGGCTGCATTCACACCTGAGCGTCGTTCGGTAGTTTTTTCGGGTGTTTTTTTTTTCCGGCGTTTTGTCGCACGTATTCATGCTTATTTGCGCGTTTGCATACAGCGTCGTCCGACGTTTTTGTACTTCGACGTTTTTTTCTTTTAGCCAATAGGATAAATGATCATCTTTTCATCACTTGTTGCTATGTTGGTAGATATTTTTAATCTTCTGCCTGGGTGAAAAGTTCTATTGATTAAAGCGATGAAACGCCCGTAGCAAACGCTAGTTGTCGCACTAGTCGCTTGAATCGAGCGTTTCCATTACTTTCTATGGGAAATGGAAACGGTCAAATACGCCCAAACCGCCCGATACGCGCGACAAAAAAGGGTTCGTAACTTGTTTGAGCTTCAGGCGTTCGGCGTCAGGCGTATTGGCGTGCAGATGTGAACCATCTCCATAGGGAATAATGTATTTTTTCCCCTCTATCGTATTTGAGCGTCGCGCTTCAGGCGTCAGGTGTGAATGCAGCCTTAATATGAACGACAGGTGACCATAACAAGTACCACCTGCAGTGTGATACATTTCATCTCAACCCGTGAAATTGTCACTTATTGATGGGCAGCTTGATCTGTATTTAAATGTGAACAAAAAGAAAGACACGTGAAATAATAAAAATAATAAATATACATAATTACAAGTAATGATCACATACAGTTACCAAAGCAAAATATTTTTGCTGTAGTTTGCCTTCAAATTTTTATGATCTTTCTCTCAAGAATACATAATTATGGATCTTAAGCTGGCCATACATAGAACAAATTGTGGCTGGTTCCACAAGGACTGGTCGAACTTCAATTCATGTATGAGCAGGCAGGTTTTACTGAAGATCTTTTGATGGACTTGTGTACAACCAACCTGTTGTTGTGTTTTTCTTGTTCAGTCCGTCCCGCCACCTATAGCTGGCAGTGATGATCATTGTGTTCTGCCAGTGGGGAAGACTCCCTGCCAGCAGGAGTGATTCCCTCATCCATCTTGAATGATGGGGGAAATCTGTTCCCACTGGTTAAACAAACAAAAAAAAAGAATCCTGCATGGCCAGCCTTATACATTTTATGGATCTTGTAAAATGCATTGTTACAAAGTGCCCCATCTGACATATTGAAATGCACGATCTTAACCGCAGTGATGGATGTGACCTTTGAAGCCCTGCGCTTCTCGCTAAATCCAACCCTTTAATGCTGTTTATATATCTGCCTCAAAGTTCCTCTAAGGCCTAATTCACACCTATGCATTTCTAGTGCTTTTTGCATTTTGCAGATTTGCACTATATTCCATTTAACATGGTTTCCTATGGAACACGTTCTGTAGTGCAAATCTGCAAAAAGCACTAAAAATGCCATAGGTGTGAATCGGGCATTTGTAAGAAATTTCCTTCTTTACTTTTTTTTCCCACAGGTAGAATAATTATGGCTAATCTCCAGTTCTTATGATTGTTTTCTGACTTGAATCGTAAAGTGCAAGCAAAATAAATAATTGAATACTAAGATCCAACCTAGCTAATCTTCTTCTTCTTTTTTTTTTTTTTTTTTTTTTTAAATCCCAGCTCTTGAGAAGATCATATAGCACCTTTAAAGTTGAAGTCATTGTTTAACATCTGAGACATTTCATGAGCTTTCCTGACCATGTGATTGCTATGATTGGCTGTCAGTGATCACATGATCTGGAGCCCTTCCTGCCAGCTTAACTTCATGATAGGGAACTTTACAACCTCACCGTCAGTTCCATTGGTGGCAGCATGGAATAAGGCCCACCTTAATGCTGCCAAAAAAATGTGTACGGACAGCAGGAAGGGGCTAAAGTGTATGTGAATGCTTGCAGCGGGAAGAGGCTAAAGTGTATGTGAATGCTTGCAGCAGGAAGAGGCTAAAGTGTATGTGAATGCTTGCAGCAGGAAGGGGCTAAAGTGTATGTGAATGCTTGCAGCGGGAAGAGGCTAAAGTGTATGTGAATGCTTGCAGCAGGAAGAGGCTAAAGTGTATGTGAATGCTTGCAGCAGGAAGAGGCTAAAGTGTATGTGAATGCTTGCAGCAGGAAGAGGCTAAAGTGTACTGTATGTGAATGCTTGCAGCAGGAAGAGGCTAAAGTGTACTGTATGTGAATGCTTGTAGATTAAGTTAACCCATAATAAAATAATATTTCTGCAAAGCTTTATTTCTGCTAATATTTCTGCAAAACTTAGATAAAGTTCCCAAATACAATTTTTTTCCCCATCTTTTAAGAGCTCTCTGTTTAGGATTGTGTCCCTGAGCTCCAACAGGCAGTGGCAGAGACTGCTAGTAAGAATCGGCATCAGCAGCTTGCCACTATCCTTGATGGGCGATGCTGTCATTTATGCCAGGGAGATGCTGGATTATGAGTATATCGGCCTCTGTAGTTAAACGGACTATGGGACTGCAGGCTCTCCGCGCTTTTGTACACCATCCTGTTTTTCCCTTTGAAAGTAACACTGTGCATGCCTGTCAACGCTTCCAAAGGTCTGAACCTGCTTTTAGCATTATTAGTTTGACAGCACACCGTATAGACAAGGCAATTTGCATTATATCCAATTACTACAGTTCACCCAGAGTGCGGAGTTGGTGTGTGCTAGAAAGACATAGGACCTTTAATTTTACTGCAATACTGCACATTCAGGTGAGTAAAGTCTCGTACACACGCATGGTTTTCTCGGCCGAGTAAACCGTGCGTGTGTACGAGGCTTTCGGGTTTCTCGTCAAGAAAACTGCCCAGAATCTCGACGACAAAAATAGAGAACCTGCTCTCTGTTTTCCTCGTCGTGATTCTCAGCAGTGTTTTCCTGCCGAGAAACCCGAGCGTCTGTGTACTTGCCTGTCGCTGTGGAAACCCGCGCATGCTCGAAATGACTTTGACCCATGCGCGGTAGCTTCCAAGGGCAGTGTAGGATACAGCAAGATGGCGGCGACGGCATCGAATGTGACGAGCGCATGCTCGTCGTACGTGATGTCACTGCGTTCTTACCATTCAAAAGAACGGCGGTTCTTTTAAATGGATTGTCTGTACACTCGGGCGGCAAGAGATTCTTGCCAAGAATCTCGTCAGAAAAAACAAGGGTTTTTTCCTGACGAGATTCTGGCCTGTGTGTACAGGGCTTAAGGCTTTGTGTACACATAGCCAACTTTTGGCCGCCGGCCGCTGGAAAACGCTGCAAAATAGCGCTGCGAATTTGCGACCGGTGGTCAAAACGGTCCTATCCTGAACACAATTCTTCCAGGTTCAGGAGGGTTAACTTCCCCTAACCACAGCAGCTCCGGAACGATCCTAAAAGCCTATGGCCCGGATTCAGAAAGGAGTTATGTCGGCGTATCTCCAGATACGCCGTCGTAACTCCGAATGCGGGCCGTCACATCTCGGCGCCTGATTTATAGAATCAGATACGCCTCAATACGAGTGGCGCAAGTCTCCTATGCCGTCGTATCTTAGGGTGCAATATTTACGCTGACCGCTAGGGGCGCTTCCCTAGACTTCCGCGTTGAATATGCAAATTAGGTAGATACGCCGATTCAGAAACGTACGTCCGCCCGGCGCATTTTTTTACATCGTTTACATAAGGCTTTTTCCGGCGTAAAGTTACCCCTGCTCTATGAGGCGTAGCCAATGTTAAGTATGGACGTCGGGCCAGCGCCGAATTTTGCGTCGTTTGCGCAAGTCGTACGCAAATAGCGCTGTGCGTAAGTTACATTCACGTCTAAAGCATTGACTATTTTCGGCGTAATTTGGAGCATGTGCACTGGGATATTTTCACGGACGGCGCATCCGCCGTTTGTTAAGAACGTCAATTACGTGGGGTCACGGCTAATTGGCATACAACACGCCCCCTACAGCTTATTTGGAATTACGCGGGCTTACGCCAGCCAATGTACGCTAAGCCGCCATAACTTTAGGTGCAAGTTCTTTCTGAATACAGGACTTGCCTCTCAAAGTTATGGCGGCGTAGCGTATATGAGATACGCTACGCCCGCATAACATTACGCATTTGTATCTGAATCCGGGCCTATGTGTACATGGGGACACAGGGGCTTTTATGGAGTTGGGTTTAGGAGCTTTGGCCAAAAAACATCAAAAGCTCCTAAACTCAAGTTTAGGAACTGTAGTGTATATGAAGCCTTATAATGCATCGCAATGCGCTTCTGCAGTTTAAAATGGCGTGTGAAGTTAAATAAAGTTTAAGTGAAAAGGAAAAAAACATGCACCGCAATGTGTGCCAACAATGCATTACACCACACATTGTGTGCGCCTTTAACACATATCCGCTGGTGAAGTTGCAATATAAAAGTTCTAACGAGGAGTTTACAATTGAATAAAGTAATTTCAATTATTTAGGGATTCCAAGATTATAACTTCAGTATCTGTTGCTGCTGGCGCCGCATACATAAAAAAAAAAAAAAAATGGAAAGCATAACGTGATTTTTACAGTGCTTTGCAACATTTATCATTGGCCTTTAAGAGCGCCGCAGAACTTTAAATGCCAGAATATTTTAGTTGTGTTCGTCTATTTGCCATCATACTCAATTGAGTTTGATTAACTTGAAAACTTCCGTTGAGCTAGCAGAGGCAGTCGGCGAGAAAATGTCTCTGTGAATAATTTGAGTACCTCCACAGCCTGACATTTAGAGAGCCCTGGAGGAAGTGTCACTTCAGAAATACATTCAGACTGCACAGTAAGTGCAGAACAAGAAGAGTACATTTAGAAGAAATTCATAGAGAGATTACAGTAAGCAGTGTAACTCCGAGAAATCCAATTCTCTTATCTACATAGAAAATGAATAGTTAAATCAACTTTTTGCTGGCTGGCTGTATCCTGTCCTTCACTGTGCACCAGTTTTGTAAATGAACTGGTGAGGAAAGTAAGACGATCTGTTTACATTAATCCATCTCATAAGGTAAAGAAAACCCTCTGCAGTCTGCATAGCAGTGTTTATCCTCCCCTTTTTTTAAATGTCACAAAATGACACTTCATTCAATGCGCTGCTCAACAGCACATTGTGCATTGATGTTATTTTGTGTACTGAGCTGTTTAGAAATGCATATATGTTGCATTTTTACCTAACATACCAATACAAGCATGTATAGTGTGAACAGGACACCCAGAGAACAATTTGTTTTCTTTGTGTCCCTGCATTGCACAACACTCCTGCTGTGAATGAGCCTTAAAGTGATTGTAAAGTCTTGTCTTGTGTGTTTAATTTTATAACAGGTTTGTCAATTAAAAAAAAAGAGAGAATATTTGGACAGCTGCTCTCTGAAAAAAACCTTACGTTTGCCTTTTATTGGTAAAAAACTACAAACACCACATATCACAGCAAAAAATGGGGGTTACGGCTGATGCGTTTCACACTGATTAGTGCTTAGTCAAGCTATGACTAAGCACTAATCAATAGTGTGAAACGCGTCAGCCGTATCCCCTATTTTTGCTGTGATATGTGGTGTTTGTAGTTTTTTTTTTTTTACCAATAAAAGACAAACGTAAGGTTTTTTCAGATTGCGGCTGTCCAAATATTCTTTCTAATTTTGCTTCGTGCATTGCCGGCACCTGGGCTTTTCTGAGAGGACACGGATTGTTTCCATACACCCATCTGGAGCGGTAACTCTATTTCTTTATTTTGTTTTTGGACTTTGCACAAACCTGTTCTACTTGCCTCCTCTGTTGCAGTGATTTTTGCACAGGGCAGTCTGGATCCTTCTCTTCTCGGGTCCCTCTTCGGCTCTCCTGCCCCATCCCTCCTGTTGAGTGCCCCCACAGCAAGCAGCTTGCTATGAGGGCACCCAAGCCAAGTCGCAGCTCCATGTGTCCATTCAGACATGGAGCTGCCATTCCCCCCGACCCCTCTCCTGATTGGCTAACTGACTTTGACAGCTGTGGGAGCCAATGGTGCCCCAGTGCTGTGTCTGAGCCAATCGGGAGGGAGAGTCCTGGACGGCCGAGGGACTTGTGGACATCTCTGAACAGATGGGGCTCAGGTAAGTAATAGGGGGTGCTGGGGAGGCTGCTACATACAAGGTTTTTTATCTTAATGCATTCCAAAAAACGTTCTGCCTTTACAACTCCTTTAAGCCTGGTACACACTATGAGTGTTTTTTTGTATGCTGTGTATTGTAGTGACTTTACAGAGACATGGTAAGTGGGTAAGTGGGTTCGTGCAATAGAAATAAAAATGGCGGCTTAATTAGGCAGGAACGGTTGTATTCATCACCTTGGTATTTTTATTTTTTTGAATAGCTTTTAATGGAATATTGATGTCCTTGTGAACGTTTTTTTTTATTTTGGTAATGGTTGGTAATGGTTCTGACTCGATCGTTTTTTGGAACGATGGTGTGTACACATTTCAGGCCACTTCAGCGGTGAACCGATGACAACGGTCCGTCTGACCATTCTCATCGGTTTTGTCCGACCATGTGTACGGAGCCTTAGAAGCTGGACATTGTGTAAAGTCAGGTAGATGGTAGGGCAGGAACTTTCAGACTCTTGACCCCCAACTCTCAAGTAAAGGGTCAGACTCGTTCATAGTAAGTAAAGCTAGTTAGAAGGGAAATGTAAATCTATCATAAGTAAGTCTGCTCAGTTACAGTAATTTAAAGGTGCAGTATTTAGCCAGTTCAGCCCCGGAAGGTTTTACCCCCTGATGTCCCCTGCTGTTTGGGACCCCTACAGGAGGACTGGTGGTCCCCAACCCCTATTGGCTCCCCCTCTGTCCAGTCGGCGTGCGATCGGGTCTCCGGCGGCACGCATGCCCTATATGCCCTATATGCCCTATAAGGTGAGGTTATAGGGCATAGAAAGTCTTAGGAATAAGAATTGCGGATTAGGTTATCTAGAGTAGTAGACTCAGGTTTAGGTTAGATATAAGGGTTGGGTTTAAAGTGATATTAAAGTCTTCTTCCTGTTTTTTCTTTTTAAATAACAAACATGTTATACTTGCCTGCTCTGTGTAGTGGTTTTGCACAGAGCAGCCCAGATCCTCCTTCTCGGGTCTCTCGCCGACATCTCCTGGCCTCTCCCTCCTGCCGATTTCCCCCACAACAAGCAGCTTACTTATGATAGATTTGCATTTCCCTTCTAACTAGCTTTACTTACTATGACCGAGTCTGGCTCTTTGCTTGAGAGTTGGGGGTCAAGAGTCTGAAAGTTCCTGCCATGTCATCTACCTGACTTTATACAATGTCCAGCCTCTTGGGGTGCACAGTATAGCCCTAGAGTCCTCTTACATTATTTTCAACTATGGGGCTCTGTTATTGGACATTGCTTTGCAATTTTGAACATTGCTGTGCTTTGAACATTAAACGAGGATTAAGCAGTCTTTTCAGTTTGTGGTGCTCAGATACAGTTATGCCACGTACACACGATCAGGCTTTTGCCCGGCCAAATCACATCGGAAAAATATAGACCATGTTCTATATCTAAACTCTGATGGAATTCATCGGAATTTCCGATGAAAAAACTCTGATGGGGCTACACACGATCGGAAAATCCGATGGGAAAAAGTCTATCTGACTTTTTCCATCCGAAATTCCGATCGTGTGTAAGGGGTATTAGGTTCCGCTTTAATGGACTAGCTTGAGTTAAGCGGAGTTCGAAACAGAACCAGTGCCATCTAGGTTTATGACTGTTTGTTTGATCCAACGTTATCACAGTTATTTAGCCTTACTTATGTAATAATTATGTATCGCCTTGGTTTGCTTTAATTATTTTGAATCCGATGCGTCAGCTTCAGAGTCAGGGGTCAGAAGTTACAAGGAGTTGCCCTATTACCTACTTGATGTCACCCTAGCTCCTAAAATTGCACAGCAAAGTCCAATAACGGAGCCCCATAGTTGAAAGTAATGTAAGAGGACTCTAGGGTTATACTGTCCACCCTAAGGCCCCGTACACACGGTCGGACAAAACCGATGAGAATGGACCGAGGTTCAGTTTCATCGGTCCAAACCGACGGTTTGTATAGCCCATCGGTCTGTTTTCCTTCGGTCCAAAATGTTAAAACGTGCTTCAAAACCGAACCGATGGACCGCTGCCCCATCGTTCCAAACCAATGGTTAGTACAGAAAAACATCGGTTCTAAACCCGCACATGCTCAGAATCAAGGCGACACATGCTTGGAAGCATTGAAATTTGTTTTATTCAGCACGTTGTGTGTTTGACGTCACCACGTTCTGACCCGATCGGTTTTTGTAACGATGGTGTGTACGCACATCAGGCCACTTCAGCAGTGAACCGATGAAAACGGTCCGTCGGACCATTCTCATCGGTTTTGTCCGACCATGTGTACGGAGCCTTAGAAGCTGGACATTGTGTAAAGTCAGGTAGATGGTAGGGCAGGAACTTTCAGACTCTTGACCCCCAACTCTCAAGCAAAGGGTCAGACTTGTTCATAGTAAGTAAAGCTAGTTAGAAGGGAAGTGTAAATCTATCATAAGTAAGTCTGCTCAGTTACAGTAATTAAAGGTGCAGTATTTAGCCACTTCAGCCCCGGAAGGTTTTACCCCCTGATGTCCCCTGCTGTTTGGGCCCCCTACAGGAGGACTGGTGGTCCCCAACCCCTATTGGCTCCCCCTCTGTCCACTCGGCGCGTGATTGGGTCTCCGGCGGCACGCATGTGCCCCCCCTAGAGGCTATTGTACAAAATGACACACAGGTACGTGATTTTGCGCGATAGAGCTGACCTGCCGCAGTAAATGTAAGTTATGTGATCAGCAAGTGGTTAGCGTCTGTTAGTCAAGTCTTGACAGATTAATTTCACCTTATTTACTTTGGCATTCACTTTTGCATGCGATACCTTTTCTAACCTTAATATAAAATGCCACTGAAACTACCAAACTTGGAGCAAGTGAAGAAGCAGCTATGTACCAAGACTTGACCTATTTTGCAGGTAAAGAGCGCTCCACCCTCTGGGACCAGGTGCAGTTTTGGGAGGATGCTTTCCTGGATGCTGTGATGCTGGAAAGAGAGGGAATGGGGATGGATCAGGGACCCCAAGAGATGATAGACAGGTGAGTCTAGGATCCTCCCTTTCATTGGCTACAGCAATTGGTCAGTATGCTTTTTGTTTTGTTTTGCAGCTGACTGCTTTATGTGTTTAGGTATAATTCTTTGGGAGACCATGACAGGAAACGTCTTGAGGAAGACGAAGATCGACTTTTGTCTACACTCTTGCACAACATGGTGTCCTATATGGTGATGATAAAGGTAAATTGGATACATTGTTTTATTATATACTGCTGTTTGCTTTGAGTGTAATTTAAAGTGTGTGCAGTTTGATAGCAGAACAATGAACTTCAAGAGGAAGTAAACCCTGATGGGTTTTACTCCCTCTTTGTTCTCTGCAAAGTAAAAGCATAATGAGCTACTATGCATCGCATCGCATAGTATCTCATTATGTGCCACTTACCTGCAGAAGAAGCCTGCGATGTCCCCACTCTTTCATTGTGTCCAACTTCAATCCCACTTCCTTCCAGGGCCGTGGACTCCGGCTCTGCTATTGGCCAGAGTCGCATGACGTCACTCCCGTGCATGCATGTGGGAGCCGACGGTCATGGCATGGGCACTATAGAAACGGATCGTGTCCTTTAGTGCGCATGCGCTGGCTTCTATGGCAAATATCTCCTAAACCGTAGAGGTTTAGGAGATATTTCTAGTACCTTCAGTTAAGCCTTAATGTCTAGGCTTACCTGTAGGGAAAAGTGGTTGTACAGGGTGTACAACCACTTTCAGTATTGTTTGGTCAATGAGGCAGTTTTGTTGCAAGCGATACTTTGAAATTCCGTAGAAATGGAGCAGTCAGAGTGCGTGCATTGGGTATCTATTAAAGGGGTTGTAAAGGTACAACTTTTTTTCCCTAAATCACTTCCTTTACCTTAGTGCAGTCACTTCACTTACCTCATCCTTCCATTTTGCTTTTAAATGTCCTTATTTCTTCTGAGAAATCCTCACTTCCTGTCCTTCTGTCTGTAACTCCACACAGTAATGCAAGGCTTTCTCCCTGGTGTGGAGTGTCATGCTCGCCCCCTCCCTTGGACTACAGGAGAGTCAGGACGCTCTTTACGTTGCAGATAGAGAAAGGAGCTGTGTGTTAGTGGGGGATCTGACTCTCCTGTAGTCCCAGGGAGGGGGCGAGCACGACACTCCACACCAGGGAAAAAGCCTTGCATTACTGTGTGGAGTTACAGACAGAAGAACAGGAAGTGAGGATTTCTCAGAAGAAATGAGGACATTTTAAAAGCAAAATGGAAGGATGAGGTAAGTGAAGGAGGACTGCACTAAGGTAAAGGAAGCTATTTAGGGGGGGGGGGGGATTGTACCTTTACAACCCCTTTAAGGAAGCATTAATATCACAAAACATAAGCTGAATGGAAACTGCAGTGTTGGCCCTCTTTGATGCTTTAACCTCCCTCAAAAATCAAAATTACATTTTTTATGCCTACTATTTTGATTTCCAGCTCCTGCTGGGGCCAAACCTAACTATATCATGTTTGGTAAAATAAAAGGTGAGCTCAGATTGGTACATCTTTTGGCACCAGTTCCATACCTTAGATCGGCAGTACCCCTATTTCTCTAAAGTTCAACACACACATTGCAACCAAACTGTACTATTTTCTTTAGCTTTACCAACAACCATGTAGTACATAGGCTTGCTGGATTTGATACAGATAAATTGGGATATGAAGGTAGGTCCCCACAGCGAGTGCTGCAGTGGGTCTTCACAGGCTCCACATAATGGTGACCTTTTTATACATGAAGGCACTAAGGGGTTGTAAAACCTGCAGTCTAAAGAAAAGGCCTCAGTATTTCCTCTCCATTATAAATGGGCCCATTAGGATTTCCCTTTTAGAGAAGTTATATGGCATTTTGTACTACAGGTATTGGTCTTTTAATGCTGACTTATTCACATAAAATGTTAATTGATTTATTTACATATACTGTATATTGCTAAGAAAATTGCTGCATTTACTATTTCTAGGCAATGAAGACCCAGAGTTATTAAAAGAAAAGTGTCATACTGAATTTTAGCTATTTACTAAATGATGATGATAAGCTCACTCTTTTTGTTAAGGTAAACAAGACGGATCTCCGGAGGAAGGTTCGGCGTCTGATGGGGAAGTGTCACATAGGTTTAGCGCATAGTCAACAGATTAATGAGCTGCTTGACCAAGTGACAGATCTGGTAAGACTGACGGCTGAAAATGTCAGGTTTATATTATAGTGGGCTAAAGAAGTACTGCAAGTCTGGGCCTCTGTGAACTTTATTTTTTATTGTCTTAATGAGCCTTTTTTATTCTGTTATTTGTTAAAGATGTTGATTGGTTACTATGATCACCAAATACACTTTTTCCTCAACTATATAGTTTCACACCCTCACTATTTGGCCTGTTTACTGTTGTCACCAAAAGTGAAAGTTAATTAGTAAACCAATGATTTGCATGACCTAAAACGGTACAACATGCACTTAAAGCGGAGGTTCACCCATGGAGAACACATTTTCCCCTTAGATTAATGCTCGTTTTGTCTAGGGGAATCGGCTAGTTGTTTTAAAATATGATCCGTACTTACCGTTTACGAGATGCATCTTCTCCGTCGCTTCCAGGTATGGGCTGCGGGACTGGGCGTTCCTTCTTGATTGACAGTCTTCCGAGAGGCTTCCGACGGTCGCATCCATCGCGTCACGATTTTCCGAAAGAAGCCGAACGTCGGTGCGCAGGCGCAGTATAGAGCCGCACCGACGTTCGGCTTCTTTCGGCTACTAGTGACGCGATGGATGCGACCGGCGGAAGCCTCTCGGAAGACTGTCAATCAAGAAGGAACGCCCGCTCCCGAAGACCCATACCCGGAAGCGACGTAGAAGATGCATCTCGAAAACGGGTAAGTACTGCTCATATTTTAAAACAAATAGCCGATTCCCCTAGACAAAACGAGCATTCAGCTATGGGGAAAAGAGGAAAAAAAAACACAAATGGGTGAACTCCTGCTTTAAGCATAGGCGGTATTAATATACATAGTAACATAGTTAAAAAAAAATATATATATATATATATATATATATATATATATGTGTATTTATTTATTTACAGCCTGGCACAAGCAAATCAAATTGTACATCATAACCCCCCATGTGCAGGGTAAACCATATTATAAAATGGGATCTAGGCGCGGGTAAAATCATCTAAAATTCTCGATGTATGCTGGATGCATCAGAATGGGCTTGACACGTTTTATGGACTTCTATCCACTCATCAGGAGCAAAATTCATCGATGTTCTGTAAAGGGATATAGATACCAATATAATATGATGTAAATACCCACAAGGAGAGAAGAGAGTAAATTGAAGATAAAATACTCGCATATAAACTGATAATGGGACCGTGCGATACCACATGCCAGGGGTCGGCCAAATGAGCCTGGCCTGGGAGCTGAGAAAGGGACCCAACAGGAAAACCAGGAGCATTCCTTAAATGTCATATGCGAGAGAGATATTCATGTTGTGATGAATGGGATTTCTATAATGTACAAAATGAAATAAGTGGTGTGTATCCATGTCAATGGGACAAGAATAGGATGAAGCCTATAGCCACAGTGAGGAAATGATATGGAACATATGACCAAAGTGAAAAGGAGAGCAGTGACTAGATCAGGGTTACGAGAAATTAAGGAAAAGATCTCTTAAAAAGGGGTAATGAAAAGAAAACAGGAGTGAGTGAATGTTACAAATACTGGCTCAAAAGAAATGCCAAAGTGAAAACAATGTGCATGCTGTCCGTTTTTCATCAGATCTCTCTATAGGAGAGAGCGGCGCTGGACAAGCACCTCCCCGCTCGGTAAACGGAGAGGGACTTGTCACCCGTCGGCTCTGCGGAGAGATCTCCCGCTGAGCTGGCGGACCGCTGAAAGCGGATCCGTCCCCGTGTGAAAGGGGCCTTACAATGCCTCATGGGATGTGTGGTTCTGCAACAGCTGGAGGGCCGTAGTTTTAAGATCCCTGCTCTATGCTGTATACCGTAAATGTAGCAATCTGTTAGTGTTTTTTTTTTGTTTTCTGTGTATGGTCAGTTTGCGGCTTTTTTTTTTAAATTAAAGCAGCTGTTACCGAGTTGGAGAAAGTAAAGAAAATTAGATAAAAAAACATATACATATTTAAAGGAAGTCGCAAGTCTTGCTGATTTTTTTTATGTTTTGCTAGTGTGTGCAACCAGCAGTATAACTGTCACTAATTATCTATTTCTTACCACAGAATGGCCGTGACCTAAGCGTTCGACCCAGTGGTAGTCGTCACATTAAGAAACAGACTTTTGTGGTGCATGCTGGGACTGACACCAGTGGAGACCTGTTCTTTATGGAGGTGAGTAAGTTGATCATAGAGAATGCGGTGCCATCAGCCCGTGTTCTGTAACTTTTCATCAGCTAATGAGCCTTCTCAAATTCACCATTTCTTCAGTTTCCTGAATTTTATCCTACTCTGCTGTATTTTTTATAGCACATCAAAATCATAAATAATGAAGTAGGGTTTGTTTAGTCATGTCACCCCCTGAGGTGTAGCCATTGCTAGCACTGCAATTTTAAAATGGTACATTTCCTAAGGGTTTTTTTTTTCTTCTGTCGGTGGCAGGATACTGAAAGATGCACAAGAGTTTTGGCTTAAATAAAAAACAAAGGGGAGTTTATTTAATTGGTTATTGCAATAACGTACATCTAAAAGCTCCTAAATAACCAAGTTCCAAGTCCAGTTACTTTGAAATGCCTTCTAAAATCAAAAACAAAGGGCCAGATTCACATACATTTCCGCTACGCAGCGGCAGCGTAACGTAATCCATTTACGTTACACCGCTGCAAGTTTGCAGCGTAAGTGCCTGATTCACAAAGCACTTAACTGTAAACTTGCGGCGGTGTAACGTAAATGCGCTCGGGGCAAGCCCGCCCAATTCAAATGGGGCGGGCACCATTTAAATTAGGCGCGTTCCCGCGCCGAACGTACTGCGCATGCTCCGTCGAGTAAATTACCCGACGTGCATTGCGCTAAATGACGTCGCACCGACGTCATTTGTTTAGACGTTAACGTAAATGGCGTCCAGCGCCATTCACGGACGACTTGCGCAAACAACGTGATTTTTTAAATTTCTACGCGGGAACGACGTCCATACTTAACATGGCTTGGAACACCTAGGGCTCAGCCCTAATTTTACGCGGCGTATCTCGATGGAAACTACGTAAAGTTAGATCGACGGGCAGCGCGGACGTTCGGGAATCGCCGTAACTAGTCATTTGCATATTCTACGCCGACCGCAATGGCCTCGCCACCTAGCGGCCGGCCTAGAATTGCATCCTTAAGATCCGACAGTGTAAGTCAATTACACCTGTCAGATCTTAGGGCTATCTATGCGTAACTGATTCTATGAATCAGCCGCATAGTTGGGACGGGCGGATCACAGAGATACAACGGCGTATCAGGAGATACGCCGTCGTATCTCTTTTGTGAATCTGGCCCAAAATATTTTACCTTCCCGACAGAGCCAAATCATTATTTGTGTGTCAAACATTCCTGAAAACTGCAACTCACAGTGGAAAAGTTTCAGCAACAGTGGCAATCCATAAAGCATTGGGCAGTACTGTATGTGGTCAGGTGCCGATTGACAATCTATATAGTTTAGAATCAGCAGTGACGATGCCGATAGCCACATCTCCCACAACATTTCTTTCAATGCTCCTGGAGGGGAAGTTCTTTTCACCCCGTTTCACTTCAGACCTCTGCAGTTTAACCACTTCCCATCCCATCTATTGACACCACAAGGTGGACGTCATATGACGTCCTCGTGCCTCACGGTAGCTAGGGGGCACGCGCCCGCCGCGTCGCTCGGGTGCCAATGCGCGTGCCTCAGCTGCCGCGATGTCCGCCAGGTACCCACGGTCGGCAGTTGCAGAGCCAGGAACGTGGATCTCTGTGTGTAAACACAGAGATCCACGTCCTGTCAGGGAGAGGAAACACTGATCGGTCACCTCCCCCTACAGTTAGAATCACTCCCTAGGGCACACATTTAACCCCTTGATCGCCCCCTAGTGTTCACCCTTTCCCTGCCAGTCACATTTATACAGTAATCGGTGCATATTTATAGCACTGTTCGCTGTATAAATGTGAATGGTCCCAAAATGGTGTCAAACGTGTCCGATCTGTCCGCCGCAATATCGCAGTCCTGACAAAAGATCGCGGATAACTGCCATTACTAAAAAAAAAAATACAAATAATTAAAAAAAAATTCAAAAATCTATCCATCTATTTTGTAGGCGTTATAACTTTTGCGCAAACCAATCACTATACTCTTATTGCGTTTTTTTTTGTAGAAGAATATATATCAGCCTAAACTAAGAGAAAAAAAAATATTTAAAAAAATTAAAATTGGGATATTTATTATAGCAACAAGTAAAAACAATTTTTTTTTTTTTCTAAATTGTCGCTCTTTTTTTAAAGCACAAAAAATAAAAACTGCAGAGATGATCAAATATAACCAAAAGAAAGCTCTATTTGTGGGTAAAAAAGGACGTCAATTTTGTTTGGGAGCCACGTCACACGACCGCGCAATTGTCATTCAAAGCGTTGCAGTGCTGAAATTTTGCCTGGGCAGGAAGGGGGTGAAAATGACCGGTATTGAAGTGGTTAACATTCTGTCATTATGGGACAATTAACTCTACACTAACTGATTTTGTCAATTCACAGAAGACCTGGCTTGGCTGGCTAATGCCATCCTGCAGGTTGTCGGTGCAAGGGACTTGGTAATCATTGGAGTACCATCTCCTAATCAACGTCCTTGAGTGGCAGTGATTTGGCTGTCTCTGCAGTTTTGAACTGTCCTGCTTGAGGGCCATACAATCCCCATTCAGTTAGACAGCACTACAGCAATAGTGTACTTCAGTTATCTGGGAGGAACCAAAAGTCTTGGCATAGTAATCTTCTACCCAAAGAACTGATATGCCACCTTGCTTCACGATTGCTGGCTTTAATGTAATACCTGTTGAAGCCGAGTTTATGTAGCACAGGGGACATCTCAGAGTCGGTGATTCTTTAGATAATAAAAGATGGGTACTTACTTTCCACAAGGTCTGTCATTGGGCGTGGAAGGGATACTTCACTTGGTTTGAGGAAATGGACTGGGAAATCGCTCCCCAAGTTGTAAAGGACTATCTCGGTACCAACTTATACAGAGTATATTCTCAAGATTTAATAAAAATATAAAATTCTTTATTGGTACAAAAAAAATATAAAAACAGGATTTCCAGATACTTAAAGCGGGAGTTCACCCATAAGACATTTTTTTCAAAAAATCCCCTTAGATGGATGCTCGTTTTGTCTAGGGGAATCGGCTAGTTGTTTTAAAATATGAGCCGTACTTACCGTTTTCGAGATGCATCTTCTCCGTCGCTTCCGGGTATGGGTCTTCGGGAGCGGGCGTTCCTTCTTGATTGACAGTCTTCCGAGAGGCTTCCGACGGTCGCATCCATCGCGTCGCTAGTAGCCGAAAGAAGCCGAACGTCGGTGCGGCTCTATACTGCGCCTGCGCACCGACGTTCGGCTTCTTTCGGAAAATCGTGACGCGATGGATGCGACCGTCGGAAGACTGTCAATCAAAATAGGAACGCCCATTCCCGCAGCCCATACCCGGAAGCGGCGGAGAAGATGCATCTCGAAAACGGTAAGTAATGCTCATATTTTAAAACAACTAGCCGATTCCCCTAGACAAAACGAGCATCAATCTAAGGGGAAAAAGTTTTATGTACGGGTGAACCCCCGCTTTAATGATAAACATCATAAAAGGTGCATAGTAACAATCCATGTATATCACCAGCATTCATGTCCCCTGCTAGGGAGGATCAGCATATGGTGGGTTTCCACGGATATCCTTGTTCTCAACATGTGTCGCGCTCAATTTTTCAGTTTTTTATTTGTTAAAAAAGTTTGAAATATCCAATAAATTTCGTTCCACTTCATGATTGTGTCCCACTTGTTGTTGATTCTTCAAAAAAAAAATACAGTTTTATATCTTTATGTTTGAAGCCTGAAATGTGGCAAAAGGTCACAAAGTTCAAGGGGGCCGAATACTTTCGCAAGGCACTATAATGTATGCGTATGGATGATATTTTTGTGGAAATTGAGTATTGGTGAGGTTACACTTCATTCATATACCATGCCTTTTCTCCTCATTGCTGGTTTGTTGGAGTGTATATACAGGCTTATTCAATAAGGAAGTACAGAGAGCATTGTTTTTATTCAGAGTACAGTAACACACAACCAGTCGGCTCATCCAATGTTAAATCCCGTTGCAGTGGACTACTGCACATTGTTTTTTACCTTACTGACTAAAGCCCTTATTTTTTGTCAATGTGAATGGCTTGTGTACTAGTAAAAATTGTTTTTGTGTCCTCATGTCTTTTAGGTTTGCGACGACTGTATTGTATTACGCAGTAACATTGGAGCTGTGTACGAACGCTGGTGGTATGAAAAACTCATTAACATGACCTACTGCCCCAAAACAAAAGTGCTTTGTTTATGGAGAAGAAATGGACAAGAGACCCAACTCAACAAGTTTTTCACCAAAAAGGTGAGTCTTGAATGTGAGCAGGCTTATTGGGTGGTGGGTTCCCTGAGGTTGTCATGTTCTGAGTTGGCAAGTATGTGGGTTGTGTTCTGTTAAACATGAGTCTCTAGATGTCAAAAGTGATAGTGGTCACACTGCTCTACAGTTCCCCCTCTAGGTCTTTACAGGTCCTGTTGAGGTGTAATTTTTACTTGGTTTCAAACTTTTGGTTGACAGGACATATCTCACGAAGGTCTTTTGTTATCCCAGATGATTAGGATGAGTGGCTGACTCAAGAACAATCATCTGTTTGCTAGGAACACCTTGCAATGCAACAAACCCCAATTCCCAAAAATTAGGAACACTATGCAAAATCTGCATAAAAACAGAATGCAATGATTTGCAAAACTCATAAACCCATCATCATTTATTCACAATGAAATAAATAAAAATATACTTCAAATATTTAAACGGAGATAAAAAAGAGGTAATTTTGAAATTGATGGCAGCAACCTGTCTCCATAAAAGCTGGAAAATGACAACAAAAAAAGCTGGGACAGAGATGCACAAATGGCTAACAAAGAGCGGGAAAAACATATTGCAATGAATTAGGTTAATTGGCAACAGGTCAGTAACATGATTGGGTATAAAAAGAGCATCTTAGAAAGTCAGAGTGTCTCAGAAGTAAAGATGGGCAGAAGTTCACCAATCTGTCAAACTATTTTAGAATAATGTTCCTCAACGTGAATTGCAAAGACTTTAAATATATCCTCCTCTAACGTACATAATATCAAAATATTCAGAGACTGGAAAAATCTTTGTATGCAAGGAACTATGCCAAATCCCAATATTGGTTGCCCATGATATTTGGGCCCTCGGACTGCATTGCATTAAAAACCAGCACGATTCTGGTGTGGACATCACTGCATGGGCTCGGGAGAGCTTCCTAAAATCACGGTCTGTGAATACAGTTCGCTGTGCCATTCAAAAATGAAAGGTAGAGCTCTATCATGCAAAGAAGAAGCCAGATCTGAACATCATCCAGAAACACAGCCGTCTTCTCTGGGCTAGAGCTGGTTTAAAATGGTGTGTTGTAAAGTGGAAAACGTTTTGTGTGGTCAGACTAATGGAAATTTGACGTTCCGTTTGGCAAACAACATGGGACTAAAGAGGACAGGGACCATCCGTCTTGTTAGCCAGGCAACTTGCCATCTGAAAAGGCACCATCAGTGCTGAAAGATTTATGCAGGTTTTAGAGCAGCATATGCTGCCATTCGGACAATGGGCTGGATTCAGGTAGAATTGCGCTATTTTTACGGAGGCGCAGGGCACCGTTTTTGCCCTGCGCCCCGCAAATTTACTGCGCTGCCCTTGATTCACGGAGCAGTAGCAATTGCGTGGGCGCGCCAGCAAAATGCCCGGCGTAAGCGCGCGCAATTTAAATGATCCCGTAGGGGGCGGGAATCATTTAAATTAGGCGCGTTCCCGCGCCGATCGTAGAGCGCATGCTCCGTCGGGAAACTTTTCCGACGTGCATTGCGGCAAATGACGTCACAAGGACGTCATTTGCTTCAAAGTGAACGTGAATGGCGTCCAGCGCCATTCACGAATCACTTGCGCAAACTATGTAAATTTGAAATTTTGCGACGCGGGAACGACGGGTATACGTAACATTGGCTGCTTCTGCTAATAGCAGGGGCAGCCTTACGCGAAAACCGCCGTACGTAAACAACGTAAATTGCGTACGCAGGGCTCGCGCAACGGTGTGAATCGGCGTTAGTATGCAATTTGCATACTATACGCTGAGCACAACGGGAACGCCACCTAGCGGCCATCGCAAGAATGCAGCCTAAGATATACGGGCATAAGAGCCTTATGCCGCGCATATCTTAGGCTGCAGTCGGCGTAACGAGGTTCCTGAATCAGGAGCATTCGTTACGCCGGGGCAAGTAAGCAATTGCGCTGTGTAACTTATGGTTACACAGGCGCAATTGCTTCTTGAATCCAGCCCAATGTCTTTTTCAGGGAAAGCCTTCCATATTTCAGCAGGACAATGCTAAACTGCATACTGCATCCATGACAACAGCGTGGCTTTGTAGTTGAAGAGTCTGGGTGCTTAATTGGCCTGCCTGCAGTCCAGGCCTTTCACTTTGGCATGGCAAATAACTTGCGGCGCCTTTACCTTAACATGCAGATCCCCACTGATAACCAGGGGCAAAGAGCTATCCTCTCGCTAGACGCCGCAAAGGCTTTTGATAGTGTTGAGTGGGAGTATTTATGGCAAGTACTGGGAAAGTTTAATTTTGGAGGGAGTATTATTTCTTGGATTAAACTACTGTATAAAGCACCAAAGGCCTACATTAGGATAAATAATACCCTTTCGCCCTCCTTTGATCTATACAGGGGAACAAGACAGGGTTGTCCCCTGTCCCCCCTGCTTTTCGCCGCCCTGGCCATAGAACCCTTGGCGGCTGCCAAAAGGGGTAATTCAGACATTAGGGGATTCAAACAGGGAGAACTCGAGGATAAACTGGCACTATATGCTGACGATGCGCTTCTGTTTTTGGGCGACACGTCGGCTTCCCTGATTAGCCTCATGGAGCTGGTTCACACCTTTGGAACTTTCTCCGGCTTTAAAATAAATTGGGACAAGTCCACACTGCTGCCCCTGGTTCCGCTGTTGGGACCCTTGCCGTAGATTGCTAGCCAGATTAAAGTAGTGGATAAATTCAAGTATCTAGGCGTTATGGTCCATCCTAATTTAGATCAATATGTCAAGTTGAATATAGAACCGATTCTTAAAAAATTTCAGGAAAAAACAACTAGTTGGATCAGGTTGCCGCTGTCTGTTGGGGCGTTGCAACCTGATCTGGAACCCTCAGATACTTTATATGCTTCACAATGCCCCTACCTGGATCCCTATCCATGTGTTTAAGAGATGCAACACCATATATCGGGCACTAATATGGCGCAAACCGGTCCCGAGAATTAAATTGGAAACCTTACAGGAGATGAAGGACTCGGGAGGGTTAGCAGTACTGAACCCATTTTATTATTTTATGGCGGCCCAGTTACAACACTTAACAGGGTGGTTGCGGCCGGAAACCTCGGATCCCATTTGGAACATAGTGCGTACAAAGCTGTCTGAGGATAACCTGGTGGAGTGTAAAGAGGCGGGCGAACTAGGTTCTGAGACCCAATACCCCACGCTCGTACTTATAGATAAGATATGGAACAAAACTGTATATGCCTTTTATTAAAGCATTGAATTTGAAGCATCTAAGGCCTTGTACACACGAGAGGATATCCGCTGGAAACGGTCCGCCGGACCGTTTCCAGCGGATAAATCCTCTGGCGGATTTGGATCTGATGACTGTACACACCATCAGATCGAAATCCCCGCGGAATACATCCGCGGTGACGTGGCCGCGGCGACGTGCGCGACCCTGGAAGGTAAATACTTCCACGCATGCGTCGAATCATTACGACGCATGCGAGGGATGGGAGCGGACGGACTGATCCGGTGAGTCTGTACAGACGACCAAATCAGTCCGCTGGACTGGATTCCAGCGGATAGATTTCTTAGCATGCTAAGAAATTTTTATCCGCTGGGAATCCGTCAGCTGGATTTTTATCCGCCTGAAAATGTCCGCTAGGCCGTACACACGACCGGATCTATCTGCTGAAACTGATCCGCGGATCAATCCCAGCGGATCGATCCGGTCGTGTGTACGGGGCCTTACTGTGTTGTGCCTATAAAGTCCATCTGCCAAACCTACCAATTTTAACATTTCTACAACATTACTCCAGTTTCAGGGTATGACTAATGGCTGCCTTTAGAGCCATCAGTAGGAAAGTTTTCTGGGCCATCTTGGTAGTGGCATTATTGCCCCTTGTACAGCTTGTGTACCTGATCCAATATATATAATACTCGCGTATACTGAAAAATAAAATTGTTATGGAAAAAAATGACAACACACTTTTTGTTTCCTAAACACTTTTTTTTTTTTTTTTTTTTACCATTTCAGTGTCGTGAGCTGTATTATTGCGTAAAGGAGAGCATGGAACGAGCAGCAGCACGGCAGCAAAGCATTAAACCAGGTGAGCTCACAATTCTTTATCTATATATACACTCGCTGAGACTGCCATCAATCAAGGCAGCTGGCAGATCCCAACTTGGAAGTCGAGATGACGCGCTGCCCCGACTGATGGCAGTGACGTCAGCAGAGAGCGGACTTCAGACCGCTCTCTACTGAAAACGGGTCAAAGGATTGCAAAACTAATTGCACTCCTGTGACCCTGAGGAGAAGCCCAGCCTAAAAAACTCAGGCTGGACTTCTTTTTCCTTTTAACTAAATTTACAAAGCAGTGAATGTGTTTTAACCAGATGTTCACTACAGATGAATCTTCCTTGTGCGTGTGTTTTTAAAGGATAAGTTCACCTTTCGTAACATGTTACACCCATATTCAGGCTGTGTCACCTTACAAACGGACCAGCCCCCGCACACCTCTGATCCCCCAAACTGACCACAAGCGGGGATCTTCTCCCCCCCGATGGGCCACCTCACTCATTCCGTGTTCTGTGGATGAAAAACTACAAGGTCTGGCAGCCTTTTGCGGCTGTCAGCTTGTAGTTTTCAATGAACTACCACGGTGCTGTGGTCATTCTCTCTTCCTGTTAGATTGTATCTGCTTGCCTGTACGGGATGTACGGCCACCACAGATACAATGACAGACCTGCGGGAACCCTGCATGGCACCAGAGATCTGCTGATTGCTGGTACAATGCTTTAGACGCTCCAGAAAAAAATAATAATGCAAATTCTTTTTTTTTTTACCTGCATATGTGTTTTTATTATATTTTGTTAAAATGTGAACTTCTCCTCTTAAATTGCATTGTATAATTAACCACCTGTGAATGTCACATTCACTTTTATTTAAATACGCTCCTAATTTGCATACAATTTTTTGAATGGTTTAACGGTCTTTTTTTTTATATATCTTTAAAGCGGAGTTCCACCCAAAAATGGAGCTTCCGCTTTTTGGAACCCTCCCCCCTCCTATGTCACATTTGGCACCTTTCAGGGGGGAGAAGATACCTGTATAATACAGGTATTTTGCTCCCACTTCCGGGCATAGATACCCGAGCCACCTGTGGGTATCTACGCCTTCTCTGCGTCCCCCCTGCTGTCTTCTGGGAGACACACAGAAACCAGTGGGACCACGCAGCGCGAGTCGTGCATGTGCAGTAGGGAACCAGGAAGCTCGGCTTCGGGTGCCGACATCGCGGGTGCCCTGGAAAGGCAAGTGTCCTTATTATTAGGTCGGCAGCTGCAGTATTTATAGCTGCTCACTTAAAAAAAAACAAAAAAAAAACGGCGGAACTCCGCTTTAAGAGAAAAAATATATTTGTATAAAAAATGAAAACAATTCTGCAAACTGAGGGCTTATTTGATCAGGGAAGCCTTCAGCCTCAAAGCTGACCGTGTTTACATGATTGTTAACTACTAACTGGTTCCTGGTGGTCAGCGGTACAGCTGGGATTAAGCTGCACAAAGTGTCAGTTACTGGTGACGTTTATGAACGGATCCCCAGCACAAGGCATTATGCTAAGAAACTTTATATATAGTTTGAATGAGATAAAAGGTTAAGTAATTTATAACCTTTTTTTACAGGCCCAGAGCTTGGTGGTGAGTTCCCTGTTCAAGACATGAAGACTGGGGAAGGGGGTCTTCTTCAGGTGACCTTGGAAGGGATAAATCTGAAATTCATGCACAGTCAGGTATGAGGGGAGGGTGAATGTGGAGGGGAGTATGACTTAGGGAGTGTGCGGTGTGCTTGTTCGTAGGGATGGGCGAGAGAGGGGACTCCAGCATTGTAATATGTGGATTTAGAAGCGATCACGTAGCTGGTTCGTCTGTCCAAGTCCAGTAACATTATGTGCTTTGTGTTCCATAAGCTGTGTTTTTATTCCCATAAACCCATTATGTGTGTAAAGTGTTTTTTTGCAGTGTAGTCATGTCGGGGGCCAGGGTGGGCAACATGTAAGTGTTGGGGGGGATATAAGTGTGCAAGTTGCAGTGTGCCGGGTACCCCTAATTCTTGAGCTCCCCTCTGTCTCAGTCTGTGTTTTTCTCTGCTTGCTGTAGCTGTGTGACACATGTGCCGTTTCTCGCTGTCTCTGCTCCATGCTGCCCTCTGCCTGCCGGGGGGTGGGTGGTGTCTGGCGCTGTCTCTTTGTAACCCCCTCCCTGGCTCAGGCTGACCTCTCCCAGTGCTGACCCTCCATACACAGCTCATCCACAGGTCACCCAGGGGCAGAATGTAATCCTTCTGGTCACCACGGTTGCCTTCAAGTCATCACAAGGTCACCCAGGGCTCCGCAGGTCATTTTTAGGGATCATTCGGTTCTTCATCTCATAGTAGAACAATCTGGAGGAAAGGATGGAACCGAAGAAATCGGTGTCAAAGGTCTTCAGTGCATCCGCTGGCTACAAAAAGTTAAAAGAAAAAGGACACCTGGAAAAAAAAAAACTACACTGACACTGCAAGACACCAATAAAAGCCAGTGATGCCCCCCCTTCAATGCATTCTGAGCAAGGCCTGCGCTCCGTGCTGGGTGAGGAGCAGGGATGGATTTGATAACGGGGCTGCTTTTTTCCTGGCCTCCCCGTGTTGATGTCTTGGTCTGGGCTGTGTGTTGCGGGGGTATTAGGAAGTGAGGGGAGGTATGGTCTCACTGTGTCACTAACAGTCTCATTTCTCTCCCACGCTCACTCCTCCTGCAAGGAGCGGAAGGTACTCACTCTGCCGCCATCTTTGCTTCTCGCTGCTCTCTCCCCTTCCTCCGTTAGTTTTTTGAGCTGTCTGTGCTACCCCCCCCTCCCCCCCTCTCCCTCCGTCTGACCTCCAACACTTTTTCCCCCCCGGCTTTAGTTATGGTTTACCTCCTGATATTTTGCTGTGTTAGGGTACGTCTTCCCATTACTCCAAAGCTGTTTTTTCCCCTTTTCACACATCAGTCTGTTACAGAAATGTTGTGACCACCAGTGGAAATCCTGGATATGAAAAATTAACCAGTGCCTTCTGTCTCTCTCCCTTTCCCTCAAATCTCTCTCCTGATTCCCTTCCTCTCTTCTATTCTCCTCTCTTCTCCTCTCCTGATTCCCCTCCTCGCTTCTCCTCGCTTCTCCTCGCTTCTCCTCGCTTCTCCTCGCTTCTCTTCTCTCCTCTCCTCTCCTGATTCCCTTCCTCTCTTCCTCCTCTTCCTCTCTTCCTCTTCTTCTTCTCTTCCTCTTCTTCTTCTCTTCCTCTTCTTCTTCTCTTCCTCTTCTTCTTCTTCTCTTCTTCTTCTTCTTCTTCTCTTCTTCTTCTTCTTCTCTTCCTCTTCCTCTTCCTCTTCCTCTTCTTCTTCTTCTCTTCTTCTCGTCTTTTCTTCCTCTCGTTCTCTTCCTATCCTTCTTCTCTTCTTCTCTTCCTCTCGTTCTCTTCCTATCCTTCTTCTCTTCTCCTGATTCCCTTCCTCTCTCTTTTCTTTTCCTGATTCCCTTCCTCTCTCTTCTCTTCTCTTCTCTCTCCTCTCCTCTCCTGATTCTATTCTCTTCTCTATTTTCTCTCTCCTCCATTATGTCTCTTGTCCTCACTTTCTCCACCTCTGTTACTTTTTTTTATTTTTTTCCTTGTCCCTCTTTTCCTCTGTACCTTTTTTTTTTTCCTTCCCTTTTTTCTGTCCCCTCTCTCCTCCAGGTTTTCATACAGCTGAATCACATTAAAAAGTGTAACACTGTACGGGGCGTCTTTGTCTTGGAGGAATTTGGTAAATACCATCATTGTGCTGCTGGGTCTGTATTGCCATGGCAGTAACTCAGAAAACGGGTCCCCCCCCCCAGAGCGCCCTCTAGTGCTGTAGAAGAGAATGAGATTTAGGGAGCCGTGGAGAGGGCTTTAAGGGGGTATCTGAGTTACTGCTGTATAACATTCTCCATCTGCTTATGGCAGCTCTGAAAACCTTCCTTCTCCAGATCAGGTAACATGCTACGTCAGCTAAGTGTCTATAGGCACACAGGTAGATTGCAAATGGTCTTTTTATCTTCAGGTGACTTGAGGAATGTGCCCCCCCCCCTCTATTATTTTAAGTGCTAGGAAGAATATACATGAAACATTTTTATGCAAGTAAAATTTAATATTCTGTGTGAATATTTAATATTTACCATTTTCAGGCAGTAAGTTGGGCAGTTTAGTCACTCCTGCGAAGTCATTTTACTGCTATGCTGTAAATTGTCTGTAACTCAATCTCCTGCTTTTCAGAACTCGCACACCTCTAAGCAAGTTCAGTGTTAATAAGTAAACTAAAACATTTTAGTCGACTAAATTAATACTATTTTAGTCTGCCAAAATACAACTAAAACAACTGCGATGACTAAAATAATTACGATGACTAAAATGCGACTAAAATGCCATTTTAGTCAAAAGACTAAGACTAAAACTAAATTGAAATTTGACTTCAAAATTAACAGGGGTCTGTAGTGCATGTTCATACTTCAATCCCATAAATAATATATCATATTGGATTTTTCACTCCAGCAGTATATAATGAGTTTGGAAATTGTAGAGAATTGTTAACTAATGCATTACAATTTAATTACACCCATTAGATTTTAGTAGACTAAAATATAGTGGAAATTTTAGTCGACGGGCGTTTTTGTTTGATGCAACAGAACGTTTTTATTTGATTTTTTTTTTTTGTCATTTTGAATAGAGTAAGTGTGGGTTATGACCCCTGTAATTCGAACCATCTGTAACTGGCCTAACCTGCTACAGTATAGAGTTTCCTGGTTTGGTAAATAGCGGCTCAAAGATATCCCCCCCAAGCATATCCTATTTTGCACTCTGGAGTGCTTCTTAGTAGGGTGCAGTGAATTTCAGGATGTGCTGGGAGCGTGCCTCGGTGCTGCATTTTGCAGAAGCTTAAACCGGCATATTTTAGGCTTTGGGGTGGCCTGAAGTGTCTTGCAGCTGCAGATTGTAAAAGCATTTATAGCGATTGTCACCCGAGGTTTACTTTTGTAAATTAAGCCTAATGACAAATCTAAATTAACAGATCTGTAGAAGCATTCTAGTTAAAGGCAAAGTAATTAATAAATGTTGCATGAGAATAGATGGAAGCCAGGAGCTTAAAGTCACCTGAAGGTGGAAAATCCATTAAAGAGTGTAGGTGGTGCTACAGTACTTACCAGTGGCCACTTCTAGACTCGCCACCCCCTCCAAAGCAAGAGGGGTGTCATTGTATATACAAAAAGTGGTGTGAAATTGTGAATTTAATGCAGTTGGCTCAAGTAAAAAATGTTAAGGTTTACAACAGGATCCCTGTATTGTAGCCATATACTGTCTCTGCAGTAAGAGCAATGGTTAGGATAAGTTTTAATTTATGTGGTTTTGTTTTTGTTCTGTTCTGAAAGCACCCAAATTGGTAAAGCAAATCTTTACTTCTAATTAGATAATTATTCATAGTTTATAATACAGACTATTTAATGCAGAGGGTGCAAATAACTCTTTTTGGATGTCTTCTAGCAGTGGTCATAAACCCTGTCCTCAGGACCCACTAACAGGCAAGATAACTGAAATACATGACAAGTGATATAATTTGCTGCTCAGTGATTGCAGTATTCTAGTCTGCATCTCCCCAAGGTAATGCATAAAATTTGGCCTGTTAATGGGCCCTGAGGACAGGGTTGATGACCACTGTTCTAGAGCACCCAGCAAGTCCTGCACCTCGGGGAGCTCTGTCATGGAAATATAAATTGAGCTGCCTCACTGTTGGTGTGTGAATGTTATATGGGTGACCTCCGAGTTCAGCAGTGGAGCTTAAGATTTAGTTGGGGTCAGGCAAAGGGCCAGATTCTTAGCCAAATTTGATCTTTGCACAATGCAATTCCCTGAGTTTCAAAGCTCCCAGGACATATCTAAATTAGAACTTTAGTCAGAAAATGAAGTCCTGAAGGATCACTTCAGACTGTCCCCTTTTGCAGGTATAGCTATGTAAAACATAAAAAATTTGTGTCTTTACGGTTTAATATCCAGTAATGCACTGTCTCACCCTGCTCTGCACATGCTTAGTTGCTGTCTATTCTCGGCACTGTGCCTAAAAACAAAGCCACTAGAGGCTGAACTGCTGACAGCTTCAAGAGTTACTGTTGCTGAAGGGGAAAAAAATCAACCGGAAAGACCCAGACTGCTGAGAAAACACAGTATAGGGATAGAGATGGAGAAAAGAAAAGCGGAAGAGGTGACAGGCCAAACTCTGCTGCCAGGGAGACAGAAAAGAGTTTAATTTACAAGAATAGTGACCTACCTCCCTGATATTCTCTCAATTCTCCCTCATTGGCAGCCCGTGAACTTCAGCACTATAAAGCTTCAGTCAACCTTCCTCTCTTAGGCTAACTGCATGTGAATCGTACAGGAACCGCACCACTTTCCTGTTCAATTCACATGCGATTTAGTTCGGTGTGATTTGAGCCCATTCATTTTGGGTGAGCTCAAATCATACCGCACCGCATCGCACTAAAGACATGCATGCAGCAATTTTCGAACCGCACTGCAACTTGTACCATGCGATCTGGTGGCAGAAAATGCGACCTGCTTTTGGGGTGTCATTAAGATTGCACTGACGCCCCCTGCAGATCGCAAGGGCAGTGTGATTTGAATGTGGTGCTGGAAAGTCTCAGAGCACTGCATCCATGTAGACCACACACTAGGCATTTGTATACCCCATGGGTTCGTAGCAAAGTAACTGATTCTCTTCAACTATTAAGATGAGATTGGATAGATCTTCAGGTTAACGAGATAATCCCTATATTTAATAGTTAACTGTAGTGTAAAAACCTCTCTAATCTTTCAAGAAACGTGGCACATTCATCTGGCATTGAATAATTATCATTTATTACTATGATCAGAGTGTTCATACTGATGATGCTGAAGTGTGTGCCTCAACATTATCACATCTTTATAATTTCACCTACAACATGTTTGACAATGTCCATATTAAGTGTACCTGTTTCAATGTGTGTGAATATTGACTGACAATTTGTCTGCCTGCCCATATACTTCTATCCATCCCCATCTATCTGTATATTGCTTTATTTGAAGTAGTGGCTAAGACGACTTATGTTAAAGGTAACCTGTACTCCATTAAAATATTAAAAATCATTCCTGAGAGCAAACCCCGAAGAGTGCCTTATAGCACCTTTTATTACCCAGTAAAGATTATTCTGTGCTCCTCTCTGGTTTAGTTTCTTTTTGATCCTGGGCCTGATTTTACCCGGATTTTTAGGTAACTAGACCACCCTAGTGACCAATAAGGGTGTGTTCATTGTACAGTGTAATGGCACTTGGCAGGGCTTAGGCAGGCCATGGGTTGCAGGAAAGAAATTTGCACGATTCCCCCATCAACACAGACAGGAATGCCTCCTGCCGAGCAACTGTCATCTCCCGGAGGGGGAAGCTGTCCCTACCGGGAGAAGACGGTGATTATCGCAAGCGGGTATAGCAGCTTCTATCGATAATCGCAAGAGAATCCAGAAGGCTGGTTTTACCCAAGTTGATCGTTCAATCAACTTGGTGCATTCAGCCTGCCTATTAACGATTCAAATCTTGGCCGGTTCCTGCTGAACCAGCTGAAATTCAAACCGTGTATGGCCGGCCTTAGTCATGACGTCAGATTTCAGCAACAAGTAAAGCAAATCAGAAAGAGGCACATAAGTGGTCTCCCTGACCAATAAAGGCAATGGCAGACATTTTGTGGTGTCTTCGCATAGGCAGATATTAGTTCTTTAGAGGTAAAAGCGGGACTCTATGCTGTGTAAACAATGAAAAAGAAACACAAACGCCACCTAAGTGTAGTGGTTTAATCACACTGAATTGCACTAAAATCAGGCAACTCTCAGAAACTGTGCAGGAGTAGAGCTCATCTGTCTTCCCATACCGGGTGTCTGGTTCATATGCTCCGGCTGTGATCAGAGAGGGCACTGTGCGTTCCTGTGTAGTGTCCCCGGCCAAGGTACTACAGGCTTCTGGGTACAGCACAAGAGGCAGACTTGATATCACTGATGCTGCTGCTTGGGTGTGTCTACACGTTTGCAGAGCATGGGTGCTCCATTCCTTAGGCCATACGTACTCAATGTCATGTGAGGTATTTAAGGGCACCAGCGGCCTAAAACACCCAGCCAGTCAGACAACTGTCTAAGTGGATTTCCACTTTCCTCTCACTTCCTGTTGCCTCTGTGGGACAGGAAGTGAGTCGAAGCACCTCAGCTAAACAGATGGTAATAAATAAACTGGCAGGGGTTTTAATCCCTTCCACACTTAATCAAAAATGAAATAAAAACTGGGCTATAAATAAAATAAACCTACAATTGGAAAACGGAGTACAGGTTAACTTTTAGATCTGATTGTTGATACTGGGACCCAGAACTCTAACAATTAACCTCCATTATAATTGACCAGTTTGCTGTAAATTGTTGGTCACTGGTGCTCAGCTATGAACCTCAAGACCCCCTAACAGTACCTGTAGTGTTTTTTTTTTTTTTCCCAGACATTGCAGGTTTTCTTTAAAATTTGCTGCTTACATGGGGGTAAAAAGGCCTCACTCAGTATCTTTATTTGCAGTGCAACCCTTCACCTTATGTGATGGCTGGCATAAGACCTAATCCATTCAAACATCCATTCAAACATGCAGAACACGTGTTTTCTTGGTGAAATAGATGGGTTTTTCCACATGTGTAAAATCCATCTGTGTATGGATCGATGTGCGGCTGTGTAGAGAGGTGTTTTGTGGCACATGCAAACATTTATTTTGCTCCATGTGGACTTGATTTTTCATATCATGATTAATGCTTTTCTCCTAAACTTGTTACTAGTCAAAGTATCAGTCCACTCAAACCTCATATGCAAGTACCTTTTTCATTGGGCTTTTACATCTCTCAAATTCTATTATTTCTTTGCTTAAGTTCCCAAGCTGGCTGCAAATAATGATTATGGGCCTATCTCTTCTATTTTTTAATGTATTGTATATTATGGTGGGTATTTCTTAACTAAAGTCCTCAAAACCTACATTAAGCCACCAGGTGGTTGATACCACCCGCCTGTATCTGTATCTGAAATTTCCACCTTGGGTGGCCATTTAATGCCCTTCTGTGTGATAACCGGGAAGACATACAGTGTTAGTGTGTCTTTAAGGATCAGCACTGAGCACCACTGCTGTGATAAATGTGATCTGTTTGTCTGTCTGTGTCCTCCTAACACCTTGTGTTGGCCCAACATAGTCAAGCAGACCTTCTTTTTTCTACTGTAGTAAAGCAGACCGACTTTAGCGCAGACCTTTCTCCATGTGCTTATTCAGAAAGACAGACTGTAATAAGGCATAGCAACTAATCAGAATTTCATTGTTCATTGTTCACTGTTCTTTGTACATTTTTGTTATTGATTCTTTGGACAATTTTATTGAATAAGCTTGTTAAATTGGACCTGTGATGTGCAAACGGTGTCTGCAGCCATAATGTGAGTTGACATAATGTTCAGGCTTCTGAATTACTTGACAGCCCTGAAACATTACTGGTCCTCCTAGTTGCTTTAACATCCAAGCTGATTATTGGTTCAGCCCACATCATGGTAGCTTCTTGTCCAAAGATGGGTCCTCTTTAACTGAAATCTTTAAAGGATCAGTTCACCCTAAAATTATTTTGCCCATTTTATTATGTTGGGCGATCAAATCACACATTGGTTGCTTACATCTCTAAGGAACTCTAGTGGTGACATTTCTGAGCTCTGTGTTCTGCCCACCTGAAATTTTGAGGGGCTCTCACTTTCATTTTGGATCGTATTTTTATTTTTAATTTTTTTATGTAGAATGCAACAGGAGGAACTATCCAGTGGGGCAGAGCACCGAACTCTGTGGAATGTTGTTGCTGGAGTCTTCCATATAAGAAACCCTCCAGTGCCCACTAATGACTAAAAAATCCAATTTATATGAACTGACCCTTTAAATATATCACTGCTTTACGTTAATTTACTCTTGACTAACTGCACAAACACCTAACCTCATTAATCTTGGCTTCAGACATTTTAATTGACTTGCTAATTAGCTACTTGACTGTTGGAAAGGCTTGTAGGCTCTCCTCCTCAATAAGAAAGCTAACCATTGCTGCCTAATTGACCTTGCTTCCCTGGGTGTCATTGTGCTACTTGATTCACTGCTAACATTGTGACCATGTGGTCCTGATTCCCCGTATCATCCTGTCTGTGACCATTCGTCCCCCTGGGTGTTCTCTGTAGGCCCCTGGCTGGGTGTCCTCTCTCCCTCTGGTCTTGTGTTTTTTCTCTCTGTGTTTTTTTGAACTCTGTGTTTTGTCTCTTGGATCCGGTTCTAGTTCCTGAAACTAAAGAAGTGGTGAGCCACCGGTACAAGACGCCCATGGTAAGTAGCCACAATGCAAGCTTGTGACTCCTAAAATGAATGCATGGGGTGAAGCAATGAATGAGTATGCTTTATAAGACTTTATTTTCTATCTTTACATACAACTGGGTGTCAGCGCGTCTGCTGCACTTTTGATCTCTCCAAGTGGGTTCACAGCTTAAAGGATCAGTAAAGATAAAAAAAAAAAAAAATAACAAACATGTTATACTTGCCTCCACTGTGCAGCTCGTTTTGCACAGAGTGTCCCCAAACCTGGTCTTCTGGGGTCCCGAACTCGCATGGTGGAAAGCTCTTGCGGGCACGCTCCCGTGATGCCGACTGTATCACCCTGCACGCCGCGTCATTGGACGTGACTGACAGCAGCGCCAGCCAATGGCTGCACTGCTTTCAACCCATCCAGTGTAGCCAATCCATGGCCAGGCTGAGAACTGAGGAGGATGACAGGGGTGAGCGTGGGACTTTCGAGGGGTCAGGTAAGTAAAACGGGGGCTGGGGGGAGCGGTACTGTCGGATGTTTTTTCACCTTCATGTATAGGATGCATTTAGGTGAAAAAACATTTACCTTTACAACCCCTTGAATGTGACGTGAGCTACACACTGCCGAGGGAACCATTGGATAGGATGACAACAAACACTGTTCTGTTCTTTCTGTAACATTGTCACCCTTGCTGCCACCGTAGCTGCCTATGGAAATTATGTAAAACCCTGCTCAGCCCCTCCCACTGCCTCCATCTTTATTTAGCAGGGCTTGCAGAAGATTTGGTAAGTGCTTTACTAAGGCAGGCCGTAGATAATGCCGATTTCCATGGTTGCCAGAAAGGAATTCACACTATTGCCCCCCCCCCCCCCCCCCAATTAAAGTGGTTGTAAAGCCACAAAAAAAACACTGCTAGACAAAGGCATAATGAGCTAGTATGCATAGCATACTAGCTCATTATGAATTACTTACCTTAGATCGAAACCCCCGCAGCTATCGTACACCGCTTCGGCCGGCGACATCGCTCCAGAAGTTACTAACGTCAGTAACGGCATACTAGCTAAAGCAACGGGGCGGAAACTTTGGAAGTATGCAGATCTGACATCACTGGCTGCATATTCCTGGTTCATTTTGAGAAAATCTTGGCTAGGTTACGAGCTTTCCGTAGTCAACCCTGGTCTAGTTTTTTCAGATTGGAATGAGGGAGCTAAATATACAGCATTCCCCTCTTTTCACACATGCAGTGCCGGTACTAGGTCATCCAGCGCAAAGAGGCCAAACCCCTGATTTTGACAGTAGGGCTGCAACTAACGATTATTTTCATAATCAATTAGTTGGCCGATTATTGTTTCGATAAATAACCTTAGAAAAAAAAAGGTAATTTTGCTGCAATTTGCATTTTTTATATAATTTTTGGCCACTCTATTGTTGGGCAGATTAAAAAACACAAATTGCCGCAAAAACGCATTTCATACTTTTCTGCAGCTTCTCCATTGAAGTATATTGAACCAAAAAAAACAAAATAGTACAGTTTTGCATTAAAAAGTCCTTGCCCTTTCCAAATGCGCAGCAGCTGAAAAAAGTACACTGACTTGGGCATGGTGAGGCGGCAATGGGCCCGGTGAGGCTGCAATGGGCCCGGTGAGGCTGCAATGGGCACAGTGAGGCTGCAATGGGCACAGTGAGGTAGCAATGGGCACAGTGGCAATGGGCACAGTGAGGTAGCAATGGGCACAGTGGCAATGGGCACAGTGAGGCTGCAATGGGCACAGTGAGGTGTGAAAATGGGCATTGTTGACCCTCTTTTCCGCTTACAGTAGCTGCTGCATTCTCACCCTAGGCTTATATTTGATTCAATACGTTTTCCCAGTTTTTTTGGGTAAAATTAGGTCCTCGGCTTATACTAGAGTAAATACGGTCATTTTTTACTGTGGGACAGTGAAAGTAATATTTACAGTAGAGATTTGCTCTTTTTTGTACTATAAAGGGCTAATTTTTAGTTTTTTTAACCCCATTATGTTACTGTTCGATTAATCGATTATGAAAATGGTAATCGATTCATTTAATAATCGATTAGTTGTCGATTAATCGATTAGTTGTTTCGGCCCTATTTGACAGCTTGTGAAAAGTGTTCTGTTGAATTCTGTGTCCTCGCTGGAGGAATTTCCAATTGCTTCCAGCACCGACGGGGAAGGAGGGGTACCTCCCAAATGTGGACACACACACACACACACACACACACACACACACACACGTGGCAGTGAATACCAAACAGGGGTTCTATGCCTTCCCTACCCTGTCCAAAACTAAAAATACATTTTTCACTAGAACTGGGCTTGATGTCCCTTGGAAGCGAGCAGTCCACAAATACATTGATGCTGTGGTTGTAGTATCATATCTCTTGGGTGATGTAAAGGTAGTTGGGCTGCGTTATTCAATGAGAACCTCTGTGACAGGATCACTTATCCCGGTTAAGTGGACAGTAGCCTTACGTTTGGCTCCAGCCACCCATATGGTGGGTCCATTATGGGAAGATGATACTAGTGATGTCGGCTTGGGTTGGTAATTGCAGCAGAGGGTAAATGAAGCCTCGGAAGAGATTTATGGGCGGCCAGCGTGAAAATAGCAACGTCTAAAGTGCTTTATTGCCCAACTGAATGAAGTGATGACAGCCATTATGTAGTCTAACTAGATGTCATCACTGCGCTGTCAGACATGACGCTGTCACACATGTCCTTTTAGAATGTGTACATCAGGCTAAATTTAAAGGCTGTTGCTCAACATAAAAGTCCCCAGCCCTTTATTTAGAGGCAAGTGTGCCCTGTGATCTGATAGGCCATCGATCCTCTCTATGCCTTCCTCTGCTCTGGGGGCCACCCAGTGTACATCCTGACTTTGCTTCTATTTTTTTAGTTTAATCTTTTAATTTTCATTCTTTTTTCCCCCCCAAAGTATTTTCTTTTCATAATGTCACTCACAAGACACATACAGTAATTTCATATTGAAATGCCTTCTCATTGTCAATTTTCTTGCCGCAAAAGATCAAATTGTAAAAAACCCTTAATGTAAGCCCAGGGAAAAATACATTGATGCTTACAGCATATATTTTAAACTATGCACATGAAAGTACTGTTTTATGAAGCACAATATAAAATGTGAAATTCAGAAGAGATTGATTTCCTGCTGCAAAAAAAACACACATTATATATATATATAATATCTCACACACACACACAGTCAAAAGTATTGGGACACCTGCCTTTACACACATGAACTTTAATGGCATCCCAGTCTTAGTCTGTAGGGTTCAATATGGAGTTGGCCCACCCTTTACAGCTATAACAGCTTCAACTCTTCTGGGAAGGCCGTCCAGAAGGTTTAGGAGTGTGTCTATGGGAATTTTTGATCATTCTTCCAGAAGCGTATTTGTGAGGTCAGGCACTGATGTTGGATGAGAATGCCTGGCTCACAGTCTCCGCTCTAATTCATTCCAAAGGTGTTCGATCAGGTTGAGGTCAGGACTCTGTGCAGGCCAGTCGATTTCCTAAACCCCAAACTCACTCATCCATGTCTTTATGGACCTTTGTTTTGTGCACTGGTGCGCAGTAATGTTGTAACAGGAAGGGGGCGTCTCCAAACTGTTCCCACAAAGTTAGGAGCATGAAATTGTCCAAAATGTCTTGTATGCCTTAAGAGTTCCCTTCACTGGAATAAAGGGGCCAAGCCCAACCCCTAAAAAACAACCCAACACCATAATCCCCCCCTCCACCAAATGATTTGGATCGGTGCACAAAACAAGGTCCATAAAGACATGTTTTTTTACCTCCACTCCTCTTGTTGCTGCAAAGGCAGTATCCGGGGGGTGTACACATAACGTGGACGCAATCCTTTGCATCATGGTCATGGCAGGAATTATGCGTTCTGACGTGATTGGCGGGCAGTACCGCCTTTCGAGCACAACCCTTTTAAGAAAATTTGCCTTTTTTCTTCAGTCTCCTAACAGGTTTAAAGCGGCACCATTTTTTTTTTTACTGGGAAAGGTATGCATGTGGTTGATTTACCAAAGCAAATAGGCTGTTCAATTTCCAGGGAAAGTTGCAGATTGCAATAAAATTTTCCCAAGAGGCGGGATTGTGGTGTGTCCTAGAGCCTGAGACCGGGCCAAGAATGCAAGAAAAGTGATTTGGTTCCAGCCTAGTGCATTATCCCAGTAAAGTTTTATTGTAAAAATGAATCTACTCACAAATGATATGACAGACGGAGCTCATCAAAGTAACAGTTCTTCCACCCACTCTGCGTACGCCTGAGCTTGGGAGGACATCACCTGAACCCTAACTGGCTTATGTGTTTTTACTGAAGTACCCTCTTCCTTGGAGCCAAACCCTCTGCATTGTCCAGCAGTTTGGCTCCGAGGAGGAGGATACTTGCTTTGAAACGCGCAAGCCAGTTGGGGTTCAGGTTAGGGTTGTCCCGATTCCACTTTTTTTTAAGACCGAGTGCAAGTACTGATACTTTTTTCTAGTACTTGCCGATACCGAATACCGATACTTTTTTTTAATGTCATGTGACAGTGGCACATGTGTCAGTATTTATTTTTTATTTTTTTACAAGTTTTATTTTTTACTATTTTTTGTTATGTTATTTTACAATGCTTTCTTAGGGGGGAGTGGATGGTGTTAGTGTGTGTTTTTTATTTTAATTTTAATTTTTTTTTACAATTTTTTTTTATTGTCATTTATTGCAATTTAAAAAAAAATATGTATTTATTTTTAGCCTTGTTGGGGGGCTTTGGTGAGATATCAGGGGTCTTAAAGGGGTTGTAAAGACAAAAATATTTTCCTCTTAAATTAAAGTCTGACAGTAGCTGATAAAGTAAAAAGTAATGTTTTTCATTATAACTAGTTTGATACCTGTTGAAATTGAGCTGTTTTATTCACCTCCGTCACTCCTGAATCCTTATTCTCACTGACTTCCTGGTTTGCGGTGCGCATTCATTCTTGCTACATCACGGCCTAATGGAAACTACAGTTCCCATTAGGCTTATCCTCCATGCCTGTGAGGGATAAGAGAGCATCTTCACGCAGGGCTGTAGTCATAGGGAGGGGGTGAGCACATTCTGCTTTCCACCATGCAAAACGGCTCAGATGCTGGTGGAAAGCAAGTAGAGGAGAGACAGGAAATGGCATTTTCAAACCTGGATTACTGTATTTTGGAGGTCAAAAGGAAAAACGAGGTAAGTGATATTTAAATGCTCTAGCTTACAGCAATCAATTGATCTAATAAAAAACGAACCTTTAGTGTTCCTTTAACAGACCAGAGGATATGGAGGGTGACACAGAGCGAGGAGGGGGACAGCAGCAGCATGGAGGGGGGACACGGAGCGCAGAGGGGGAGAACAGCACGGATGGGGGAACTGGAGGAGGATACAGGGACAGTCAGCGGTGATCGGTGCGGCTTTGGGGGGAGTTACAAGCACCGATCACTGCTGTATCAATTTCACTAAACCAGCTGAAATGGGGGGGGGGGGGGGGGGGGTTGTCCGGGGAGAAGCTGTTAGGCGGTATTGAAATCTACACAGGGAGATCGGTGCTTGTAACTCCTCTCCCCCCCCCCCCCCTGCTGCACCTATCATCCCTGACTGCCCAGGTATCGGGTGAAGCATCGGAGCATTTTATTTTCCCCAAGTACAAGTACTTGGGGAAATGCTTGATATCGGTACTGATACCAGTATCGGTACCGGGACAACCCTAGTTCAGGTGATGTCCCTCCACTCGTTACTTTGAGCTCTATCATATTGTTTGTCAGTAGATTCATTTTTAGAATAAATGTTTCCTGGGATAATGCACTTAGCTGGTGCGCCCTCGGTTTCTTGTGTTTTCCAGTATGTATTGGGGCTTCACCAGTCCTAAGAGGGCAGCAATGCTCTCCAGTTTAGAGACAGATGGGTTTGAAGATCTGATATTAGACCACCCCACCTATGTGTAGGAGGTGATTTTTGCTTTTAAAAGAGATTTGTCAGCCTGAGGCCAGCTTCAATATGAGACTGGAATGGCTGATGATCAGTTTTGCATTGGGGCTTTGTCACTCCAGGCATTCTTCTACATTTGTAAACGGTTCTTTTTTTTTTTTTTTTACAGTTTACTATATAAGGCCCGATATTTGGAGGGTGCTTGTTGCTATGCAGTCTCTCAGTGTTTTCTTTTATCTTTTAACAGGCCCACGAGATCTGCTACTCTGTCCTGTGTCTCTTCTCCTACGTGGCCGCCATCCGAGGAAAGGAAGCGGAGATGAAGAGCAGACCCCCTCGGCCTGTGTCCAGCTGACCTTCCCCTCCACCCCTCTCCAATAACTGATCTGTGACCACACACTGAATGTGCGCTATGCCCCCTCCCCTTCCAGACCGCAGGCTCTGCTGACAGCTATTCCATTTGGCGTTCTGTTGTAACATTCCTCCTGTATACGGAGGCCGCACAGGCTGTAGTGACTTCACTATGTGTTGTAACTGCATTTTACAGAGCCCCCCCCCCCCAACCCCCACCCCAGCTTTAGTGTTGTGTGTTTGTGTGTTTCTGACCTCTGTGCAGTGAATACAACACAACTCTTCCAAGGCAATAGCATTGTTGCACCTCTCAACAGCCCCTGCGTACTTTTGTGCGGTAGTGTTGCGGTCGCCAGCCGCTAGTATAAGGCCTCCCTGGATTTGCGAGACTTGCATTCTAGTTCCCACTCTGAGTGCCGTGTCTGATGTTCAAGCAAAGCATGCTTCAGAGCTCTTCCCACGGACAGAACTAAACCACGTACGGCCATCGTGGGCTTCTAGCATATATAAAAAAGAAAAAAAAAAGTTAACACATTTCGCAGGCAGATGTGGAACCTTATGGTACAGAGTGTAAATATTAAAGTATTTGATGCCCCATTCCAGCCATTGTCCACCACTGCATGGAGAGCACTATGTAAATATCCCGGTCTTTCTTATTTATAGAATTCTGTACAGATCCTGAATGTGCAATAAACTAGCATTCCAATGCTGCTTTGGCTTTTGATTTTTTTTAAGCTTTTTAATGTTAATTTCGTTTTTGGCCACAAGAGGGCAGTGTTTAATAACCAATAAAGCATAGGCTGGGAGAAGGAGATGATAATAAAATAGAACTGTATTCTACTAGTTTTGTCCTCCATGTATGTTGTATTGATGGCCAGAGGTGAACAAAGATTTAGGTCGGGGGTCTCCAAACTTTTCAAAGGGCCAGATTACTGTCCATCAGACTTTGGGGGGGGGGGGCAGATTGTGGCCAGTGGGTGTAGAAAATAACCGAGGCCCAGCATCAATGAGAATAAACAAGGCCTCAGGGTTGGAGGTCAGTAGGAGGAGTAGTGCCCCATCATTGGTATTAGTGGGAGGAATAGTGCCCCATCATTGGTATTAGTGGGAGGAATAGTGCCCCATCATTGGTATTAGTGGGAGAAATAGTGCCCCATCATTGGTATTAGTGGGAGAAATAGTGCCCCATCATTGGTATTAGTGGGGGAAATGGTACCCCATCATGAGAGGAACAGTAACCCGTCATTGTTAGAATGCAAAAAGGGGATTGGATAGGGATTGTAACAGTGCACAAGTATATAGAAACTACAATTATTACTTAAAGCGGAGGTTCACCCTCAAAATTAACTTTTTCGCTAACCTATCTGTAGCCTTAATAAAGGCTTGTAATTTTTTTTTAATGAGTACACTTACCTGTCTTCAGCCGCACTTCCGGGTCTTCTTCCTTGCGGGGAGTGGGCGTGTCGCTCCTTTTCCCCGACGGGGAGCTCTGCGCAATGTCTCCTGGGAGTGAGTGTTGATCCTCCCAGGAGACGATTGACGTGCGGGTCAAGCCGCGTCATCGCCTTCTGAAAATATCCGACGGGGACTCGGCTCTTTACGGCGCCTGCGCCTGCCGTGTAGAGCTGACTGCGCAGGCGCCATAAAGTGCAGAGTCCCCCTCGGATATTTTCGGAAGGCGATGACGCGCTTTACCCGAACGTCAATCGTCTCCTCGTCTTAGGAACGCCTACTCCCCGGGGGAGCGAGAACCTGGAAGCCGGGTAAAAAGTACGTAAGTACAGCCCAAAAAAATAAAATAAAAATCCAGCATACTGTTGTCAGCAGTATGCTGGATAGAACAGTCTATAGATATTTTAGGGTGAACCCCCGCTTTAAAAGATATGAATTGTATTACATGAATATACGGCAAACAACAAACATAAGGTGCATAAAATAAAAACAGTAAATATACAGACCGTGGTACTGGCCAAAGAATCCGTATGCATGGAATGGTCACTGACGCATGTCAAGTCTCTACATGTTTCGCCAAACAATGGCTTCTTCAGGGAAATATATAGTCACCAGTGTTCATCAGTGGATCTGACAATGATAAACACAACTACGACCGGCCGGTACCGGGTCCCCAAAGTCACCGGAGAAATTACCGTTTAACATGGGAGTCTATGGAAGGGATGCCCGGCTTTGAAAAAATCGGTGCTCCCCGCCATAGGTCACCTGGACAACAAACTTTGCACACTTGTAGAGGAAGAGTGGGGCTACATGTGTGCCTATGGCTGGCCAGTACCGGGTCCCCAAAGTCCGGGAGATCAGGTGCAAAAAGGTGACTCGAGTATAAGCCGAGGGGCTCGAGTATATACGGTATGTAGGGGTACCTGCTCTGTGCCTGACATGTTGGGCCAGATTCACATAGAGATACGACGGTGTATCTCTGATTTACTTTGGTCGTATCTATGCGGCTGGTTCATTGAATCAGTTACGCATAGATATGCCTAAGATCCAACAGGTGTAACTGTTACACCGTCGGATCTTAGGCTGCAATTCCAGGCCGGCCGCTAGGTGGCGTTTCAGTTTATTTACGCGACGATTATGCAAATGAGATACGCCGATTCCGAAACGAACGACCGTTTGTTTTTTTACGTCGTTTGCGTTCGGCTTTTTCCGGCGTATAGTTACCCCTGCTTCTATGAGGCGCAGCCAATGTTAAGTATGGCCGCCGTTCCTGCCACGAAATTTGAATTTTTTACGTTGTTTGCGTAAGTCGTTCGTGCATACGGATGGACGTAATTTACTTAAACGTCAAAACCAATGACGTCCTTGCGACGTCATTTAGAGCAATGCACGCTGGGAAAATTTCCGGACCGCACATGCGCTATTCGATCGGCGCGGGAACGCGCCTGATTTGAATAGTACACTCCCCCTAGCCGCGGAATTTGAATTCCGCCGGGGGATTTACGATACGCCGCCGCAAGTTTAGAGGTAAGTGCTTTGTGAATTACCCACTTGCCTCAAAAACTTGCGGCGGCGGATCTTAAATCACATAGGTTACGCGGATCTAAAGATCCGCTAACCTATGTGAATCCGGCCTGTTCTCTTTACATTTCTTAGCTAATTTGCATCCAGGTCAGTATTTGTGCTGGTGTTAAAAACAGATGAAGGAAATGTCCAGATGAAGGCAATGTCCAGCTCCAGGGAGCATGAAGTGTTCCAAATAAAGATGGTGATTTCATGAATGTCTCATGTGGGATTTATTTAAAGTGGTTGTAATCCCTCACATATACCCAGTGATGTGAATGGCCTCAGATGATCTACAGAGATTCAACAAATCCTCCTACATATGTTACATGTAGATCTGCTGTCTTTCCCTTTCTACATTCTTTGGAAAGTGCAGATCGTGTTAGAAAACGTTCTTTCTGTTTTAGCAGTGGGTGATAAAGCCTCATACACACAATCTGATTATCCAAAGGGAATTGTGTGATGGCAGGATTTTGTCGGAAAATCAGACAATTGTTGGTATTTCTGACAGCAAATGTTGCATAGCATGCTTTAAAATTTTCCGACAACAAATGTGCTGTCGGATTATCCGATCGTGTACAGAAGTCCTTCAGGAAAAAAAATACAAAATACAAACGCACACGCTCAGAAGCAATAATAATCATAAGACAACATTGGCAGAAGTTGCCCAAAGGGTGGCGCTAAAGAGCTGAAAAACCACATAGTTTTGTGTTTGTTGGCCGACAATTCTTTGCCGTTTGTATGCAAGACAAGTTCATGGCCAACGCCCTTCGGACAAAGCGTGGGACTTTTGTCCGAAGGGCGTTGGCCATGAACTTGTCTTGCAAGTCCCACGCTTTGTCCGGAAAATCTGACTGTGTGTACCAGGCTTAAAGGGGTTGTAAAGGTACAATTTTTTTTCCCTAAATGGCTTCCTTTACCTTAGTGCAGTCCTCCTTCACTTACCTCATCCTTCCATTTTGCTTTTAAATGTCCTTCTTTCTTCTGAGAAACTTCCTGTTCTTCTGTCTGTAACTCCACACAGTAATGCAAGGCTTTCTCCCTGGTGTGGAGTGTCATGCTCTCCCCTCCCTTGGACTACAGGAGAGTCAGGACGCTCTCTACGTTGCAGATAGAGAAAGGAGCTGTGTGTTAGTGGACGTCCTGACTCTCCTGTAGTCCAAGGGAGGGGGCGAGCACGACTCTCCACACCAGGGAGAAAGCCTCGCATTACTGTGTGGAGTTACAGACAGAAGAACGGGAAGTGAGGATTTCTCAGAAGAAATAAGGACATTTAAAAGCAAAATAGAAGGATGAGGTAAGTGAAAGAGGACTGCACTAAGGTAAAGGAAGCTATTTAGGGGAAAAAATTGTACCTTTACAACCCCTTTAAGGCTGCTTTCACACTGAGGCGTGCAGCCGCGGTGATGGTATAGCCACGCTATTTGTAGCGCGGCTATACCGTCGTATTTACCGCGATATTCGGGCGCTAGCGGTGAGGTATTACCGCGCTTTCCCATTGATTTCAATGGGAAGGCGCGGTATAGGAGCGGTGAACACACCGCTCCTATACCGCGGTAAAGATGCAGCTAGCAGGACTTTTGGTGTGCTCCTGCTAGCGCACCGCTTCAATGTGAAAGCCTTCGGGCTTTCACATTGAACACTACAGGGCAGGTTTTTTCATGCGGTATAGCAGCGCTATTTTTAGCGCTGTACCGCATGAAAAACGCCCCAGTGTGCAAGGGGCCTAAGTCTGAGCTGAATGGTGGGAAGGTACCCCCCCCCCCCTCCACATGGGCAGAGGAACAAACAATTACACACAGAGCTGTAGTCTGAATAGATAAGCTCTCTGCTTATCTACCTCTAAGCTCCATCCACAACATACATTTCTAGCTGCTGTTATCTCATGTGTTTGTCATAAGTGACTCTGATAACAGAGGAATGGAGCAGCAGAAAGACACAGCACTTAGAGCTTTGGAGAGAGAGAAGTAAACAATGTGCCTAGGTCAAATTTCATGAATGGGCTTTACAACCACTTTAACATTTGTAAGATAAGCAGTGGTGTAAAGTATCTTTTCATCAAATGAACAGTTGCCATTGTCCAGAGTTTTGGACCCCTCCTGCCCAAGGGGTCGCTGAGACTTGTAGTACCACAATAGTAGACTTGTTCACCCAAGGTGACATTCCTTTTACAAAACCCTTCTAGTCTGACCTTTTGGTTCCCTTGAGATGACATTACAGGAGTGCTGATGTGGCCTGCAGCACTTCGATTCTCAATTAATAGTCATTAAGTGGAAAAGCTGTTGGAGAGGCTGACGGTATAAATCTGTGTATCAGCAGCTTTGATAATCCACCCTAAAGCCAGATCATTTCACAAGTTGTTTCCTCACCACACAGCGTTTTGTAACTCGCTTTGCTGTCTTGTGAAAAGAGCTTTGGGAAATAATGTGGTGACCATCCGCAAGAGACTTTACTGAAAATGTCTCATTTTGAAATTTGCTTTTTTTTTCTCATGTTTTAAAAAAAAATTGCAGTAAAGGTAAATAATACGATTGTTTTGATGTAGGCATCGCAGTGCTAGATGTTAACTTTTATATTTATTAAAAGAGACTGGAAAAAAGTTCAGTAGAATTTGTATGCGTTTTTGAATTAAAACATTATTTCAGCTTATATGGCAGCCTAACCACTTAAGCCCGGACCATTTTGTTGCTAAATGACCGGGCCCCTTTTTGCGATTCGGGCACTGCGTCACTTTAACTGACAATTGCGCCGTCGTGCGACGTGGCTCCCAAACAAAATTGACGTTTTTTTTGTTTTTTTTTTTACAAATAGAGCTTTCTTTTGGTGGTATTTGATCACCTCTGCGTTTTTTTATTTTTTGCGCTATAAACAAAAACAGAGCGACAATTTTGAAAAAAATTCAATATTTTTAACTTTTTGCTGTAATATCCCCCAAAAAGATCTAAAAAAAAAAAATTTCCCTCAGTTTAGGTATACGTATTCTTCTACATATTTTTGGTAAAAAAAAACGCAATAAGCGTATATTGATTGGATAGTGTCTACAAAATAGGGGATAGTTTTATAGCATTTTTATTAATATTTTTTTTTACTAGTAATGGTGGCGATCTGCGATTTTTTTTTTTTCGTGACTGCGACATTATGGCGGACACATCGGACACTTTTGACACATTTTTTGGACCATTGTCATTTTTACAGCGATCAGTGCTATAAAAATGCACTGATTACTGTGAAAATGACACTGGCAGTGAATGGGGTTAACCACTGGGTGGCGCTGTAGGGGTTCCCAAAAATGTGTCAAAAGTGTCCCAAGTGTCCGCCAAAAGGTCGCAGTACCGATAAAAATCGCTGATCGCCGCCATTACTAGTAAAAAAAAATATTAATAAAAATGCCATAAAACTATCCCCTATTTTGTAAACGCTATAACTTTTCGAAAATCGTGGGTGCGTGTTATACGCCGATCCCCACTGTCTCTGAGGGCAAGAGGAGCGCCGCCGACATAGACCGAGCTGAGCCGAGTGTACTGTGTGCTCGGCTCCGCTCGCAGCCCTGTCCCGCCTCCTAGCCTTTATGTCCCGCCATTGGACCGCTGTTGTGTCCATTATATGAGCCGGGCCAAGGGGCGGGACTGGGCAGGACTGCGAGAGGAGCCGAATACACTGGCCATAACGCTCTGTGCATCTCGGCGGCGCTAAATTTAAAAATACATAATGCTGCAATTTTGGGCAAGGCTGCAGATGGATGCTGGACAAGGCTGCAGATGGATGCTGGACAAGGCTGCAGATGGATGCTGGACAAGGCTGCAGATGGATGCTGGACAAGGCTGCAAATGGACACTGATAAGGCTGCATTGATGGGCTTTTAAAATGTAAGTGTTTTTTTTCCTTAAACTTCCCTCCTAAACATGTTTTTCCTTAAACTTCCCTTCTAAGCTTGGGGTGCGTGTTATATGCCGATAAATACGGTAACTAATAAATTATAGGTATTGGAATTTCCTTTCATATTTGGCTGTTAGGCCCCTTTCACATTGAGGCGTTTTTCATGCGGTACAGCGCTAAAAATAGCGCTGCTATACTGCATGAAAAAATCATGCCCTGCAGGCTTCAATGTAAAAGCCCGAAGGCTTTCACACTGAAGCAGTGCGGTAGCAGGACCGCTCCAAAAGTCCTGCTAGCCGCATCTTTGGAGCGGTATAGAAGCAGGGGGTGTTTACCGCTCCTATACCGCGCCTTCCCATTGAAATCAATGGGAAACCGCAGTAATACCGCCCACATTACAGGTCGATATTAACCCCTTTTTCGGGCCGCTAGCGGGGGTTAAAACCTCACCGCTAGCGCCTGAATATCGCGGTTAAAATAGCGCGGCTATACCGTAACCACGGCTATACCGTCACCGCGGCTCCACTGCCCAATGTGAAAGCAGCCTAAGTGAACGTAACGAATACAAATTTGTTTGAAGTTACGAATTATCCAAAATAAAGAATGTCGCATCTAAGCAAATGGAACGAAAATAATAATAAGTTTTTATTATTATTAATTTGTTACGTTCCATTCGTTTGGATATGGCATTCGCTATTACGGATAATTTGTAACGTCAAATAAATTCGTATTCATTACCTTCACTAAGGCCCCATACACACGAGAGGATTTATCCGCGAATACGGTCCAGCGGACCATTTCCGCGGATAAATCCTCTCGAGGATTTCAGCGGATTTCTCTGCGATGGAGTGTACTCACCATCGCATTGAAATCCGCGCCGAAATCCTCTGGCGATGACGTTGAAAATTCAGAAATACGGATATTTAGAATTAAACAAATCTGTAAAAATTCATTAAAAAACTAATTTGGAACCAAGCAAATTGCACATGTCTAATAATATCTTTTATATTTTATAGTTGTTATAACACCCCAAAGAATAAAATGGCGGTCGTTGCAATACTTTCTGTCACACCGTATTTGCGCAGCGGTCTCACAAGTGCACTTTTTTTGGAAACCATTCACTTTTGTGAATTAAAAAATGAGAAAACGGTAAAGTTAGCCCAATTTTTTTTTTATATTGTGAAAGATAATGTTACGCCGAGTAAATTGATACCCAACATGTCACGCTTCAAAATTGCGCCCGCTCGTGGAATGGCGTCAAACTTTTACACTTAAAAATCTCCATAGGCGACGTTTAAAAACATTGTACAGGTTGCATATTTTGAGTAACAGAGGAGGTCTAGGGCTAGAATTATTGCTCTCGCTCTACCGATCGCGGCGATACCACACATGTGTGGTTTGAAAACAATTTTCATATGCGGGCGCTGCTCACGTATGCGTTCACTTTCTTATTTATTTTACTTGATTTTATTGGATTTTTACACTGGTTTAACAAAATAAAATAAATTGGGTCACTGTAAACATCCCTTGTAATAGAAAAAAAAGCATGACAGGTCCTCTTAAATATGAGATATGGGGTCAAAATGACCTCAGATCTCATATCAAGACTAAAATACTATGAGAAAAAAAGGTTGTCATATGAAAAAGAATGACAAGAATAAAATGTCCCTATAAGACGTCTGGGCAGAAGACTGCGACACACCGAGGTCTGTGGTGCTGAAAAAACACACAGAAATGCTGAATATTTAGTGAAGGAATCTCAGTGTACACAGAGTGTGTGCTCTTCCATCAAGTCAGTATCGCCATAGCAACAAAAGCCAGTATCGCCATAGCAACAGAAGCCAGTACATTCCACACACTCCGCCCCTCTTCCAACTGCCACTGAGGCAGCCAATCAGGAGAAGCGGTTGTTTTTCTGGCCAGCTGTGATGTCACAATGTCATGTGTCCAGCTGAATAAATTCCGAAGCGACAGAGGTCTGGCTCAGTGTGTGAGGAGCTTCTGTGCAGTGAAGACCTGTTTTTCTGTGCTCAGTTCGCATTATTGTCTCACATAGTTCTTATACGTTTATTCGTATATTTAATTACACGTTTTCTCGTGTTTTCAATCGCGTGTGTAAGCTTTCGTTTTCGATAGCTTTTTACTTTTTTCACAATGTTATTACGTCAATATTCCACCGAGAGGGTGGAAACGTCGGAGGAAAAGGCTTTCATGAAAAAGCTTGTAAAAAAGCTGGATGAAGAAATAGCCTTGAAGAAAAGAATCAAAGAGGAGAGACAAAACGACATCAATGAGTTTATCAAGAGTCGTTTCCCATCTGTCCGCAAATCCCGCAGGCCGGACTATGTTTTAGGCCGCGATCTACATTGTTATGAAGATGTTGAGGATAAAACGCTCACAAAAGAAGAGTACTTCCAGATTGGGTTAGAGAGACACCGCCATCGTCTAACCTCAGGACGTCACACCCCACGTGGTGTACCATACCGTATATTTGGAAGGGAAATCATTGAAGAATTAGACCTTTATGCTTCCATGCTAAATGATGAAGATCTAAAGGCATTAAAGGAATTCATCAAAGAGAAATATGGGAAATATGAGGAAAAACCAGAGGTCATAGAGACAAAGGAGACAACTCCTCGACCTCAAGTTGGTGAACAGCCGAGGCTGTTAAGCAAAAGAGAGCAATTAAGTAACCAGTCACTCTCTGCAGAGGTAAAGTCCTCGGAGGGCACAAAGCCCAAACCAGCGGATGTTACCCAGAAAGTCTACACAGGGTACGACCGAGCAAAGTATAAACTTTTGGAGGAGTCATGCAGAGTAAAAAGAGAAGAGTTCCAAAGATACCCTCAACCCTTGAAACCACCAACTGAACCCACATGTCCAAGCTTGGCAACAAAAGGCGCAACTCCTGAAATTAAAAAGCCACTTCTTAGAAAGTCAAGAGACCTGGAGGGCACAAAATATCCCAAAGTGGATGTTGCCCAGAAAGACGTCACAGGGTACAGCATGGCAAAGTATAGAAATTTGCATGAGTTATGCAGAGTAAAGAGAGAACAGTCCGCAAATCTCTCCAGTACACCGTCAAATGTACCCAAAATTCCAAGCCTGCCAAAAAAAGCAGCAGCGCCTGAAGATAAAACGATTCCAAGGTGGCAAAAGTGTGCCGATAAAGTGATGCTGCCTAAACCACCTCCACCAAGAGAAGACGGCAAATCTCCTCTTGTAGCTGGGCACCGAAGATTTACTCAACGTCGAGATATTCTCAGAGACGAGGTTCAGATGAAGATTACTGGAAAGAAGATAGTGGCTGCAGCCCGGCCAGACAGATTATTGAAGGATGCCAACCGTAATTAATACGGCTCTCTTAATAAGACTTAAAGGGCAACATTGAAAATGCATCATTTATGGCACAACATATGCAAGCCCACTGCCCCAGTGACAGGCATCCATTCCACCTTGCTTGTATCTAGTGGTGTCATTTAGTGCAGTAAAACATAGTGTGGTATAGGGCAGGTTGGGGTAGTATAGGGCAGGTTACGGTGATATAGGGGCGGGTTAGGGGTGGTATAGGGGCGTGTTAGGGGTGGTATAGGGGCAGGTTAGGGGTGGTATAGGGGCAGGTTAGGGGTGGTAAAGGGTGGTATAGGGCCAGGTTGGGGTGGCATAGGGGCAGGTTAGGGGTGGTATAGGGGCAGGTTAGGGTGGTAAAGGGTGGTATAGGGTCAGGTTGGGGTGGCATAGGGGCAGGTTAGGGGTGGTATAGGGGTGTATAGGGCAGGTTGAGGTGGTATAGGGCAGGTTGGGGTGGCATAGGGCCAGTTAGGGGTGTAAAGGGCAGGTTGGGGGTGGTATAGTGACAGGTTGGGCTGGTATAGGGCAGGTTAGGGTGGTATAGGGCAGTGTGCTCAGTCATTGACATTGCTCCCATCTGTCCCTGATTTCAAGGGATTTCGGAGGGGGGTTGGGGGAGAAGAAGTTGGGGAGGAATCGTCCCTGAAAGTAAGAAATAGAGGGGAAAACTATAGTCTTGGGAAAAGGGGGAGGGGGCTGGCTACGTGCCCAGCTAAAAAACAGGACTAACATTTATTTACTGACACACACTGGACAACATACAACGACTGGCATGCACTGACCTACACTAACAGAGGACGTCCAGATGTACATAAACTGACCGCTCCATGCTTTAGATAGATTTAGAAAAGGATGACTAGCATCCAGTAGGGTAGCTTAGTGTAGTTAGTGTAGATCCTGCCCTAGAAGAGTCTACCTTGCCGTGGTGGGCAGGCTTGGAATCTCTTGGTCAAAAGAGTGTCAGTGATTGGGCGAGAGGATCACTAGATCTTCACTTCTGGCCAATTGATTTTACCAAAGGACTCTTGGTTTATTCAGAGTATATATAGTTGGAAAAGGATCCATAATTATACTTTCATAAAACACACAATAAAAATTTGGTATATTTACATTTGAATTGCTTCTTCTTTTATTTAATCCTTTCATGACCACTTGGATGCCCAGGCCACATTTGTAAGGCTGGAAGGGGCTCTATGGCTACTTCTTCCACGTGTGGTGTGTGTAAGGATGTGTAATAGGTGTTTATGTATTAACCCTTTCATGACTAAGCCTATTTCTGACATTTGGTGTTTACAAGTTAAAATCCGTATTTTTTGCTTGAAAATTACTCGGAACCCCCAAACATTTTATATATATATATATATATATATATATATATATATATATATATATATATATATATATATATATATAATTTTTTTTTTTTTTTCTAGAGAATAAAATGGTGATTGTTGCAATATTTTATGTCACCTGGTATTTGTGCAGCGGTGTTTTAAACGCGAATTTTTGGGAAAAATTTTCTTTCACAAATTAAAAAAAATATATGAAAAAGTAGTTAGCCCAATTTTTTTGTATAATGTGAAAGATGATGTTACGCCGAATAAATAGATACCAAACATGTCATGCTTTATAATTGCACGCACTCGTGGAATGGCGATAAACTACGGTACCTAAAAAAATCTCCATAGGTGACGCTTTAAAAATGTTTTATGGTTACCACGTTAGAGTTACAGACAAGGTCTAGTGCTAGAATTATTGCTCTCACTCGGTGATCGCGGCGATACCTCACATGTGTGATTTGAACACCATTTACAGGTGTGACTTCCGAATGCGTTTTCTCTGCTCGCGGGGACGGGGGATGCTTTAAAACATTTTTTTTTTTTTTATAATGTGTAAAAAAAAAAAAAAAATGTATCACTTTTATTGCTGTCACAAGGAATGTAAACATCCCTTGTGACAGTAATAGGTGGTGACAGGTACTCTTTATGGAAGGATCAGGGGTCTGAAAGACCCCCAATCCCTCCTTTAGCCCTGGTTCACACTGGGTACGATTTGGAACGATTTGAGATGCGATTTGACATGTCAAATCGCATCTCAAATCGGCGGCAATTGTCGCCAATGGCACTGTCCTAATCAGTGCGACGCCGCATCTGCGATTTACATTAAATTGCGACCGAAATCGCAGCAAAATCGCGGCAAATCGCGGCCGCGAAATCGCGGTAAAATCGCGCATTTTACCGCGATTTTGAATTCGCAGCAGTGTGAACCTAGGCTAACACTTCAAAGTACTCAGATCGCCGAAAACGGCGATTCTAAATACTCTATATTTTTTTTTAATCCAGCGCCATTGGCAGCTGAGTAAACTGGAAGTGACGTTGTGACGTCGCTTCCCTGTTTACGTTCAGGAGACTGGCAATAAGCCGGAAGTGGCGCATCGTGGATCGGGTCTCCCAGTGGGGCGGGAGGCCCGGGCAGAGCAGCGGGAGGGGAGGGATGTCCCCTCCCGCTTCTCCGGTATAACTAAGTGGCTTTTAGCCGCATCGGTTGTTATGCCTGGATAGCCAATTGCCCGCTCTAAACAACGATTCCGGGATGATGCCTGCAGCTGCGGGAATGATCCCGGTATAGCCCCCGAAAGCCGAGGATGCATATATGCGTACGCTCTGCGGTAAGGGGTTAACATGTGTCCTAATCATGTTTATATGTATGTACTGACAACAACGCTGTATCCTGGCCTAGGCACCACAGAACGAGTCCCCGCCGGCCTGCACTACACTGTTAGCATGGTGCCAGTCTTATGGGGCGGACTGGGCTTAGAGGCAAATTAGTCTAGCGGCCGCACTGCTCCCGGTATACTGTGGGGGCAGTTGCTTTTAATTTTGACTGTCCTATCATCCTGGACCACAAACCTTCCTCACTGTGCTATATGTTTTCTGCTGCACCATTGGCATGGTTATATCTTCTTAGTCCTCCCCATAAAATTATCAGAAATTTGTGCTTAAAGTAGAACCATAAGCAACACTTTGTTTCATTCTGGATAAAGTAAGGGAGGGTTATAGCCCCTGTCGGTTTATTTTTTACCATCCCTGTCCCATTGCAGAGATTTCCCTTCATTTCCTGCCCCATAGCCAAACAGGAAGTGAGAGAAAATCTTTGCAAATTAAGGGAATCCATTGCCCCCCCAGGCCCTCCGAACTAGAGTCCCCACTCGAAAATTTCAGGGCGGGTCTTAATCAGGAAGGGGTAGGGCCTTGACAGGAAGAGGTGGGTCATATATAAATTAGGGGGTGTGCGAGTTTATTCAGGCCTAGGGCAGCACAAAACCTAAATACACTACTGGGCCTTGTGACATTTTTCTTCCATATGGTGACATTGCTGACGGCATAAAAATGGGAGGAGGGTTACTTTAAGTAACTACCTTTTTATGATAAACTGCTTGCTGGACAACCTGTTTAATGAATAATTAGACACACCTGTAGTTAAATTCTTGTTAATTATGATTTCGTCCTTTAACCACTTCCATACAGGGCACTTTCACCCCCTTCCTGCCCAGGCCATTTTTCAGCTTTCAGCGCCGTCACAATTTGAATGACAATTGCGCGGTCATGCAACACTGTACCCAAATGAAATGTTTATAATTTTTTCCCCCACAAATAGAGCTTTCTTTTGGTGGTATTTGATCACCTCTGCAGTTTTTATTTATTGCGCTATAAACAAAAGAAGAGGGACAATTTTGAAAAAAACAAATTTTATTATATAATAAATATCCAATTTTTTTTTAAACAAAATTTTTTCCCCAGTTTTGTCCGATACATATTCTTCTACCTATTTTTGGTATAAAAAATCGCAATAAGCGTATATTGATTGGTTTGCGCAAAAGTTATAGCGGCTACAAAATAGGGGATAGATTTATAGGGCCAAATCTTCAAAGGAGATACGCAGGCGGAACTGCTGTTCAGCCTGCGTATCTCTGTGCCTAACTTTGGAAACGATCCTCAAAAGAAGGATCTGACATCTGTAAGACACTTACACTGTCAGATCTTAAGATGCAGTACCGTATCCGCCGCTGGGGGCATTTCGAGTCGAAATGCCGCCTAGCGTATGCAAATGAGTACTTAAGCAGATCCACAAAGCTTTTAAGCTTTGTGTTTTCTGCGTAAGTTCTAATTTGCTTGCGGCTGGTTTTACAATGTGGAAAGTTAGTACACCATGTAAAACCAGACCTTTTTTTCGATCGCCGCGATTTTTTTTTAAATTTGAATTTTTTTTCCCGGCGCGTATTTTTTTTTTCACCCGTCGCAACTTTATTGTCCCGTCGCAATCCACAAAGCCCGGCGTAAATTACGTTTGCGCGCTGCACGTCGGGAAAATTACGTCACACGCATGCGCAGTACGGCCGGCGCGGGAGCGCGCCTCATTTAAATTGTAATCGCCCCCCGGAGAGGAGGACCGCCTTGCGACGGAGGCACTTAAGTTACACGGCGTGTAATTTCTAGGTAAGTGCTTTGAAGATCGGGCACTTAGGTAGAAATTTAACGCCTGTGTAACTTAACTGCTGAAAGTTAAGTTAGGCAGGTTTTTGGGAATTTGGCCCATAGTATTTTTTTATTATTTATTTATTACTAGTAATGACGGTGATCTGCGATCTTTTGACACATTCTTGGGACCATTCACATTTATACAGTGATCAGTGCTATAAAAATGCATTGATTGCTGTATACATTTGACTGGCTGTATAAATATGACTGGCAGGAAAGGGGTTAACACTAGGGGGTCGATCAAGGGGTTAATGTGTTCCCTAGGGAGTGATTCTTACTGTGGGGGGAGGGGAATGACTGGGGGAGGTGACCGATCGGTATCCCTATGTACAAGGGACACACTATCGGTCTCCTCTCCCTGACAGGACGTGGATCTCTGTGTTTACACACAGAGCACGCGCATCGGGTTCCCAGTGACGCGGTGGGTGCGTGCGCGCCCCCTACTGGCTCGGGAAGGCGAGGATGTCGTATTACGTCCTCCCAAAATGAGAGAGTCTTCGTCCCGTCGTCATAGACAACTGGTTAAAATTTAGCTTTGCTCCTAAGACTTTCATTGGGGTGTATTCATTTTTGCAACATGGTCTTGAATGAATTTGTTAGGAAAAATACTTTTTTGTGTGTGCAAATTAACAAATCATGGTTGCAATTAGGGTTGTCCCGATACCACATTTTTAGGACCGAGTACAAGTACCGATACTTTTTTTCATGTACTCGCCGATACCGATTACCGATACTTCTTTTTTTTTTAAATGTGTCCCCACAAATGCAGGCATGTGTCCCCATAAATGCAGCCATGTCCCCCCATAAATGCAGCCATGTCGCCCCATAAATGCAGCCATGTCGCCCCATAAATGCAGCCATGTCCCCCCATAAATGCAGCCATGTCTCCCCATAAATGCAGCCATGTCTCCCCATAAATGCAGCCATGTCACCCCATAAATGCAGCCATGTCACCCCATAAATGCAGCCATGTCACCCCATAAATGCAGCCATGTCTCCACAGAGAAAGCCAAGCCCTCCCCCCCCGCCGCCTAATTAATCAGCGCGGGGAACATTACAGCTTTCATTTGAATAGCTGTGTGTTCCCCGCCGCGCCATTTATAGACACTCCCCCTTGCTTGGATTGCACAGGTGATCTGTCTATCAAAGTGCCCGAGCAAGGGGGAGTGTCTATACATGACGAGGCGCAGCGGGGAACACACAGCTATTCAAATGAAAGCTGTAATGTTCCCCGCCGCGCCTCGTCATGCATAGACACTCCCCCTTGCTCGGGCACTTTGATAGACCGATCACCCGTCCAATCCGAGCAAGAAGGAGTGTCTATACATGGCGCGGCGGGGAACACACAGCTATTCAAATGAAAGCTCTAATGTTCCCCGCGCTGATCAACTAGGCGGCGGCGGGGGGGGGGGGGGTGGGTGAATTTCTCTTTGATGACTGCTCGGCTCCGCTCTCCGCCCCTCCCTACCCGCTCACTAGAAAAAAAAAAGTATCGGGTTTGGCATCGGGATCATTTGCGCGAGTACAAGTACTCGCGCAAATGCTCAGTATTGGTCCCGATACCAATACTGGTATCGGTATCGGGACAACCCTAGTTGCAATCAATGGCCCGTATCTGTGGGAGTATTTTGTAGTATAGTGTCCCATAGAAAATGTTGATTCTGGAAGATAAGTAAAGGTTTTCTGACAAATCTGTTGGGGTGTACTCATTTAAGCTGTTCACTGTATGTTCTTTTGTGAGTATCTGTAGCACTACCCCCGGAGGAGCTGCTGGTTTGTTTTGGGTGGCACATTTACCCCGTGGCTCTCCGAATTCCCAGGGGTGTATGATGCATATAGCAGTAGTAAAGGAATGTTCGCAACAGGTGTCTTTTCTGTGCTCTTTATTACCCATCCGGGTAAAAACAATAAATTGGTGGTGAAAGGATAGAGTTGAAGGAAGAAGGAGAACAGCAGATTCAGGCGTAGCATAGGGAAACAGTCCTGCCCCCATGCGTAACACTTTCTGCACCACTCCTGCCTGAGTGGGCTTAGCGTACCCGGACAGGCCTCTCTCACCTGGCAGCCGGAGTATCACTCGAACCTTTTTCTGGGAAAAGTCTCTGCCACAGACCCTCCTGGAATGGACTCGGGTAGAAACCTCTGCCACAGACCCTCCTGGAATGGACTCGGGTAGAAACCTCTGCCACAGACCCTCCTGGAATGGACTCGGGTAGAAACCTCTGCCACAGACCCTCCTGGAATGGACTCGGGTAGAAACCTCTGCCACAGACCCTCCTGGAATGGACTCGGGTAGAAACCTCTGCCACAGACCCTCCTGGAATGGACTCGGGTAGAAACCTCTGCCACAGACCCTCCTGGAATGGACTCGGGTAGAAACCTCTGCCACAGACCCTCCTGGAATGGACTCGGGTAGAAACCTCTGCCACAGACCCTCCTGGAATAGACTCAGGTAAAAACCTCTGCCACAGGCCCTCACTGCTTACAATTACGGAGACAATCCTCCTTGAAGAATTGCACCTGGATCTCCTTATAGTCGCCAAGGTACCGACTGACAAGTGATCAATCCTTCAGTGTCCGGCTACCTTGATCCCTGGTGGTTTGTCGTAATCCTTTTTGGATCGCCAGCCTCTCATTGGCGCTCCATAGATGGACTCCCCACCGAACAGCAACACCGCCTGGGATCTTCAAGAATGGGAACCCAGTCGATCACTGGGTCCCCGCCGCTGCTCAAATGTTCCGGACCAACATGGTCCCGGAGCCAGAAACACTGCGTGGCAGGCACGCCCCGGCCAGGTAGGCCATAACGCCGGGGCGCCGCGATGTGGTCACCCTAAAGATGTGTGCCACACTGGAAGAAGAAGACCCAGAACTGATGTCCCATAAATACTCCTTTCCAGCATGCCCAGCAAGGAAACTCCCTCCTGATTGGCCGCTGGGAAAAAGCACCCAAGTCTTGACTCCACTGCTGCCACCTATTGCACTGGGGTGGAACATCACCCCAGCACAACAGAATGAGCCCATAGCACAGCCAAGCTGAGACAGAGACCCTGTTTTGAACATAACAATTTGGATCAGAGTCTACTAATACTCTGATCACCCTCTAAATTTCAATAGCACCGGTACTTGGAAGTAACCAGGCGCTACATATAGATTTTTTGTTTGTTTTTTCTATTCATGAATCTTGGATAATGCAATAGGTGTGTGTTGGTTTTTTTTTTTTGCTTTAGTGAATCAGCCTGATGCTGTGGACCACCAGCCTGACCAATATTAATCCATTACTAGCCATCATGCACTGATCTGACTTTCACCAAGTGCATTTTGATTGGTCGTTACTGGCACTTTGCTCTTCTCTCTACGTACAGATCTTCCTGTGCTGTTTAGGTTTATTGCTTTCAGTGTGAGTTTTGCATTCCAGTCCGTCTGGTGTCTCCAGATGACACCAGACAAGCACTTTAAATCTCTTTTCCTGCGACAGTCCCGTCGTTGTGTCATCCCCAGACTTTGTGCGCGGTGCCTTCTGCCCCCCTCTGCTGCCCTTCCTGCCCTCTCTAGGCTGTTTTTCACTCTCTGCTTTCTCTCTGCCTGTCATCGGCAGCAGGTGGGAAAAGATCAAACTTCCATATGTGGAGCTCAGGACTGAATCTGCTCTCCTCCTAAACCTGTCAGCGGCTTAGACTGCTGCTCAAGCACATATGTGGCTGATGTAGACACAGCAGGCCAGTGACGGGGGATACATCTCCCAGCTGCACCTAAAATAGTGTCCTAGGTGCACGCAGGTCGTCTTTGGCATATCGATGACTTGGGTGACTTTGTCGGGTCATGAGATGTATTGAAGGAGTGTAGGACACCGTGTGTCTCCTAGGATACAAGTAGCCCCAAAAAATATGAGATTTCCTAAGAAATTTGGATAAATATAGACCTGGTTCATGAACCCTGCAGTCCCAGAATTCCCTGTAGGACATCATGGTCCTTGTGCTGGGTCTGGTTATAGATGATTTATCAGTTTACATCATCTATCTACACGTATATCGGGGTCTATACACTTGTGAGGTCTTTTATTTAATTCAGAGTCTAACGCTAGCCATACATGTACAGAATTTCAGGCCGTTTGAAGACTGAACAATTATTTGTTAGTCAAAAGAGAATTGTCCACTAACTGATAGAATAAACTCGTTTTACATTATGGTTCGATAATACAAAATTACATAAACTATACAAGACAGAATATTCTTTTTGTTTCGATTGTAACGTACATGTATACAGTTTAGTGAAACCGTAAAAGTTTTCACTTCGGATCCATTGACCTTAGACTGGCCCATGGTCGAAATCGTCAGTAAAGTTGGGTTCACTAACGGCACGAATGTTGAACGATCTTTCTGAAAACGTCCAGTTTCGGACAATATTCTGTATGTGGAATGGCCAGTATAACTCTTGTATACTTGACTGGATTTGGATTGCAGAATAAACTACTGTATTTGCTGGCGTATAAGACTACCTTTTACACCTAAAAAAAACTGGCCAAAAAGCAGGGGTCGTCTTATACGCCGGGTCAGCTGCTCGAATGCCTGCTGGATGTGCGGTAATACTGTATGTAGTAGGGTTGTCCCGATACCACTTTTTTAGGACTGAGTACAAGTACCGATACTTTTTTTCAAGTACTCGCTGATACCGAATACTGATACTTTTTTTTAAATATGTCCCCCCACAGATGCAGCCATGTCCCCCCACAGATGCAGTCATGTCCCCCCACAGATGCAGTCATGTCCCCCCACAGATGCAGTCATGTCCCCCCACAGATGCAGCCATGTCCCCCCCATATATGCAGCCATGTCCCCCCCATATCCAGACATGTCCCCCCCCATATCCAGACATGTCCCCCCCCATATCCAGACATGTCCCCCCCCATATCCAGACATGTCCCCCCCCATATCCAGCCATGTCCCCCCCCCATATATGCAGCCATGTCCCCCCCATATGCAGCCATGTCCCCCCCATATCCAGCCATGTCCCCCCCCCATATATGCAGCCATGTCCCCCTTACCTACATGCTGCCGCGCCGCCGCTTGGTTAATACGGGCGGGGAACATTACAGCTTTCATTTGAATAGCTGTAGTGTTTCACGCCGCGCTGCGTATAGACACTCCCCCTTGCTCGGGATTGGACAGTTCACCCGAGCAAGGGGGAGTGTCTATACGCGGCGCGGCGGGAAACACTACAGCTATTCAAATGAAAGCTGTATGTTCCCCGCCCGTATTAACCAAGCGGCGGGATGCGGCGTAGCGGCGGCGGGCGAGTATTCAGCCAGGCATCGGGGGCATTTGCGGGAGTGCAAATACTCGGAATCGGTCCCGATACCGATACTAGTATCGGTATCGGGACAACCCTAGTATGTAGCTTTGGCTACATACAGTATATACCGCTTAGCCAATCCCGGTGAGCGATGTATTCAAATGAACACAGAGCCTGCTCGGATTGGAGTAACAACCTCTGCCAATCCGAGCAGGCTACATACAGTAGCCTGCTCGGATTGGCTTTGAGAGTCAGAGAGGGGTGGGCTGATCATCAGCCCACCCCTCTCTGACTCTCAAAGCCAATCCGAGCAGGCTACTGTATGTAGCCTGCTCGGATTGGCAGAGGTTGTTACTCCAATCCGAGCAGGCTCTGTATTCATTTGAATACAGCCTCTGCCAATCCAAGCAGGCATTGTATTCATTAATAGAATACATCGCTCGCCGTGATTGGCTCCAGCTCCAGCAAGAATGAAGAAGAATATGGCTCCAGAAGGAAGAAATATGAAGCGTCGCTAAGGGGGGTCGTATTATACGATGAGTACAGGCAAAAAATCTTAAACTGTAAAATTAGGGGGTCGTCTTATACACCGGCAAATACGGTAAACTATGACATAAAAAAGGAGGTATCTCTAGTATTCTTTATTTTTGCTATTGATGATAATTTTTTATGGTTATTCTGCAATAATTTTTTTTTTTTTTAGCTAAATAGCTTCCTTTACCTTACTGCAGTCCTGGTTTCATGTCCTCATTGTTAGTTTTTGCTTTGATGTTTCTGTAATTCCTCTCTGTTCTGGACACTTCCTGGTTGTCTGTTTCCTGATCACCACAGTACTGGGAGATTTCTCACTGTGGTCACTAATCAAGGAGGTGTGATTACGGTGTGTCAGCACCAATCCAGTTTCGTTTTGCAAAACCTTCACTGCCATCTATTGGCTCTGTACATCAGAGAACCAGGAAACAACAGCAAAAAACGAAACTAAACTGCAGGTACATTATATGATTGTTTTTTATCTATTTTTAATCATTTTTAAAAGGAAACTATTATGTCTCTATACCCTGTAAACAGTAATTTCAGCAATTTTTTTTTCCTTTAGTGACCCTTTAAGCAACATGGATGGCCCCATAACTCTAGGTTGCCAAAATAGTATCAAGCAATCCCTCAATGGAATCCTATTTTCCACAGCTTGATGGTATTCAAGCAACCTAAATGGCAGTATATGGCTATATTGGAGGCTGCATGCTGTAATGCGTAGGCCCTGTATTTATTTTTTCCACACCTGGATTAATAAACTCACTCATTGCGAAAGATTGAGCTTCCGGCTTTCTTTCATCTACATGTTTTCTCAGTTGCTAGGAGGACACTACAAGCTAGTGCACTGACTGCTCATCACCTCAGAATATACTACAGGTGTTTCTACTATATTTAATTGGCAGTATAACCCAATGTTCCTTAACTTTTATTAAGCTATCCCTCTCAGTAGCCTTCAGAGAAAAGGATTTCACAGCATTTCCAAAAATTATATATATATATATGATAGAGGTAATACACCACCCAGGTGTCATTCAGGTAATACAGGAAGAGCTTCAGTGACCCCCGAATTTGTGAGAGACCAAATAAGACACAGGGAAACAGATTTGAGTGTGTTCATAAGGTCTCTGACCTCTACTGAATACTACCGTGACTTATATGCAAAAAAAAAAAAAGGGGAGGGGCTGTGTTTCTAAAAGTTATACAAACTATACTTTTCTTATCATGATTTAAACTGCTGACTTTAGTTAACAAGAACTAGCTAATAATTTTGCTTACACAACAGGCTGCTCCGTGAATCAGCTTAAAGCGGAGGTTCACCCTCAAAACATGTATATAACATTACATTCTGCATACTTCCAACATTTACAGTATGGTGTTTTTTTTTTTTTTGCTGTACATACCGTATTATTGCTATTTCAAGGGAAACATTCCAGCCAGACCACTTACCTGAGTAAGAGGTCACTACTTACCCGTCCTGCGACTACCCGGCTGGAGGTATCCCAGACCGAACCAACGTCCGTGAACGGCATGGCTGTCGGCCAGACACACTGTGACAAGGCCATAGAGACCGGTCATATGTGTGCCCTAGAACCGAAGTTCCCCGGCCGCCCCTGGAGCAATGGGGCCTGTCGTGGACGTCCCAAAGCTAAGCTAAGGGCCGGCACACGCTCGAAGGCCGAACCTGGGGGGACTACAAGGGTCGAGGACCCAGCCTGTCACCCAGTCGGCTGTTGATAGAAGAATCGCAGGATTCAAAAATGCAGGAACAAAAATAATAAAAGCGAGAAAAATCGCAAGAAAAAAACTCCAGAGTCCAGGACTCCAGAGAGAGCCTGACTCTCCTGTCATTAGGCAGAAAAAGACTGAGGCTCCTAGAGCAGGGTGTGGGTTATGCCTGGGGGAGCCACGCCCCCTGGGAGGAGCGGCATGAAGGAAAGGTTTTAACACTTTAAGTGCTGTTAAATTCTGCCTAAATCTCCTGGTAGGAAGAAGCATAACCCTAATGTCAATGAAGGCTGTGTCCGTCTATGAACTCAGAGAAATGGATTTTACGGTGAGTACAAAAATCCTATTTTTCCACCCGGCTTCCGGTTGCTCACTCCCGCGGGAGTAGGCGTTCCTATGCAGAGGCGCAGTGCCATGTGGGACTTCACCCAGATGATTGACGTCTTGAGAAAAACTTCCCCCCCGGCAGATAAGGCGCGTCACGAGTTTCCGAAAGTAGCCGAACTGCGAGTCGGCTCTATACGGCGCTATACGGCGCCTGCACACCGACTAGGAGCCGTGTAGAGCTGACTGCGCAGGCGCCGTATCCGCCGGGGGGGAAGTTTTTCTCAAGACGTCGATCATCTGGGCGAAGTCCCACATGACACTGCGCCTCTGCATAGGAACGCCTATACCCGCGGGAGTGAGCACCCGAAAGCCGGGTGGAAAATAGCAATAATACGGTATGTACAGCAAAAAAAAAAAAAAAAACAAACAGCATACTGTAAATGTTGGAAGTATGCTGAATGTAATGTTATATACATGTTTTTAGGGTGAACCTCCGCTTTAACCACAATGACTTGCATGGTGTGTTTCTATGCAAACTGTTGGTTAAGCTAATTATGTCAAAACACATATATTCAAGAGTTAATTTCTACTTAAAGAACATTGTGTCAGTTATTTATACATTCTATTACAATATATATATATATATATATATATATGTATTATATTTTTTTTGCTGTTTGTTCTGGGTCCCACCATTCGGAGCCTCCTAGCCTAAAAGAGTAGCCTCACCAGAGCTAGGAGCTCTATGGATTGGACTTTCGGTAACATTGAGCTATTTGAAACTTAGGTTCCAGTACTTCTTGGACTTCCACTTTGGATATAGATCTAAGATCCAAGGCTGCCTCTGCCTACCTGGCTGCATCTATACCTACAATATCCCTTTTAGGTGGACTTACCATTTATTGGTGGTTATATTTGGTAAAAACATGTTGGTGGCAACAGCCATCTAGTCTAGGCCCCGAAATGGTAAGCCCGCCCCCTATACAATGCTAAACAAGGTTCAGTATGTTTCTAGAGCTCAGAAACAATGGAGTACTGTCTGTGATACTTTTTTTATTTGCACTAACACCAATTTTTCAGGACAAGCTTTTCGGGATATGCCCACTTTATCAAGGTCTAAGCATTCTGCCTGTCCAATGTATTGAAATAATTTAGTTGGGTGCAAAGGACGACTTGCATGAGGCCTCAGGAGAAAAGCAGGGCTGGGAGTTGTATTTATGCAGCTTGCTTGTTACAGGGATGGGCAGTGTGCCCACTGCGAAATGAGCTCCTGTTTATAGGGGGTTATAAGTAATTGGTGTCATCCGAACTCACAGTGATCGTGTGACTCCCTGCTGTATAATGGCTTCATAATCCCTGAGGTGTTAGGAAAGGGCCAGCTGGGACAGGCAGTGAATGACATTTATGAACTGTAACTGTAGAACATAATGTTGACTTTGTTTTTTCAGCCATATAACCTCGACCTTTCTCCTATGTCATATATCCAGCTTGAAGGCCATCATTAGTTAGACATGTGCATTTTCGTCCAAATTTCAGGTATTTTCGTTATCGTTTTAACAAACTATAACGAAAGCACAGAAAACCGAAAGATCCGACATAAACAAAAGCTTTATTTTAGTTTTTTGTTGCGGTCGAATGTGCCTAACCTTAACTCTATTAGTCCAAGATTATTCTACATAGAGAGAAAAGATTCGACATAGAGAGACATGAAGACTCGACATAGAGAGACATGTAGAGTCAAATTTTTTAGCCCAAAGGCGAATGGAACTTCCCCTTTATAGTGCCGTCGTACGTGCTGTACGCCACCGCGCTTTGCTAGAGAATTTTTTAAAAACGATGGTGTGTGGGCAACGTCGTTTTAATAATGAAGTTGGAAAAACTTCAACATGCTGAAAAACTATGTTTTTTTTTTTCATGCCGAAAAATGATTGTGTGTACGCGGCATTAGTCTTCTGCTTAGGTTGCTTTGCTCCAGCTCTGGCTGGATTGGGATAACTACATGTTATTTATAAGGGTAGGATGTTCTCACAGTGCAGGCGGGCACAATATTGTGAGAGTTTTCAGCAATCAGCAAGAGCAAGGCCAGCAGTCACCCAATACGCTCCAAGATCAGAGGCCCCCGAATAGTTCAGCTGGCCAGCTCCCATTCACTGCCAAGGCACAGCAGCCATACAGCAAACGTCAGCTGCCAGCTAGTAAAATACCCGATACATTTGTTCCCACACCCGATCCCGCTACTAGTCCTCTGCCATCTGAACCGGCTATCCTACAATTCACACAATACCAGATATCTCATGCACAGCACTTGGCAGCGTTTTCCAGACTGGCCTTCCAGAAATCTTCATGGATAGTATGGGTGAGACAATTAGAGGGGTTCCTTTAGGGCAGGGGTGTCCAAACTTTTTTTCAAAGAGGGCCATATTTGATGAAGTGAACATGCTCGAGGGCCGACCATTTTGCCTGACATTCTTTGAACCAATTAAAATTTGATCTAAGTGTGTTTGCCCGAGCACTAATACACGGCCCAACAAGAATTCTCCTGCCTTCGTAGCTGTGTGTGGTGAAAAGATGAGCTCAGGCGTGTTATTTGGATATACTGGCCCAGATTCAGTAAGATTTGCGCTGAAATTGCGGAGGCACAGGGAAAAGATTTTGCCCTGCGCCCCCGCAAATTTGCGCCGCTGCCCTCGATTCACGCGGAGCTCCGTAAATTGCGAGGGCGCGCCAGCAAAATTGCCGGCGTAAGCGCGCGCAATTTAAATGATCCCGTAGGGGGCGGAAATCATTTAAATTAGGCGCGTTCCCGCGCCGATCGTAAAGCGCATGCGCCGTCGGGAAACTTTCCCGACGTGCATTGCGGCAAATGACGTCGCAAGGACGTCATTTGCTTCAAAGTGAACGTGAATGGCGTCCAGCGCCATTCACGTATCACTTACGCAAACGACGTGAAATTCAAATTTCGCGACTCGGGAACGGCGGGTATCCTTTAGCATTGGCTGCCCCTACTATTAGAAGGGGCAGCCTTACGCTAAAGACACCATACGGAAACTCCGTAACTTGCGTACGCAGGGCTCGCGCAACATTGTGAATCGGTGTTAGTATGCAATTTGCATACTATACACTGAGCACAATGGGAGCGCCCCCTAGCAGTCATCGCAAGAATGCAGCCTAAAATCTGCGTGGCATAAGAGCCTTATGCCACGCAGATTGTAGGCTGCAGTCGGCGTTCCGATGTTCCTGAATCAGGAGCATTCGTAACGCCGGAACAAGTCAGCAATTGCGCTGCGTAACTATGGTTACGCAGGCGCAATTGCTCTCTGAATCCGGGCCATTGTATATATCTCTTTTGTGACCCCAACAAATCCCCGAGCGCTGCTCAGGACTAAGGTTGAGCTTGGGCATGTTATTTAGATATACCGTATTTACCATTGCCATGAATGCAGCCTCACCATTGCCATGAATGCAGCCTCACCATTGCCATGAATGCAGCCTCATCATTGCCATGAATGCAGTCTTACCATTGCAATCAATGCAGCCTCACATGTGCCATGAATGCAGCCTCACCATTGCCATGAATGCAGCCTCATCATTGCCATGAATGCAGCCTTACCATTACAATCAATGCAGCCTCACATGTGCCATGAATGCAGCCTTACCATTGCTATCAGTGCAGTCTGATCGATGCCCATCTGCAGCCTCGGAGGGGACAGGGAGGGGGAGGGGCAAGTGCCGTCAGATTGCAAACAGGAGAATTTCTTGTTTACTTGTGGCCTCTTTAATACAAAGTCCCGCCTCCTATGATAAACAGAACAGTCATCCAATGGCATCCCAGGAAACGGGACTTCCTATTACAGACGCCCCCGAGTAAACAGGAGATTCTCTTTATGTAATCTGACGGCGCACGTCCTGTCCCCTCCGAGGCAGCGCCGATAAATACAGTATATTCGGTAGATTCACATAGAATTGTGCAAAGTTGCGGCGGCGTAGCTTAGCGTGTTTAGGCTACGCCGCCGTAAGTTAGCTAGGCAAGTACTTGATTCTCAAAGTACTTGCCTGCTAAGTTACGGCGGCGTAGCCTAAAGCGGGCGGGCGTAAGGGCGCCTAATTCAAATGTGTCTAAGGGGGCGTGTTTTATGTTAATGGGGCTTGACCTTACGTTTTAGATGTTTTTTTTAATCTGTGCATGTGCCGGGCGCCTACATTTCCCAGTGTGCATTGCGGCTAAGTACGCCGCACGGGCCTATTGATTTCGACGTGGACGTAAACTACGTAAATCCCTATTCACGGACGACTTACGCAAACGACGTAAAAATTTCGAATTTTGAAGCGGGAACGGCGGCCATACTTTAACATTACTATTCCATCTACAAGATGGAATAACTTTAGGCCTGATATTGCCTTACGGAAACGGCGTAAATGTACTGCGGCGGCCGGGCGTACGTTCGTGAATCGGCGTATCTACTAATTTACATATTCTACGCCGACCGCAATGGAAGCGCCACCTAGCGGCCAGCCTCAAAATTGCAACCTAAGATAGTACGGCGCAAGCCGTCGTATCTTAGATATGTTTAAGCGTATCTATGTTTGAGAATACACTTAAACATAAGTCGGCGTAGATTCTAAATTAGGTCGGCTTATCTACTGATAAGCCGGCCTAACTCTTTGTGAATCTACCTATATATCTTTTGTGGCCCCCAGGGCACAGGGCACATGTGAGGCTGCAATGGCTATATATATCCAAATCCCCAGGGGGGCCATATTAAATCACCAGGGGGGGCACAATTGGCCCCCGGGCCGGACGTTGGACATGCCTGCTTTAGGCTATGTACACATAATGCTTGCACAACAAACGAAAAAGTCGTTTTCATACATAATGATAATTTCTTGTCTAATTAAACATAAAAAAATATATATTTTTAGTAATCGGTTTTATTGAGTTTTCAAAGGAAAACGGAACAATAGAAAAAGTTTACATCACAAAGGATTCACTTTCCACCACATAATAAAATAGAGTTTTTGATGAGCCTTTTTGGAATTTGGCATCATTAAATCTGCCCTTACCTTTTTTTATATATACTTGCAATGTGAAATGTTTCTTCCTTGCAACCATTAGCAGAGGGAACTCCTGGACTTTCTATGCTCTTGCTTTTCTAAGTGGTTTACTGTTTTTTTGCATCAAACTGCAGACACTGCGTGTGATGAGGCTGAAGCATTATGGGTGGAACTGCATACAGATGTGCGTAGTTCAAAATGAATCATTGGAGTTTGTTATAAACCACCCAATGTTAATGAGGAGGTGGAGACTCAGCTCCTTGCACAGATGGAAAGGGCTGCAAGGGCTGGGACGGTGATAATAATGGGGGATTTTAACTACCCAGAAATTGACTGGATTAATGGCACTTCTGGGACAGTTAAAGGACAAAAATTTAAAAACCTATTGCAGGACAATTTTATGGTGCAGTTTATTGAGGCCCCAACTAGGAATGATGCTCTGTTGGACCTGATAATCTCAAACCATGCAGAGCTTATTACTAATGTTCAGATAAAGGAACACCTGGGTAGCAGTGATCATAACATGATTTCATTTAATGTTAACTATAAGCAAGAAATACATACAGGAAATATTAAAACACTAAATTTTAAGAGAGCAAATTTTCCAAGGATGAGGGCTGCTCTCCAGGACTTGGACTGGGAGGGACTATTGGCACATATGAACACAGAACAGAAATGGGAATTCTTCAAAAAGACTGTGTGGAACCTCACTGCAAAGTATGTTCCCATGGGCAATAAGTTTAAAAGGCTAAAAATAAAACCTATGTGGCTCACGGTCAAAGTTAAAAAAGCTATAAACAATAAGAAAGTAGCTTTTAAAAAATATAAAAATGAAGGAACACTAGTGTTGTTTAAATGTTACAAAGAATATAACAGGATATGCAAAAAGGAAATCAAGGATGCAAAAATTCAAAACGAACGACAGATTGCAAAAGATAGTAGGACAAACCCCAAAAAATTCTTTAAATATATTAATAGTAAAAAGGTGAAGTCTGAGCATGTAGGCCCCTTACAAAATAATCTAGAGTGGGTGACTGGGGACAAAGAGAAGGCAAATTTATTAAATGTTTTCTTCAGCTCTGTGTATACAATGGAGCATGGGGGAGCTCATGTCCAAAATGGGGGTGGGAGTGACACAGCCCCAAATCCACAATGGCTCAAAAGTGATATGGTCCAGAAATATTTAGACAGAATAAAGGTGGATAAAGCACCTGGACCTGATGGCATCCATCCACGGATCCTAGGTGAGTTGAGCTCTGTCATTTCAAAGCCACTGTATCTAATATTTAGGGACTCATTAAAGACAGGAATAGTACCACTGGATTGGCGCAGGGCCAATGTGGTGCCCATATTTAAAAAGGGAACAAAGTCTTTACCAAGTAACTATAGACCTGTTAGTTTAACTTCTATAGTTGGGAAGATACTGGAACGTTTAATAAAAGACCACATGGATGAGTTCTTGCTGGAAAAAAACTATTTAAGCAGCAGTCAACATGGATTCATGAAAGACAGAAGTTGTCAGACAAACCTGATTTCCTTTTATGAAGAGGTAAGTAAAACCCTGGACAGAGGCGTGGCTGTGGACGTGATATATTTGGATTTTGCAAAAGCGTTCGATACAGTTCCGCACACACAGCTCATGTGTAAGGTAAGGTCTACAGGATTGGATATATCAGTTTGTAAATGGATAGAAAACTGGCTGAAAGCCAGAATTCAGAGAGTCGTGGTTAATGATTCTTACTCTGAATGGTCCAATGTTATCAGTGGTGTACCCCAAGGTTCAGTGCTGGGACCCTTACTTTTCAATATATTTATAAATGATATTGGGTCTGAGATCAAAAGTAACATTTCTGTCTTTGCAGATGACACCAAGCTATGCAGTGGAATAACGTCCTTACAGGATGTCTCCAATTTACAAGCTGACCTCAATGCTCTGTCTGATTGGGCGACTGAGTGGCAGATGAGGTTTAATGTAGATAAATGTAAAGTTATGCACTTGGGGGCTAAGAATATGCATGCATCATACATACTAGGGGGAGTACAACTGGGGGGGTCTGTAGTGGAGAAGGATCTGGGGGTTTTAGTTGATCATAAGCTCAATAATGGCATGCAATGCCAAGCTGCGGTTTCCAAAGCGAGCAAAGTCCTTTCTTGTATTAAGAGAGGTATGGACTCCAGAGACAGAGATATAATTTTGCCCCTGTACAAATCATTAGTAAGACCTCATCTGGAATATGCAGTTCAGTTTTGGGCCCCAGTTCTCAAAAAGGATATAGGAGAACTGGAGAAAGTGCAGAGAAGAGCAACCAAATTGATAAGAGGCATGGAGGAGCTCAGCTATGAGGAAAGATTAGAGGAACTAGATTTATTCACTCTTGAGAAGAGGAGAATAAGGGGGGATATGATCAACATGTACAAATATATAAGAGGTCCATACAGTGAACTTGGTGTTGAGTTATTCACTTTACGGTCATCACTGAGGACAAGGGGGCACTCTTTACGTCTAGAGGAAAAGAGATTTCACCTCCAAATACGGAAAGGTTTTTTCACAGTAAGAGCTGTGAAAATGTGGAATAGACTCCCTCCAGAGGTGGTTCTGGCCAGATCAGTAGATTGCTTTAAGAAAGGTCTGGATTCTTTCCTAAATGTACAGAATATAACTGAGTACTAAGATTTGTAGGTAAAGTTGATCCAGGGTAAATCCGATTGCCTCTCGGGGGATCAGGAAGGAATTTTTTCCCCTGCTGTAGCAAATTGGATCATGCTCTGCTGGGGTTTTTTGCCTTCCTCTGGATCAACTGTGGGTATGAAGTTGGGTGTATAGGATTTTACTGTGTTTTTTTATTTTGTTTTTTGTGGTTGAACTGGATGGACTTGTGTCTTTTTTCAACCTGACTAACTATGTAACTATGTAACTATGTAACATTTAATTTGCTGTATTGGAACTGCTGAATGCTACAGACAAATAGGTAAGGTTGTGTAGTAACTATTGCTAACCTATTTTGTAGTGTATATCCAGGGCCGGTGCTACCACTAGGCAGCCTGCATTTGATGGACCCTGGTGAGGCTGCATTGAAGGGCTTTGGAGAGGCTGCATTTGATGGGTGCTGGTGAGGCTGCATTTGATGGGCGCTGGTGAGGCTGCATTTGATGGGCGCTGGTGAGGCTGCATTTGATGGGCGCTGGTGAGGCTGCATTGAAGTGCTTTGGAGAGGCTGCATTTGATGGGCGCTGGTGAGGTTGCATTTGATGGGTCGCTGGTGAGGCTACATTGGGCGCTGGTGAGGCTGCATTTGATGGGTGCTGGTGAGGCTGCATTGAAGTGCTTTGGAGAGGCTGCATTTGATGGGCGCTGGTGAGGCTGCATTTGATGGGCGCTGGTGAGGCTGCATTTGATGGGCGCTGGTGAGGCTGCATTTGATGGGCGCTGGTGAGGCTGCATTTGATGGGTGCTGGTGAGGCTGCAATGATGGGCTCTGGAGAAGCTGCATTTGATGGGTGCTGGTGAGGCCGCATTTGATGGGCGCTGGTGAGGCTGCATTTGATGGGCGCTGGTGAGGCTGCATTTGATGGGCACTGGTGAGGCTGCATTTGATGGGTGCTGGTGAGGCTGCATTTGATGGGCGCTGGTGAGGCTGCATTTGATGGGCGCTGGTGAGGCTGCATTTGATGGGCGCTGGTGAGGCTGCATTTGATGGGCGCTGGTGAGGCTGCATTTGATGGGCGCTGGTGAGGTTGCATTTGATGGGCGCTGGTGAGGCTACATTGGGCGCTGGTGAGGCTGCATTTGATGGGCGCTGGTGAGGCTGCATTTGATGGGCGCTGGTGAGGCTGCATTTGATGGGCGCTGGTGAGGCTGCATTTGATGGGCGCTGATGTGGCTGCATTTGATTGGCGCTGGTGAGGCTGCATTTGATTGGCGCTGGTGAGGCCGCATTTGATGGGCGCTGGTGAGGCTGCATTTGATGGGCGCTGATGAGCCTACATTGGGCGCTGGTGAGGCTGCATTTGATGGGCGCTGATGAGCCTACATTGGGCGCTGGTGAGGCTGCATTTGATGGGCACTGGTGAGGCTGCATTTGATGGGTGCTGGTGAGGCTGCATTTGATGGGCGCTGGTGAGGCTGCATTTGATGGGCGCTGGTGAGGCTGCATTTGATGGGCGCTGGTGAGGCTGCATTTGATGGGCGCTGGTGAGGTTGCATTTGATGGGCGCTGGTGAGGCCGCATTTGATGGGTGCTGGTGAGGCCGCATTTGATGGGTGCTGGTGAGGCCGCATTTGATGGGCGCTGGTGAGGCCGCATTTGATGGGCACTGGTGAGGCCGCATTTGATGGGCACTGGTGAGGCTGCATTTGATGGCTGCTGGTGAGGCCGCATTTGATGGGCGCTGGTGAGGCTGCATTTGATGGGTGCTGGTGAGGCCGCATTTGATGGGCGCTGGTGAGGCCGCATTTGATGGGCGCTGGTGAGGCTGCATTTGATGGGCGCTGGTGAGGCTGCATTTGATGGGTGCTGGTGAGGCTGCATTTGATGGGCGCTGGTGAGGCTGCATTTGATGGGCGCTGGTGAGGCTGCATTTGATGGGTGCTGGTGAGGCTGCATTTGATGGGCGCTGGTGAGGTTGCATTTGATGGGCACTGGTGAGGTTGCATTTGATGGGCACTGGTGAGGTTGCATTTGATGGACCCTGGTGAGGCTGCATTTGATGGGCGCTGGTAAGGCTGCATTTGATGGGCGCTGGTGAGGTCGCATTTGATGGGCGCTGGTGAGGTCGCATTTGATGGGCGCTGGTGAGGTCGCATTTGATGGGCGCTGGTGAGGTCGCATTTGATGGGCGCTGGTGAGGCTGCATTTGATGTGCGCTGGTGAGGCTGCATTTGATGGGCGCTGGTGAGGCTGCATTTGATGGGCGCTGGTGAGGCTGCATTTGATGGGCGCTGGTGAGGCTGCATTTGATGGGCGCTGGTGAGGCTGCATTTGATGGGCGCTGGTGAGGCTGCATTTGATGGGCGCTGGTGAGGCTGCATTTGATGGGCGCTGGTGAGGTTGCATTTGATGGGCGCTGGTGAGGCTGCATTTGATGGGCGCTGGTGAGGCTGCATTTGATGGGCGCTGGTGAGGCCGCATTTGATGGGCGCTGGTGAGGCTGCATTTGATGGGCGCTGGTGAGGCTGCATTTGATGGGCACTTCATGAGGTGTTGAAAGGAAAGTGGGGATACCCCTTTGTTTTGGGTGGTCTGGTCTGATATAGGAACAAGGGAGTATTGGCCTTTATTTTCCTATTAGACTCAATCATTTTAAATCATTTTATATTACAAATTCTCGTTTGTGAAAAGCACAGGAAACGTAAAGCTTGCGGCTAAAGCAATGTGTGAAATATTCTTTACAAAGAAGAGTGGATGGTGAATATTCTGCAGACATGTGTGAAGTTTTATAAACATTTATAGAAATAAGATGAGCAATGAGAGATGTGGTCAGAATATATATTATTATCTCTAGGCAAACTTTTGTTTTATCACATTTACATAAAAACATTTATCTCCAGGCAAATATCTACTGTAAAAAATATTGTAACCTGATTGGCTGGTCCACGAAGAAGAGGGCGTACCTCAGTTTTTTTAGTAAAACCAGCTGAATCCCGGAAATAAATTGTAATCTTTCTACATGATTTTTGTGTTAGTGTCTTGCTGATGATTGGCCGATCGATCGTAGGACTCCTTCCACCCAGAGCAAAGGTAGCAAAACACAAGTGTGAACGTACAGGTGACCCCAGGTGACCCCTCACCTTACAGGTTTCACCTAGGGTGTCAAAAATCCTTGCACCAGCCCCATCTATATCACGGACATTGGATTGTTTTTTTGTTAGTTTTTTTGGATACGCCTATAGCGGAGCCTTAAAATCGCGTTAAAATCGTGGTGTTCTACCGCGATTTTAACGCTGCGCTATAGGCGTATCCAGTGTGAAAGGGGTCTAATAAAGAAACATCAGTGGCTGTCCTAGCTTCATTCAGCAAGAGCCCACAGCGTAGCACTCGCCGCATGTCACTGGAGAGCACATTGAACACATTTTATAAGTGGTCAGAAACTTGTAAATAACTCATAAAAGAATAAAGTTACGTTAAAACCAAACACACCATTGTTTTTCTTGTGAAATTCCCAATAAGTTTGATGTGTCACATGACCCTCTTCCTATTGAAAAAACACAAGTTGGATTCAAAATGGCCGACTTCAAAATGGCCGCCATGGTCACCACCCATCTTGAAAAGTTTCCCCCCTCACATATACTGTGTATATATATATATATATGTGCCACAAACAGTTAATATCACCAACCATTCCCATTTTATTAAGGTGTATCCATATAAATGGCCCACCCTGTATATTGGGTACCAAAGCTCAACAGCAGATATTTCTGTGTCTCTTGATCAAGTGGCACCAAATAAAAAAATATTTCTTGTCAAAGCCCTCTTCTCTACCTGACATTAACTTACCGTATATACTCGAGTATAAGCCGAGTTTTTCAGCACATTTTTTTGTGCTGAAAATGCCCCCCTCGGCTTATACTCGAGTCACCTTTTTGACATAATTGTGAAGTGGAAGGAAAATGATAAATGGTTTTCCCTTTTTTTACAAATAAATATGTGAAAAGCTTGTATTCAGCCCCCTCCACTATGATACCACTAACTAAAATCTAGTGGAACCAATTGCCTTCAGTAGTCACCTAATTAGTATAGGTGACTGTCAATCGCCGACAACTGGCGCCTGACGGGTAGATCGAGATTTAGCAAGCATGCAGAGTGGCGCAGGAAGCGTGTGTAATTTGTTCTCTCTCCTGTCACGGCACTCACGCTGCTCCCCGGCGGCCCCTCCTCTCTTCTCATCCATCCCCATTTGCTTGTGACATCATCTGGGATGGACGAGAAGAGAGGAGGGGCTGCCGGGAAGCCGAGTGAGTGCTGTGACAGGAGAGAGAACATGTTACACACGATTCCTGTGCTACTCTTTATGCTGGCTGGTAAACGATGTGCACCATAATGTGCCCTGTGCCCTAATGTGCCCTGTGCCCTAATGTGCCATGTGTCCTGATGTGCCCTGTGCCCCGTGTCCTGATGTGCCCCGTGTCCTGATGTGCCCCGTGTCCTGATGTGCCCTGCGCCCTGTGTCCTGATGTGCCCTGTGTCCTGATGTGCCCTGTGTCCTGATGTGCCCTGCCCTGCTGTGCTATGTTCCCTGATGTGCCCCATGCCTCAGTGTGGTGTGCCTCAATGTTGTGTGCCCTGATGTGCTGTGATGGGCCCTGATGTGATGTGCGGTGCCCTGTACATGTTGTGCCCTGATGTTCCCCATGCCCTGATGGGCTGTGCTCTGTACCCTGATGTGCTGTGTGCCCTGATGTGTGAGCTCTGTACCGTGTCCTGATGTGCACTGTACCCTGATGTGCTAAACTCTGTGCTGAGCTCTGTACCGTGCCCTGATGTGCTGAGCTCTGTACCGTGTCCTGATGTGCACTGTACCCTGATGTGCTAAACTCTGTGCTGAGCTCTGTACCGTGCCCTGATGTGCTGAGCTCTGTACCGTGCCGTGATGTGCTGAGCTCTGTACCGTGCCCTGATGTGCTGAGCTCTGTACCGTGCCCTGATGTGCTGAGCTCTGTACCGTGCCGTGATGTGCTGAGCTCTGTACCGTGCCCTGATGTGCTGAGCTCTGTACCGTGCCCTGATGTGCTGAGCTCTGTACCGTGCCGTGATGTGCTGAGCTCTGTACCGTGCCGTGATGTGCTGAGCTCTGTACCGTGCCCTGATGTGCTGAGCTCTGTACCGTGCCCTGATGTGCTGAGCTCTGTACCGTGCCGTGATGTGCTGAGCTCTGTACCGTGCCGTGATGTGCTGAGCTCTGTACCGTGCCGTGATGTGCTGAGCTCTGTACCGTGCCCTGATGTGCTGAGCTCTGTACCGTGCCGTGATGTGCTGAGCTCTGTACCGTGCCCTGATGTGCACTGTACCCTGATGTGCTGTGTGCCCTGATGTGCTGGGCTCTGTACCGTGTCCTGATGTGCACTGTACCCTGATGTGCTAAACTCTGTGCTGAGCTCTGTACCGTGTCGTGATGTGCTGAGCTATGTACCGTGCCCTGATGTGCACAGTACCCTGATGTGTTGTGCCCTGGGCCGGTCTGGATGAAGTCCAGGGCCACATTTTTGTCCCGGTCCAGCCCTGCTGGCCATCAATGTAAGGAGCATTTTCTCACCTACCTGCAAAGAATTGGTTTTAGCCCTGAGACCTAAAAATAATTTATGAGTTAATTTGGGGTAAAATAGTTGAGAAATGCTGCACTATAATCTACAGTTATTCAGGTTATTGGTTAGCGAAGGGCATGGTGTAAGAATGTATTCTGTGAAATAGAAGACATTGTGACAGCGAGGTTGTTTTACTAAAGTTGCTCTAGATCTGCGGGGAAGCTCTATTTATTTCTATTATCCAATCACGTGACTGCAAAAAATGTATTGTTTTTTTTTCCTTGCATTTGATTGAGTAATCTTTGCAAAGTAAAGCTTTCCCTTGTTTACTAAACTCTGGAGCAACTGCAGATCACAGTATATTTTCCTTTAGTAAATCAACCCCAATGTCTGCAGATGACCTACGTCCTGTTAGGATCTCAAGGACAGCAAGTGGGCATTGAACTTCCCTTCCAATTATCACTCTCCCAGCGCTGTAAACCACATTGTTAGCTCACGGTCTGGCAGGAATGTATTTACTTAGAATGAGTCCTCCCGCTTGTCCTTGAGAACACAATGGGCTAGATTCAGCAACAAGTTACGGCGGCATATCTCCAGATACGCCGCTGTAATTTCAAATCTGCGCCGTCGTATCTTTACGCCGATTCTCAAAGGCAGATACGTTGAAAAAATAGGCTTCCTCCGCCGACGTAACTTGAATATGGCGGCGTATGATTGTGTGCAATTTTACGCTGGCCGCTAGGGGGCGCTTCCGTTGTTTTCGGCATAGAATATGCAAATCACCTAGATACGCCAATTCACAAACGTACGTACGCCCGGCTCAATTTAGTTACGTCGTCTACGTTAGGCTTTTTCGGTGTAAGGTTACTCCTGCTATTATGAGGCGCAGCCAATGTTAAGTATGGACGTCGTTCCCGCTTCGAATTTTGAATTTTTTACGTTGTTTGCGTAAATCGTTCGCGAATAGGGCTGGACGTCATTTACTTTCACGTCGAAAGCAATGACGATTTGCGGCGGAATTTCGAGCATGCGCACTGGGATTCTTTCACGAACAATCGTAAAAAACGTAAAATACTTGGGGTCAACATTAATTTAAATAAAACACACCCCCTCATCCTCATTTGAATTAGGCACGCTTACGCCGGCCCCATTTACGCTACGCCGCCGTAAGTTAGGAGGCAAGTGCTTTGTGAATACAGCACTTGCCTCTATAACTTACGGCGGCGCAGCGTAAATACGATACGCTGCGCCGCCGTAATAATGCACGCAGCTACCTGAATCTAGCCCAATGTGGAGAACACAAAGCTGGTTCACTTGCATCCCTTGGAAAGGCCTGCCACTGGACCTGAACTCAAACAATGAAGATTTGGTGTGATATATGGAATATCTAGAAATATTTATTTGTACCTAAGCAGTATCCTGAAAATTATTGTTTTTGTTTTGAGTTCCTCCTGAAAAATAGCAGTGCAATTCTTGGTATGTGAGGGTGCCTGAGCAGTCCTGTGCCTATAGCCTAATAGCTGTATGTCTGAGAGGCGCTGCTGCCTATGACTGCTGGTCTCATGAGATTTGGTGATGTCGCTGCTGTGCTGCTTCCAGTTCTCTATGCTGGAGAGGAAGCTGTACCTACAAACCTGCAGTGCAAGAATCTCCCTGCGTCTGCCTCCTTCATTTTGTGGCACTGGTTTACAGCCATTTACTTGTACAGGTTGTTGAACACGCTATCTGTTGCTCCCCGGGTGCAGAAGAGATCCGGGAGTCTTACGTTAGGGGACTGTTCAGCCTGTAATGTCCATGGTCATCAGTCTTTAAACTGAGGCTTCACTTTGACTTTTAGGCCCCTTTCACACTGCCGCGACTTAAAAGTTGCACGATTTTGTTGTGAGTTTACCACGATTTCGCCGCGATTTCAGGAAATGCCTGTGTTACATAGTTACATAGTAGGTGAGGTAAAAAAAGACACAAGTCCAACCTATGTGTGTGATTATATGGACCTCAACTTGCATCAAAGTCGGACCAAAGTAGTACAGGGACTACTTTGAAGTCGCTGCAACTATAAGTCGCACAGATATGAATGGTACTCATTGGAAATCATGGGGTACGACTTGTCATGAGACTTTGCAGTCCCAAGTTGCAGGACAAGTTTCACAAGTGTGAAAGGGGCCTGTGAGGTTGACCAATGGACCAAACAGGGACGGATTGCTGCTCACTCTGTATTAGAGAAGAACGCACACAATGAAAACACGCTCTAAAAATATTCTGCATTCTTTATTGTTTTATTTCACCTTCCAAAATCACTTATCGTACTTACATATTTTATTATGGCACTATTATTACTATTATCTCACCTACCCGTCATAGTCTAGAAAATATCAACAACAAAAACCATCAATCCAAGCTCATGTCTTCTGCAGAATACCAAGCCAAGTATCAGAGTGACAGTACAATACAATCTGCGGATATGAAGTAATCAGAACGTTGTAGTGTGTATGGGAGTTGTATGTGTGTCTGTTATAAAATGACTGAAGAATACGGATAGCGAATTCCAAGATCAAATCCTTCTTCCTGACAGCGCCACCTACAGAGGAAAGAGCAAGAGGGGCATCAATTTATTTTGCTCAATTTCGTGTCAATGAACTTGTAGACATACTGCATAAATAACAATACAAACAATAGTAACAGTTGTACATCAGTGTTGCCAACCTACCAGATTGAAATTTGCTGACACAACACCCAAAATTTACGGGCGCAGCCACGTTTTTACTGGCATTTCACAAAAGTTACTAAATTAAATTTTTAGGTGCAAATTTCAGTATTTAGGCTACAAACAATTACGCTAGGCAAATAGCAATGTGATTTAAGGTAGATATTAAGGTAAAAAAAACATATTTTTGTTATTTTCGATATAATAAGGGCAAATTATTTAGTCACATCACCCCCTGCCTTCACCCCCCTCTGCCACCAACACCCCCAGCCTTCACCCACCTCTGCCACCAACACCCCCTGCCTTCACCCCCCTCTGCGGTGCCACAATCTCCCCCTGCCACAATCTCCCCTGCCTCCAATCACCCCCTGCCTCCAATCACCCCCTGCCTTCACCCCCCTCTACAGTGCCATAATCTCCCCTTGCCTCTAATCTCCCCATGCCTTTAATCTCCCCCTGCCTCCAATCACCTCCTGCCTCCATCCCCCTCTGCAGGGCCACCAACAACCCCTGTCTCCATCCCCCACCCTCTGCGGTGCCACCATCCCCCTCTGCGGTGCCACCAACACCAACACGTCTGTGGAAATCTCCCAGTGTAAATTGCTCCTAATACGCCACAAGGACGTATTGGTTTTGACGTGAACGTAAATTATGTCCAGCCCCATTCACGGACGAGTTACGCAAACAACGTAAAATTTTTAAATTTCGCCGTGGGAACGACGGCCATACTTAACATTGGTACGCCGCACTTACGCCTCATATAGCAGGGGTAACTTTACGCCGGGAAAAGCCTAATGTAAATGGTGTAACTGTACTGCATCGACCGGGCGTACGTTCGTGAATTTGCGTATCTAGCTGATTTACATATTTTGACGTGTAAATCAGCGTACACGCCCCTAGCGGCCAGCGTAAATATGCAGTTATGATCCGACTTACGCCTGTCGGATCTAAGGGAAATCTATGCGTAACTGATTCTAAGAATCAGGCGCATATCTATGCGCCTGATTCTTAGAATCAGTTACGCATAGATTTCCCTTATATCCGACAGGCGTACGTCGGATCATAACTGCATATTTACAGCGCAACTCGGAGATACGACGGCGTATCTGGAGATACACCGTCGTATCTCGTTTGTGAATCTGGGCCAATATATTTTTTTAACTCGTTTGTAGTCATTTTTTAACAATAAACCAATGATATTTCTCTTGCAGTCAGTAGGGTTCTGGTCACTGACCATTATAACATACCACTGAGTGATGCTGCGTAGTGGGTGCATTCCCAATACTGAGCGAATTCCCCCTCCCACTTGCGTATGGCTCACACCCAATACATGGAGCAGACTCATTCCCACCATTCTCCTTAGCTCATGTTTTATGGCCTTCGTAGACGGCTCACATTAATTCCTCTATTACTGTGTTGGACCCAAGAAGAAGGCTGTGTTCCTGGACCCAATAAAACCTGCCCGTAAACGTGACAGTTACGGCACTTTATAGCACGACCCAGCTGAGCTCTACTGACAGCTGTTTAGCTTTACAGGCGCAGACGATGCCAAGCTTCCACTGACTACAATCCGGTATCCGGACATGCTGCCAGCTGTCACAGGGAAAGATATACCTCCAAGAACCACAAGATGCCTTTTTACATTTAAAGACACAGAGTAAGCAGGCAGACATGTTCTCCGTGATCCTTGAAATGTGATCCCTGGCTTCTGGACGAGTTATTTCTTTTTACCAGTCCGGGTTCCTTAAACGCATTGATGACTACAGAGCCCAAATAATATAGAAGTCTGTCTTGTGCTCACATCCCTAGTGGGATACACTACATAGAAACTGAACTTTCATGCCTCCTCCAATGTAAGGACAGATCAGAGATGTATGGCCCATGTAGAGCACCCTGAGGACACCCCTCCTGCCTGGATCCTTCCAGATATAATTATAATAGAGCTGTCTTGTGTTCAGATTTCTAACAGGAAGTTCTACATAAAAAATAAAGTATAACGAAAGGCAAAACCTTTTTTTCGAGATAAGGTTTTGATTGCTGATTGTGCCCTCAGTAGTTGTCCTCCTTACCGTTATCGCCAAAAGTGAAGGAATATCACACATTTTTTGGTTGTTCCCATAACAGGAAATAAGGGAAGATCTTCCAATTGGGGACACTAGTTCTGGTGACACTTACATTGGGGGGATTTCTTCTTCCGTCTTGCTTGGCTATGGGCATAAAGCGAAGTGAAATCTACCCACTAGGTGTAAAGATGGCAAAAAACAACTTACAGGGGTTATAACCATCCCTTAAGCCTCGTACACACGATAGGTTAACCAGAGGACAACTGTCTGAGGGACTGTTATCATAGGTTAACCCAGTGATGGGGAACCTTGGCCCCCCAGGTGTTTTGGAACTACATTTCCGATGATGCTCATGCACTGTGCAATGTAGTTGAGCATCATGGGAAATATAGTTCCAAAACATCTGGGGGGCCAAGGTTCACCATCACTGGGTTAACCGATGAAGCTGACTCATGGTCAGTCGTGCCTACACACCATAGGTTAAATAACCGATCGTGTCAGAACGCGGTGACGTAAAACACAACGACGTGCTGAGAAAAACGAAGTTCAATGCTTCCAAGCATGCGTCGACTTGATTCTGAGCATGCGTGGATTTTTAACCGATGGTCGTGCCTACTAACGATCGGTTTTGACCTATCGGTTAGGAATCCATAGGTTAAATTTAAAGCAAGTTGGCTTTTTTTTAACCTATGGTTAAATAACCTATGGGGCCCACACACGATCGGTTTTGACCGATGAAAACGGTCCTTCAGACCGTTGTCCTCTGTTTAACCTATCGTGTGTACGAGGCCTAACTCCAAAATGGAAAAAAAGGAAGTTTTGCCTTCAGTTCTAGTCTAACAATGACACCCTATTACAATGTAAGGACAGATCAGAGATATATGGCCCCTGTAGAGCACCCTCAGGACACCTCCCTACCTGGATCCTTCCAGTTATAATTATAATAGAGCTCTCTTGCGTTCAGATTTCTAACATGAAGTTCTACATAAAAAATAAAGTATAACTAAAGGCAAAACCTTTTTTTCCAGAGGAGGGGGATTAGAATGTAAGGTTTTCATTGCTGGATGTGCCCTTTGCATTTTTCCTTACTGTTGTCGCCAAACGTGAAGGAATATTACAAAATTTGGGTTGTTCCTATAACAGGAAATAAGGGAAGATCTTCCAATTGGGGACACTAGTTCTGGTGACTCTTACATTGGGGGGATTTCTTCTTCCTTCTTGGCTATGGGCATGAAGTGAAGGTAAATCTACCCAATAGGTGTAAAGATGGTAAAAAACAACTTACATGGGTTATAACCATGCCTTAGGCCTCGTACACACGATAGGTTAACCAGAGGACAACGGTCTGAAAGTCAAAACCGATCGTGTGTGGGCCCCATAGGCTATTTAACCATAGGTTAAAAAAAAGCCAACTTGCTTTAAAATTAACCTATGGATTCCTAACCGATAGGTTTAAAACCGATCGTTAGTAGGCACGACCATCGGTTAAAAATCCACGCATGCTCAGAATCAAGTCGACGTATGCTTGGAAGCATTGAACTTCGTTTTTTTCAGCACGTCGTCGTGTTTTACGTCACCGCGTTTTGACACAATCGGTTATTTAAACTATGGTGTGTAGGCGCGACGGACCATCAGTCAGCTTCATCGGTTAACCTATGACAACTGTCCTTCAGACCGTTGTCCTTTGGTTAACCTATCGTGTGTACTAGGCTTTACTCTATCCAAAATGGAAAAAAAGGAAGTGTTGCCTTCAGTTCTAGTCTAACAATGATACCTTATTACAATATAGGGACATATCAGGACTAAAGACAAAACCTTTTTTCAGTTTTGGATTGAGAGGAGAGGGATTAGAACGTCGGGTTTTCATTGTTGCTTGTGCCCCTGTTAGGGAGATTTACCATATTTGTCCTCTTTACTGTTATTGCCGAGAGTGAAGGAAAATCACAAATTGTGGGTTGTTCCCATAACAGGAAATAAGGGAAAATCTTCCAATTGGGGACACTAGTTCTGGTGACCCTGGAGACAAAACAGGGATTCTCTCACTTTGTGGGATTTATTCTTCCTTCTTTTTTGGCTATGGACATGAAATGAAGGGGAATATGCCCAAATGGGTAGAAAGATAGCACACAGGGGTTATAACCATACTCTATCCAAAATGGGAAAAAAAAGTTTTGCCTTCAGTTCTAATTTAACAATGGTGCCATATTACAATGTAAGGACAGATCAGAGACATACGGCCCCCATAGAGCACCCCCTTGGACACCTCCCTGCATGGATCCTTACAGTTAGAATTATTAGGGCCTGCATCTGTGAGATGGGGCCTGTGTCGATGGCATCAGTTTAACATCAATTTGAGATAATACATTAATTGGATCTGCCTTGGATTTGCAGTTGACCTGCTTCCATCATGCATTTGACCTACTTCAAGTAGGTTTTGCAATCCTATAGGTTTGTATGGGACTGCAAACCCCATCTGACTTGAACAAAAGCCCATCAACACAGACCATTATAAAGTTGTCTAGTGTTTAGATCCTTAGAAGGAACCTCTACCTGAAAACTGAACATTGGCACCATATCACAGTGTAAGGACAAATTAGAGATGTACGGCCCTCATAAAGCACCCAAAGGACACCTACCTGCCAGCCACCATCCAGTCATTTACTGCGGCACTGTAGAAGAAAATAGAAATCATTATTTACAAGATTTAAAGCTTTGTTAGGTTACTTCAAACCCCACAGGCCTAAGTCATATTCCTCCCCATAATTCTGAAAGGACATTCCCATTCTGACCTTACTCAGAATCTGTTTACAGTACTGTTAAAGGGTTAGCTCACCTTTATAAAAAAAAAACAATCACCCATACAGACTCCTACTCCTACTGAGATGAAGCATCATTTAAAGAGTATTTAAACTGAAAAACAAAAATGTAGCTTAACTATTCGTAAACGTCAGACTTATGACGAAACGCGTCTGGGACGGCGTGCAGTGACGTCACCGCGTTCTACGTTAGGAGGAAGGGCTCCTGTTATGCCGGCCGGCATCTGTTTTTATATGCCTAATTTACATGGATGTTTGTAAGTAGGATTTTACACTTTTTTATGAAACCGGAGTTTAAACGATATTACGCTATGGTCCGGTTTCCTTTATTATGCATGACCTATGGATTGGCTGTTTAACACGGATCTGATGTCTCCATAATCCGAGGATTTAAACCCCCCCCCGTGGCTTTGTTCACCCTGGTTCCATCCTGCCGTGGATTACTATACACGGCTGTTGTTTATCTACTATCTGGTAAGCTGCTCTCCATGTGGTGGTGGTTCCCACGGATATCAAGTGCACCTGTGTGTTGTTCGCCCTGATTTACGAATCTGAGGCGTTTTGTTCATTATTCAACTTAATTGGACTTTTTTGTTTATTCTGATATAATTATACTTGCTCTCTGCTATGTATATTTTTTAATTGGCACAGTTTTTTATTTTTTCCATTATATTTGTGTTTGTAACACGTGATTGCAGCCTTCTGGGATTCACATCTGTTTACTTTTTTGGTTAGCGCAATTTTTTTTCCCTTATTCGTAAATGTGATGGGTGCATTCGCTTTTGTTTTATTTTCACCTGATGATTCAGCCAATAATATACTTCCCGTCTTAAGACCCGTACACACGATCCAATTTTATGGCCATAATTGTCTGATGGACGTGTTGTGTCGGATAATCCGACCGTGTGTATGCTCCATCAGACAATTATTATTGGCTGAATTAACGACAACAAAAGTTGACTGTTCATGCTCACCAACTCTTGGGCAATAAATCTGTTACGTCGGTTTATCCGATCGTGTGTACTAAAATCCAAAGTACAAACACGCATTCTCGGAACCCATGCTAAACATCACACAACAATAGCAGAAGTTGCCCAATGGGTGGCGGTAAAGCGCTGAAAAAACACGTGATTTGGTGAATGTTGGCTGAAAATGTTGGCCCGTGTGTATGCAGAACAAGTTCACAACAAAAATGCAGAACAAAATCCACAGAAAAGTCGGATGGAAGTCCGATCGTGTGTACGAGGCTTAAGGGTGACAGAACTAACATACTGCGCTCTAAAAATGTGCCCCTTGATTCATTTTGTTACTGTTTGCTTAAAGCGGTTGTAAACCCACATATACATTTTTTTTTTTTTTACACCTGCAAGGCAAAAGCCATAATGAGCTAGTATGCACCGCATATTAGCTCATTATGAAATACTTACGTTGGAACGAGGTAGGGAACTTACCTGGTCCACGCCGAGCCGAGCGTGTCTTCCGGGTATCGCCGCTCCAGCGCTGTGATTGGCTGGAGCGGGGGAGATTTCAATCCGGCATGGGTCGGCGGGGCCGGCCCTTCAGCCGAGGATCCCCCCCCGCGCATGCGCCTCTGCAATCAGCGGCGCATTGCGAGGGGAATATCTCCTAAACCATACAGGTTTAGGAGATATTCTTTATACCTACAGGTAAGCCTTATTATAGGCTTACCTGTAGGCAACAGTCAAAAATGTGGGTTTACAACCACTTTAATTTCCTGACTGCAGGACTAACCCACAACCCCAGAGCTAAACATAGGCCAACCAATATGTACAAATGTGTGATAATTCTATATATCAACAACAGTGTGCCCACCACTTGACAACAAACTAGCCAATAGCATTTGGCTTTTCATGTCTCAAGAGAAATATCAGCAAATGAATTGGAGGATCTGATTGATTCCTTCCACCAAGAATTGTTCTCAATTCAGAAAGATTAATCAGTGAGGTTGATTGTATTTAAAACTGAATTTCTTTTTTTCACATATTAGTCGTGACTTGTATAAGGGGTATTATCAAAGTGTAATTTTTGGCCAAAACAAGGCAGGTTGACATTCTGTGAAACGGCCACACTTCCAAAGAAGTAGTAGTTAGTTCAATGGAAGTATGTGATATTACTTGAAGATGGTTTAGTCCAATCCAATGGTCTTATTGGTATAAGTATGGGTTGATGTGACAATTTACGGAGACATGCTTGTATACAGATTATATATCTGAAGCTCACCTCGGACTTCCAGTCTGCATTCAGTCTCTGCTGCTCCATGTTCATTCACAGCTTTGCAGGTGTAGACACCTCCATCGAAGGGGCTAGGCTTTCTCAATTCTAGGGTCAGTACTCCCTGCTTACTGAAAGACCTGTAACGAGCCTCTCCAGACAGGTCCATCTTGTTCTTGTACCAAGTAACCTTGGGCTGTAGAAATTCAAGAGATGGTAGAAAAGGTCAGGAAGTGTGAGAATTATATTACATTTCTTATAAAACAGTAGAGAAAATAATACAAAATTATAAAAAAATACTCTTGGGGTATGAACATCTTTTTTAATTGAAACACATAATGCGTCCAACATAGGAATGCTGACAAAACCAAATTGAGCCACCAATAGAGTTACATTCAGGTGGTGGGAATGTAACACTTATACGCAGAGGCGGCTCTTTAATTAGGCAAATTAGGCAGGCGCCTAAGGCCTCACACTCAAAGAGGCCTCGCGGCCACCTAACTTACCCAATGCATTACCCCAGTTTTGAGGGACAGGGGACGTTAACGTTGCTGTGCTCAGGCAGCGTTAAGAGCCCTGACTCAGAAGCGGGGCTGCCAGCGTCCCTAACAACCAGTGAATATCGGTGACACCACCCCTTGTGACGTCAATGACCCAGCATGCCCTCAGTTAATGACGTCACAAGGGGGCAGGTTCAGCAGGTGACATCGCCTGGTGGCCCCCGCTCCTTAGTTATTAAAGAGCAGGATCTGGAGGCCTTCCAGATTCCGATAAGCCCCCTGCCCGCAGACCCCCACAACCACCGGCCAGGGTTGTGGGGAAGAGGCTATTGTCCTTTGAATTATTTTTCCCATCATGGGTGTGAATGGGGCCCCATGTCAAGTTTTGCCTAAGGCCTCATAAAGCCTAGAGCCGCCTCTGCTTATACGAAAGAAAGCTAAACTCTGTGTATTCTGGCATTCAATAAATTGTATATTATTCAGTATGGAATATGTGGAGTGCAGCTTTCATTTGCACGACTGTCTAAAATAACAGAATAATTTGAGGTTGGCCTGCGCCCACAAAGGAACCCAGAACAGATTTCTTGGCCCATTTGCAACACAATCCTCTGTGATATTCTGGCCCAAACTAAATATCTCTTTATAATTTATATAGATGAAAAGAATTTTCCCAAATGGGGTTATTGCGCAGCTCAAAAGGAAAGAGGTAATACCATGTAATAAAAAAGTTGTGTTTATTCACATGTTAAAAAGTGGACAAAAATTGGGTAGCATAAATGGATGGAGCATGAGTTGTATCAAGTACACAAACAGCGTTTACATAAATGTATAACAAACAGTACACAAACAATGTTTATACAGTCAAAAATGTGCATTGTAGTAAAAACAATCTAACGAACGTTTCGACCTTTGAAGGTCTTCTTCAGAGAGTTTGTGTGGATGGAAAGGAACATATAGTGGTTAGACATCTCATGATCATAGTTTAGGTAATAAGAGATACATTGTTGGTTTTACAAAAAGGGCTTTTTGTAAAACCAACAATGTATCTCTTATTACCTAAACTATGATCATGAGATGTCTAACCACTATATGTTCCTTTCCAGCCACACAAACTCTCTGAAGAAGACCTTCAAAGGTCGAAACGTTCGTTAGATTGTTTTTACTACAATGCACATTTTTGACTGTATAAACATTGTTTGTGTACTGCTTGTTATACATTTATGTAAACGCTGTTTGTGTACTTGATACAACTCATGCTCCATCCATTTATGCTACCCAATTTTTGTCCACTTTTTAACATGTGAATAAACACAACTTTTTTATTACATGGTATTACCTCTTTCCTTTTGAGCTGCGCAATAACCCCATTTGGGAAAATTCTTTTCATCATTTTTATCGGGGTGAACAGCCACATTCTCTCCACCATAGTGTCCTGTCTCTTTTCTATAATTTATATAGAGTCTTTCAGTTCTATAGTAAATAACCTTACATGAGATGGGTGCTCCCACTGATAATGGAGATCAGCCAATTAATACAGGGAAAAGCTGCCTCTGTCTCTACAGCCTACAGGACAAGACTTCTGTGCTTGACAGTAAAGTCAGCCCTCAGTATAACGTACAAAATAAAGGCTGTTCCTGACACTCTAGGAAGTGAAGAAGTGGCTTGGTCAGCTATGAATCTTCTTCAACACTACAGAACAATTTCAGTATCTTCTACTACAGCCTTTCTCAATCTTTTTCAAGGCAGAGGAACCTTTGAAATCACTTTCCTGTCTCAGGGGACCCCTGCTAAAAATGACCACATCTACAACCCATGATACATTAGTGTGATGGTCAGTGGTAGGAATGCTGCTCCTTACACTTGTGGTCATTGGGAAGACGTATCCCCTTACAGATAGCTAAAAAGATCAATGGTGTCAGTGGAAACGTATCTGAGAAATTGTTCATTGAGCAAGAAACCGCTAGCAACCTCTGGAGGAACCCTAGGGTTCCATGGAACTCTGCCTGAGAAACCCTGTTCTTACTTAGTATCTGAACGACTTGCAAAAAATGTACCTGGGCCCCTAATCCTGTTTCCGGGGTTGTGGGTAGGTAGGGACAGCCCTTCACATATGAAAACGATTGAAACAGAAACCCTGTTCTACTAGATAAAGGCTAAAATGTGTATGCTATAGGAAATACAGTACATTTGTGCATATATTATTTTATCAATATAAAAGCCACTGGTATCCAAGTCTGTGTATGTACTGTATATAAACAAGACAAAGCTCTTACCTTGGGTGTCCCACGTATAGAACAGCTGAGAGTCGCATTGTACCCTGCAACTACGGAGCGATTCACAAGTGGATGCGTAAACTTGGGGGCCTCCTCAAACTCGTGATCTTTGTAATTGGGGGGTTTATATTCAGTGCCTGGGGAAAGGAAGAAAAAAAAAGCATATGATTAGCAAGCTAAGATCCCCTTATGTACCTACACCAGATATATTTCCTTCTAGTGCAGTGGTCTCCAAACTGTGGCCGGGGGCCGGATGCGGCCCTTTACTTGCCTTTATCCAGCCCTTGGGGCACTATTCCTCCCACTGATACAAGACACTATTCTGCCTACTGACACCAACAATGAGGTGCCATTTCTGAAACTGACACCACCAATTGGGCACCATGCCTCCCAATGATGGGGCATGGGACGATGTTTAGTTGCACTGATGCCAGGAAAATTTCCACTCCCACTAGCTACAGTTTGGCCCCCTAAAGTCTGAAGGACAATAAACTGGCCCTTTGTTTAGAAAGTTTGGAGACCCTTGTTCTAGTGGAACAAAGACTAGAATACATTCATGCAATGAGCTAGGTAATGTAGAACACAGGATACAGTACACGATGTAGAAAACATTGCAGAAGTGCTTCAATGGAAACATAAGGTGGAACCCTATGACAAGCTTTGCTTCACTGTGTGATCCCTCCCGGGAAAAGAAATGTGTAATATGAAGGCCAGAGGGAAGACAATGAAAATCGAGGAAGTGACGGAATACCTGCACACTACCCGATGAATCCATATACAGGAAGCGGCCAGTAACATAAAGGATTACTAAGGTTCGCCTGCCCCTGACAGTGACTCGAGCTGGGCATCGCCGCTTAGTAAAGGATTGGCTCGGGCGGCTCGGCTGCTCTAGTCCTGCAAAGGGAACTGCGTTCCTGCTGTGAAAAAAGTGCAGGGACTCCGTTCTCGCGCGTTCCCGCAGGACTTGAGCCCTGTTGTTTACTATTCAAAAATCTGCAAATTATGCGAAGAGACTCTTGGATCCTTGTCCTTTGTGAAAACTTCCTCCTGTCTGTGGGCAGAATTAATTTTACGTAATTGTTTTGGAAAGGAGAGACTCATAGTTCACTCAGACAGGTGATAAGCCTGACAGGCAGCAGCTCATCGCCTGGAGTTTCCAAGCATTATACGGATTGTTTGATAGAATCCATTCATCACTATGATGAACGAAGCTGTCATTCAAGCACAATGCCTTCCTGGGCTGCTTTTATGACTGCTGATAACTGCTAGAGCAATAGCCTGTGCTATGAGTGAATGACAGCTCTGTAATGAATGTGACCTGTCAAATTTATCGAAAACATACAAGTAAATGTTGGGCCATAAGCTGTATCTATCGGATCAAGCAATTAAAGAGATATTTTATAAAAGCATCTAGTTTTCTTCTGGCAACCATAGTCATTCTTACATTTGTACCCTGCCTATTAACAGCAGAAATCCGACTAGGTTTTATAGAGAAGCTAGCTTTTGTTCCTCTAGTTTTGTACGTTGTAATGTGATTGCAACTCTATTTGCCTAGTAGATTATTATTATACTTTAATGTGAATCCTGGGAAAATTACAGTCATGTTTGCGGTGTGGTGAGAAGGTTCATACTTGGCCCTTATTTGGTTACTGTTGCATGTGTCGTTTTCAAAGTATTTTTTTTATAGCATTTCTGGCCCTTAACATATCAGACCTTTGATATTACACCCCCCCCCCCCCGTTCGGTTCGCACCAGAACCTTCGAACGGACCGAACGTTTGCGCGAACATTTAGAACCCCATTGGTGTCTATGGGACTCGAACGTTCGAATTCAAAGGGGGAAGGGGGTCCTGTGTAAGGATGGGGGAGAAGGTCTTCTGTAATGATGAGGGTAGTATGATGGAGGGGGTCCTATGTAATGAAGGGGGTAGTATTTTGGTGGGGGTCTTCGGCAATGATGAGGGTAGATTGGGGGGGGGGGAGTCCTGTGTAATGAATGGGGTAGTATGGGGGTGGAGGCCTTTGGTAATGATGAGGGTAGTTTGGTGGAGGAGTCCTGTGTAATGATAGAGGGGGGAGCCCAATAAAATGTTTGCCCAGGGTCCAATCAATATTAAAGATGGCCCTGAATATCGTCATCTGCCTAAAGTCAACTTCTTACCTGACTTCATTATAGTTGCAAAGTCTTTGGAGGTTATAGGATTTTCGCTGAGTCCACACATGTTCTCACTGAAAATTCGGAAGTGGTACTGATTACCCATGATCAGATCAGACGCCACACAGTGCAGACGTCTGTAGTGTTCAAACACGGTGAACCATTCCTGAGAAGGTAAGCGGTGAGAAAAGAATATAAATATCATGGTAAAAAGAAAAAAAACTATCCAAATGTTACCTCCTGCTTAGAATGTTTGGGGCGCCCTCTCCAGGGTGGCCACAGTTTACCCTATAGTCATAAAAGGGCACTCCGTACTGTACTTTTTGTACTGGTAAGTCAGCAGTTCATTTATGGAGCTTTGAAGATTCTATTTAGGTTCATGAAACTCAAATGGAGCTCTTGAATATCTTTCTAAAATATTGGGACTCCTGCCTTTACACGCACATGAACTTTAATGGCATCCCAGTCTTATTCTGTAGGGTTCAATATTGGGTTGGCCCACCCTTTGCAGCTATAACAGCTTCAACTCTTCTGGGAAGGCCGTCCACAAGGTTTAGGAGTGTCTATGGGAAAGTTTGACCATTCTTCCAAAAGTACATTTGTGAGGTCAGGCACTAATGTTGGATGAGAAGGCCTGGCTTGCAGTCTCCACTCCAATTCATCCCAAAGGTTGAAGTCAGGACTCTGCAGGCCAATCAAGTTCCTCCACACCAAACTCGCTCATCAGTGGGGTGGATTCAAGAAGCAATTGCGCCTGTGTAGCCATAGGTTAAACAGCGCAATTGCTTACTTGCCCCGGCGTAACGAGTGCTCCTGATTCAGGAACCTCGTTACGCCGACTGCAGCCTAACATCTGCGCGGCATAAGGCTCTTATGCCCGCATATCTTAGGCTGCATTCTTGCGATGGCCGCTAGGTGGCGTTCCCGTTGTGCTCAGCGTATAGTATGCAAATTGCATACTAACACCGATTCACAACGTTGCGCGAGCCCTGCGTACGCAATTTACGTCGTTTCCGTACGGCGGTTTTCGCACAAGGCTGCCCCTGCTATTAGCAGGGGCAGCTATTAGCAGGGGCAGCCCATGTTACGTATACCCGTCGTTCCCGCGTCGCGAAATTTGAATTTTACGTAGTTTGCGTAAGTGAATCGTGAATGGCGCTGGACGGCATTCACGTTCACTTTGAAGCAAATGACGTCCTTGCGACGTCATTTGCCGCAATGCACGTCGGGAAAGTTTCCCGACGGAGCATGCGCTCTACGATCGGCGCGGGAACGCACCTAATTGAAATGATTCCCGCCCCCTACGGGATCATTTAAATTGCGCGCTCTTGCGCCGGGCATTTTGCCGGCGCGCCCGCGCAATTTACGGAGCTTCTGCTCCGTGAATCAAGGGCAGCGGAGCAAATTTGCGGGGGCGCAGGGCAAAAATGTTGCCCTGCGCCTCCATAAATAATGCGCAATTCTACCTGAATCCGGGCCCATGTCTTTATGGACCTTGCTTTGTGCACCAGTCCAAATCATTTGGTGTGTGTGTGTGGGGGGGGGGGGATTATGGTGTGGGGTTGTTTTTCAGGGGTTGGGCTTGGCCCCTTAGTTCCAGTGAAGGGAGCTCTCAAGGCTTCAGGATACCAAGTAATTTTGGACTATCTCATGCTTCGAACTTTGTGGAAACAGTTTGGCCCCTTCCAGTTCACAAAGCAAGGTCCATAAAGACATGGAGTGAGAGTGATGCAAAAAATAAAAGTTCTTTTGGATCCCAGTGTGACAACATAATATTCTATGCCCCCCCCAGAACTCACCATAGTCTTCTTATCTGCTTTTTGGATGGTATAACCCGTTATCTCAGTATTTCCATCATCCTGGGGTGGAGCCCATTCTATAGCCACATTGAATCCCCACACTTCCACAATCTTCAATTTCTGAGGAGCGCTGGGCTTGTCTAGAAGAAAAGGATTCCTCATAAAATTCCATTTGAAACACATACAATAGTTTTGCTAGGTCTTGTACCTGTCTGCTTCGTTCCCCTCAATTACAGCCACTTACCCACTATCTGGATAGCGATGGTAGCCGAGTCCTCACAGTTCTCAATCTGGATCTTAACTTGGTACTGTCCAGAGTGATGCCTCTCGGCTGATCTGATGAAGAGGATGGTGTCAGCTTCACTGTTCCTGATACCGATCTGTTTTGGATCAATGGGCTGTCCATCCTTCAGCCAGGTGACCACAGGGCGAGGCTTTCCCTATAACAATAAAATTGTATTACAGCCAAAGTATTGTTATAAACAAACACTTGTCACTCCTGCTTAAAGTAGTTGTAAAGGTTTGCATTTATTTATTTTAAAATAACAAGTATGTCATACTTACCTCCACTGTGCAGCTTGTTTTGCACAGAGTGGCCCTGAACGGCGTTTTCTGGGGTCACTTGGCGGCTCTCTCGGCTCCTCCCCGCCTCAGCTAATCCCCCTCTGGGAAGCGCTCTCCCAAGGGGGTTACCTTGCAGGCACACTCCAGATTCCTGCATTCGGCGTCCATATGCCACTGAGTGTAGGACTCGGCTTCGCCCCCCGGCGCCCACGTCATTTGATTTGATTGACAGCAGTGCGAGCTAATGGCTGCGTTGCTATCAATCTATCCAATTAAGCCGAGAAGCCAGGGCAAAGGAAGAGCGTGTTCGTGACGTGGTACTTTCCAGGGCTCAGGTAAGTAAAACGGGGGCTGGGGGGGTGGTAATCATCAGATGTTTTTTCACCTTAAAGCGGAGGTCCACACAAAAAGTGATCCTCCGCTTTTTGGAACCCTCCCCCCTGTCACATTTCAGGGGGGAGGGGGTGCAGATACCTGTATAATACAGGTATTCGCACCACTTCCGGGAATAGACTCCCGCTGGAGTCACCCCCCTTCGTGTCACCCCCCGCTGTCTCCTGGCAAACACAACGGTCCCAGGAGACAGCGGGGACCAGTGACGATGCGCCGCAACGCTTCACTTCCTGATTCCCTCCCCGAGGATGGCGGCGGGGGCAGCCGAGCGACGAGCGAAATTCATAATGTAGATCCATCTGATTAGTTGGTCTTTTTTTTCCCATGTCCTTTATTGTCCTCATTTGTGATCTCATTCTATTTCAGTTGCATCTCCTGTATGCGCATGTCTTGCCTATCCTCTTGCATTTCAAATCAGTTCAGTTGCCTAAATTTAACCAGCACATGGCTTGTATTTTCAGCCGTTGTCCTCAATCAGAATCTCAGCATTGTACTGGCCTGCATTTGTCATTCCCCTCATTCCCCTCACTCGTCTTCCCATACTTCTGCTCATTGTGTACCCTGACATCACTCGTCGCTGTCTTCTCAGCACAGATATACAATAATACACCAACTACTGGGGACCACAAAAGGAATTCTTAAATACCGTATTTATCGGCGTATACCGCGCACTTTTTCCCCCTGAAAATCAGGGCAAAATCGTGGGTGCGTGGTATACGCCGATACCCGCGCCGAGTTTTGAATACTGCGCCGACATATACCGAGCGCAGTACACTTGTTTTTTAAGCTTCTAGAAGCTGTTAGTAGCATTTTTTTCTGCTCCTAGAAGCTGTTAGAAGTGTCATTTTATGTGTCAATGCACACTGCTTCAGGCTATCAAGCCGCGTACACACGATCAGTTTTCTCGTCGGGAAAACTGTCATGTCTTCTCTTGGACAAGAAAAACGGCCTTGTGTAGGCTCTCCAGCAGTTTTTCCGACGAGAAAACCGCCGAGAAACACAACGAGAAAATTTAGAACATGTTTTAATTTTTCTCGTCGCGAATCGCGGCGTTTTTTTCTTCTGCAGTTTTCCCATAGAGAAAACTGGCCTACACACGGCCGGTTTTCTCGACCAAGAGAAAACATGTCAGGAAAACCGGCCCTTCACGGGGAAAAGGGACCAAGCCGGTCCTCGGTTTTCCCGTCGGGTTTCTCGGCGGTGTTTTCATTGCCGAGAAGCCCGATCGTGTGTACGCGGCATTAGTGTTTTTTGAGCTTCAGCGTCTAGGAGTAGCATTTTTTCTAATATTTTTTTTTTACTTAAAAAAAAATGCTAGTGTGCATGCAGGCTAAAGATCAATGAGTTCGATGTACGAGACTCTCTGTGCCGAGTTCACCCAATGCCTATACATACAACCACAAACTCTGAGTATATGAAACAACCCAGTCTCTGGTCATACCTGAAATGGAATAACAATGTTCACCGTCTCACCAACCCTCTTCACGAATTTCTGTCTCAGGTAACGAGGGAGCCAGATCTTTGGCCTTTCTGTAAGGAAGGAAACAAAGTTAGAAAGTGTTTCCAGCAAAAGCATTTTTTTAGAGTGGCAACCTCTGGCAGGTTTTAACTGCTGTCTCAGCTAGGGACATTTTTTTACTTTTAACATTTTTATTGTCAGTACAAAAGAACCGCCATCAGTAGAACACGTACAAAAAAAACATATACAATACAGAAGATATTGAAACCCACAATGTCAATACCAAAACATTAAAGATATCAGCCCTCTAAATAGGGGCCAGCACCTCATCACCCCATATATCTAGCAGATGAGGATATACCCAATGGAGACTACCCCAAAATCAACATGCAATACATGTCTAATCAATAGTGTAGCGCCCCCTTTACTTTCAGTAAGGGCACTACGCTAAAATTAGTGGGAGAATGAGAGAGATAAGTTGCTCTCATTCTTAATTTTGTTAAATTCTGGATTGTTCTGTGGGTCAGTCTGTGTGTTCAGAGATACGGTCTCATCTCTGGACGGCAGGTGGCGCCAGGGGATCCAGGCGGAGCCACTTCTTCTCAGCAGCCAGTGAGAGGAGTTGAGCCTCACTGTGCATGCTGGGAGGGGGTATTTCTGTGGCGGAGGCCGTTGTTCTTGGTTCTTCGCGGGTTCCTGGTTCCAGGTATGGCACCCACCTTTGGGGTGTGCGCACGTCGCAGGCCCCACCACTATGGCCTACCTGGCCTGGGGTCGCGCGATACGCGGAGTTCCAGACTCTGGGCCCTCCTGGTCCGGAGCAACTGATGCTACCAAGGGGCCCCAGTGACTTACTGGGTCCCCCTTCTACTGAGGAGATCCCAGGCTGTATGCCGTTCAGTGGGGGATCGGCTTGAGGAGAACCCGGAGGCAGGTTATCTAAAAGGGCTTGAACGAACCATCAGGGATCTGAGGGGGTAGCGCTACAATAGTATTACCCTTATCTCCTCCTCCAGCAGCTACATAAAATGTTATGTAGGCAATTGAGGGAGGGGCAGAGGAGCTGGTCCAGCAAAGTAGTTAAACACCTCCAGAAAGGAAAGAAGAAACTGTACTAGGGAATTTACTGTTTTACATAGTTACACAGTTAATCTGGTTGAAAAAAGACATCAAGTTCAACCAACACAGAAATAAAAAAAATACACAAATAGAAAACCTCCATATACACAATCCTATACCCACCGTTGATCCAGGGGAAGGCAAAAAAAAAAACAATAAAGCATGATCCAATTTTTCTCCAGAGGGGGAAAAATACCTTCCTTAACCCCCAAGATTCAATTAGATATCAGATATTCCCCAGATCAACATTAGCTATAAAAGTTATTATCCGGTTATATTATGTGCATTTAGGAAAAAGCACATAATATTAGGCCTTTTCAAAATCAATCTATTGACAATTTCATTAATAAGACCCAGGACATCTGTTGCCTGATCCCAACCACTTTTTGTTGGAAGAGTTGGCAATCCTCATACCAGACAGCAATACAACCTGACACCCCTCCTTGCACTAGCCAACACTGAAAAAAGGATTGGCTAGGCTTCTTCTTTATCCTCCATCATGTCTCATTTTAGTGAACTTACGCATGATCTCCCGGATGGTCACAGGCTCCTTCATGGTGCATGGGTCGCTGGGTCCTGCCAGGTTCATGGCCTTGACCCTGAAAGTGAGTCTCTCCCCGGTGGGCAGGTCTCTTATCATAACTGAGGTCCTTTCAGTCAGGCCTTGAAGAGCCGGTACCCATTCTGAGGCTGTAGAAGGCAATAAAGACACAGTGAGAACAGAGGTAACCAAGAGATTAAGATGAAAGGAGATAAAGTTGCCAAGCCACCAATAGATAGACAAATGTCTGGTGCTGGGGAAACCTTCCCCTTTTCAGGACAATGCCTGGATAGGTAAGAAAGTGTTTCCAACAAATTATACTTTCTAGAAATACAGTGGGGATCGAAAGTTTGGGCACCCCAGGTTAAAATTTGTATTAATGTGCATAACGAAGCCAAGGAAAGATGGAAAAATCTCAAAAAGGCATCAAATTACAGATTAGACATTCTTATATGTCAAAAAAAGTTAGATTTTATTTCCATCATTTACACTTTCAAAATGACAGAAAACAAAAAAATGGCTTCTGCAAAAGTTTGGGCACCCTGCAGGGTTAATATCTTGTACTGCCCCCTTTGGCAAGTATCACAGCTTGTAAACGCTTTTTGTAGGCAGCCAAGAGTCTTTCAATTCTTGTTTGAGGTATCTTTGCCCATTCTTCCTTACAAAAGTCTTCCAGTTCTTTGAGATTTCTGGGCTGTCTGTCACGCACTGCTCTTTTAAGGTCTATCAATAGATTTTCAATTATGTTGAGGTCAGGAGATTGTGAAGGCCATGGCAAAACCTTCAGTTTACGCCTCTTGATGTAATCCCCCATGTATTTTGAGGTGTGTTTAGGATCATTATCCATTTGTAGAAGCCATCCTCTCTTTAACTTCAGCTTTTTCACAGATGACATCAAGTTACCATCCAAAATTTGCTGAAATTTTATTGAATCCATTTTTCCTTCTACTCGTGAAATGTTCCCTGTGCCACTGGCTGCAATACAACCCCAAAGCATGATTGATCCACCCCCATGCTTAACAGTTGGACAGAGGTTCTTTTCATTAAATTCTGTGCCCTTTCTTCTCCAAACGTACCTTTGCTCATTCCGGCCAAAAAGTTATATTTTAACCTCATCGGTCCACAGAACTTGTTTCCAAAATGCATCAGGCTTGTCTATATGTTCATTTGCAAAGTTCAAACGCTGATTTTTGTGGTGAGGATGTAGAAGAGGTTTTCTTCTGATGACTCTTCCATGAAGACCATATTTGTACAAGTATCTCTTTATAGTGGAATAGTGTACCACAACTCCAGTGTCTGCCAGATCTTTCTGGAGGGATCGTGCCGTCAAACGTGGGTTTTGAATTGCTTTTCTCACAATCCTGCGAGCTGTTCTGTCTGATATTTTTCTTGGTCTTCCAGATCTTGCTTTAACTTCCACTGTTCCTGATGACTGCCATTTCTTAATTACATTCCGAACAGAGGATATTGACATCTGAAAACGCTTCGCTATCTTCTTATAGCCTTCTCCAGCTTTGTGAGCGTCAACTATTTTCAGTTTCAGTTTTATAGACAACTGCTTAGAAGAACCCATGGTGCTGATTGTTGGGGGAAGGTCAGATGAGTCTGGGCATTTAAAACCTTTGAGATTGACATCACCTGATCTTCCCAGACGATGATTGAGAACAATCCAGGACACTGGCAGGTCTCAGCTTTGCAAAGGGGGCAGTGCATGCTATAAATTCTGCAGGGTGCCCAAACTTTTGCAGACGCCATTTTTTTGTTTTCTGTAATTTTGAAGGTGTAAATGATGGAAATAAAATCTAACTTTTTTTTGACATATTATAAGAATGTCTAATCTGGAAATTGATGCCTTTTGGAGATTTTTCCATCTTTCCTTGGCTTCGTTATGCACATTAATACAAATTTTTACCTGGCGTGCCCAAACTTTCGATCCCCACTGTAAGTGGGCTTTATTAACCAAGGCTTTCCAGAGGTTGCTAGGGGTTCCTTTACCATATTCTGACACTCAGGTATGTAACCACTGACACTAGTTTTTTTAGTTATTTGTATGAGAAGCATTCTAACCACCAGTGTAAGCAGCTTTCTCCCTACTGACTTCCAATGTAAAGAGCATTCTTCCCACTGACCACCAATCTAAGGACAATTCTTTCACTGAAAACCAATATAAACAGTATTCTTCCCATTGACCACCAGTGTAAGGAACATTCTTCCCATTGACCACCAGTGTAATGAACATTCTTCCCATTGACCACCAATGTAATGAACATTCTTCCCATTGACCACCAGTGTAAGGAACATTCTTCCCATTGACCACCAATGTAATGAACATTCTTCCCATTGACCACCAATGTAAGGAACATTCTTCCCATTGACCACCAATTTTAAGGAACATTTTTCCCATTGTCCACCAATGTAGGGAGCATTCTTCCCATTGACCACCAATGTAAGGAACATTCTTCCCATTGACCACCAATGTAAGGAACATTCTTCCCATTGACCACCAATTTTAAGAAACATTCTTCCCATTGACCACCAATGTTAGGAACATTCTTCCCACTGACCACCAATGTAGGGAGCATTCTTCCCATTGACCACCAATGTAAGGAACATTCTTCCCATTGACCACCAGTGTAAGGAACATTCTTCCCATTGACCACCAATGTAATGAACATTCTTCCCATTGACCACCAGTGTAAGGAACATTCTTCCCATTGACCACCAATGTAATGAACATTCTTCCCATTGACCACCAATGTAAGGAACATTCTTCCCATTGACCACCAATTTTAAGGAACATTTTTCCCATTGTCCACCAATGTAGGGAGCATTCTTCCCATTGACCACCAATGTAAGGAACATTCTTCCCATTGACCACCAATGTAAGGAACATTCTTCCCATTGACCACCAATTTTAAGAAACATTCTTCCCATTGACCACCAATGTTAGGAACATTCTTCCCACTGACCACCAATGTAGGGAGCATTCTTCCCATTGACCACCAATGTAAGGAACATTCTTCCCATTGACCACCAATGTAAGGAACATTCTTCCCACTGACCACCAATGTAGGGAGCATTCTTCCCACTGACCACCAATGTAGGGAGCATTCTTCCCACTGACTAACAATGTAAGGGACCTTCTTCCCATTGACCACCAATGTAGGGAGCATTCTTCCCACTGACCACCAATGTAAGGAACATTCTTCCCATTGTCCACCAATGTAAGGAACATTCTTCCCATTGACCACCAATTTTTAGGAACATTTTTCCCATTGTCCACCAATGTAGGGAGCATTCTTCCCATTGACCACCAATGTAAGGAACAATCTTCCCACTGACCACCAATGTAGGGAGCATTCTTCCCACTGACTACCAATGTAAGGGACCTTCTTCCCATTGACCACCAATGTAGGGAGCATTCTTCCCACTGTCCACCAACATAAGGAGCATTCTTTCCACTGATCACCAATATAAGGAGCAGGTACCAGAATCTGACAGTCACCTGTTCCCACTTCCGTTTCGGTCGCCTAGGCCAGTGTTTCTCAACTCCAGTCCTCAAGGCACCCCAACAGGTCATGTTTTTAGACTTTACATTCTGAAGTACCAATTCTAAAAACAGCCAGGCAACCAGTATATTTAGAAGGAGTAAATCCCATTAACCCATAATTACCCAACACAACAAGTCAGAGTTTATTTTCAGCGCACTGATTGGCTGATGTATTATTGCTGCTGCTTCTTTTTATAAACTGGGCTCATAATGCAGTATATATATATATAACATAAATACTTCTACAAAAAATATAGGCTTATGTAGTAAAGCAATGCAAATGGTAATGATGGTGTACACTGTGCTCCTGATTCTAGTTAAAGAATAACTAAAGGCAAAACCCCTTTTTTTCCAATTTGAATAGAGTGGTAAGGGGGTGGAACCTTTGTCAGGTTTTTGTTGCAGGGTCCTTTAGGGGTGTAGGAGCCGCCCGCTGCCCATAGGAGTGCTTCCCACCCGGAACCTAGATGGAGTAAGTGTTGGATGACCGACCGCGAGACCCCCGGGGGAGAGCGGGTGAGGCTGACAGGTGACCTGGTGGTTGTTTTCCACCCAGCCCCACAAAAAATAAAAACCACCAGCCACCACTGGCTGTGTCCCCATTACGGTGACATGGCTCTGATCACCAGTGTCACCAAGGAAAGGAAGTGAGAATCAACCTAAAAATTTGAGTTGTCACCCGAACAGGAATAGAGGGGAGATCTTCTAATGGGGACATTTGTTCCAATGACAGCTGTCTAATGCCTAGTACACACAACCGGGAAAAGGTCAGTGGGAAATCCCATACGGATGATTGGTTTTCCCGCCGGGAAAACTCAGATGAGAGCTTTTCCTCAGGAATCCCGACCTTGTTTATGCTCCATTAGGCCCCGTACACACGACCGAGTTTCTCGGCAGAATTCAGCCAGAAACTCGATCGGAGCTGGATTCTGCCGAGAAACTCGGTCGTGTATAGACTTTTCAGCAAAGAAGCCGACGAGGAACTCGTCGGGCCAAATAGAGAACATGTTCCCTATTTCCTCGTTGTTCAATGAAAGTTGGCCCGCCGAGATCCTCGGCGGCTTCAACACTGAACTCGACGAGGAACTCGATGTGTTTGGCACGTCAAGTTCCTCGGACGTGTGTACGGGGGCCTCAGAGTTTTTCCCCACAGGAAAACTGCCAAAAATGTCCGGTTTCTGCTACACACGGCCGGGTTTTCTGATGGAAAAAAGTCAGTCGGGAATCCCGGCGGGAAAAAAGAGCTGGTTCTCTTTTTTTTGTCCGGCAGGTTTGGCAGTTTTCCAGTCAGGGAGCTTACACACGGCCTTGATTCCCGGCCAAAAGCTCTCCTCACAGTTTTCCCGTCGGAAAACCCGTTTGTGTGTACAGGGCATAAGAGTTCTTTCAGATTATTGGTGTCTGTTCCAATCAGTTGTGAATCAGTGAACAGACCCCCGGCTGCTTCTGTCACATCTGCATACGTTCAGTTTTTTTTTTCCTTGCTGAGCTGAACAGACCCATGTTAGGTCTATGGGCAGGCAGATGGACATGGGCATGCATTTCTTTTTCATTGTTTACCCCTGACCGGATTTAGGTACAAAAAACAGAAAAGGACGGAAACTTTTTTAAATTTTTTTCCTGGATCTAGATGGGCTCAGTTAGTTGAATGTAAAAGGACACACTGCCCTTTACATCCGCCCAGTGGCGTAGCGTGGGTTGTCAGCGCCTGGGGCCCCCCTGACCCATGAACTTACCTATTTTCAGCTATCTCCAGTCTGGTCACATGATCCACCATGTGAGACAGCGGTGGCTGTAGGGAAGAGGAGAGCGTACTTGATAATGACTGGTAAAGCCTGGAGTGGTGACATCATGCATATGTTCCTATGTCCCACCTGTTGTTGGCGCTCCCTCCTCTACACACTCGTGACAGCGCCCCTCTAAATTTCGCACCCAGGGCGGTGGCCCCCCTCGCACCCCCCACGCTACGCCACTGCATCCGCCTGCCCGTGTTTGATCGCTCTTCAGAGAGCATTTCACAGGGGGTGTTGTATTACCTCCCCACTGCTTGCTTTAACCCCTTGAACCCCATACTAGCACACCACAACCGTGTGCATCCCACGTAGTGGCAAGGTGCTTGCAGAGGATCCCCACTCACTTGAATGGGACACGTTCATCACTTGTTATGCCTGCCGAAAGCGGGGGTCTAATTCCTACTGCGGTTGCAAAGAAAACCATCGCAGCCGTGACATGTGTACACCCCAGGCTGCTGTCTCTGTCCTGGGGGGCAGTAAAAGTGTGGCTAAACCTGCATGGTTTTACCGCCCCCCCCCCCCCCAACCGCTACAGTGAATGAGCCCTTATATTGTAAAGCTATCCACTGGTTTTCTTCTGAGCTTATAGAACAGGAAATAAAGGGACATCTCCGTAATGGCCTGACAGCTATTCTAACTCTCCTTCAGGCTGGGTTCACACTACTACACTACTTTCATCCTACTTTGCTCTGCTACATTGGTCCTACATTTATCCTACATTGGTCCTACATCCATCCTACTTTCATGAACAGGATACTACTTTGGTCCGACTTCAATGATATTCAATGGGCCTGAAGTGGGATCAATGTAGGACCAAAAGTAGTACAGGGAGCATTTTCAAAGTCGGACCGACTTGTGTAGGACACTACAAGACGCTCTCATAGGGAAACATTGAACACAGAGCAAAGTAGGATGAAAGTAGTGTAGTAGTGTGAACCCAGCCTAAGGCTGGGTTCACACTACTACACTACTTTCATCCTACTTTGCTCTGCTACATTGGTCCTACATTTATCCTACATTGGTCCTACATCCATCCTACTTTCATGAACAGGATACTACTTTGGTCCGACTTCAATGATATTCAATGGGCCTGAAGTAGGATCAATGTAGGACCAAAAGTAGTACAGGGAGCATTTTCAAAGTCGGACCGACTTGTGTAGGACGCTACAAGACGCTCTCATAGGGAAACATTGAACACAGAGCAAAGTAGGATGAAAGTAGTGTAGTAGTGTGAACCCAGCCTAGGGCTCATTCGCACCAGCCCATTGGGCAATTTGCCTTATCCTATTGCTTCAGTTCACACCAACACGTTGCATTGGTGGGCCCTGAAAAAAATAATAGGACGTGTTGCATTTGTGCCCAGTGCAGTGCCTTTAGGCATGCTATAACATCACAATGCACTGCTGTGTATAGAGTGCAGTGGACTGTACTGTGCCCTCCATGCTCTTTGCACTTTCTGGCTGTACTGTATAAAAATACCCGGCAACTGGCTTGATCGGAGCTGGCACATTAATGCATGTGTTGGCAAATTGCTTTGGGCTTATCGGCACAGCGGAGTGGGTAATGTTTATAAATAAAACCTACGCGTCCGCCAAGAATGCAAACACTCCTTCATTTCTTGATCTTCATACATCTCGCAACGCTTAATGCTTCACCCCAACGCCTGCAGCCAGGATATTAGATACCGGGTTCTCTGAGTCATTTTATTTTATTACAGATGGTAGAAGAGGATAGGTGGTGCCACCCTCCAGTAAAGGGTACTTTAAATCCTCCTAGTGGCCTTTTGGGCACGCTGGTACGTTCTACATGCTTTACCAGACTTGAAGGACCACGTACAGATGCTAGAGTTTTGGTGGCATAGCCCAGCAAACATCCTGCCCAAATCTTACGAAATCATTATCAGTTGGGTGGTGGCCAGCAGTAAATGGATACTTGGTGAGGGGCTCGGGTAGCACTCGATTAATGATAACAGGATTAGTGAGCCTGGATTATATTACTCTTCATCCTTGGCACCCACTCTGGGTCCCAGGAGGCCACAATAAGGCCAGAGTGTTTAGGATGGCAGGGACCCAGTTCTGAGGAGGCATGGAGGAACTAAAAAGCATAAGCTTCTAATCTGATCTCTAGTGTCAGGGACAGTCTGGGATGATCCTGTGCCTACATAAGGAGCACATACTGTGCCAATGATAACAGATACTAGATCCATCACTGTCTATTTTCCAGATCTTCGTGCCGTCACTCATACCTCAACCACCACGAAAACACCAGTTCTAGCCAGACCTAGATTAAAGTGTATCCAAAGGCAATTTTGTTTTGATCCTCGGCGGCTTCACACAGAACTCGACGAGCAAAACGATGAGTTTTGCCCGTCGAGTTCCTCGGACGTGTGTACGGGGCATTGGATTAAAGAGGGTTGACAATAGCTACTTTAAAGTGTATCTCAAATACTTTCGTTTTGGATAGAGTACAGATTAGTTAAAACTCCTGTCCGATTTAGCTTTTGGGGTCTTATGGGGGTTTTCCTTTCACATCCTGTTCTGTACACAATAGCAAAATCACGTGAGAGGAAATCTCCCAAAGTTTTCTCATTACTTTCCGTTCCTTTCAGTGACAAGCACACAATTTTGTATTTCCCATAACTTTTGTCCCATGACAATGATAACCAAGAACAATAAAAAAAGGTGGACCTCCCAGGTGTGAACACAAACAGCATCAAAAACCTCCCAGGGGTTTTAAACCTTTCCATACCATATCCAAAACTTAAAAAAAAAAGCCCATCATTGTGCTTCAAGACTGAGGCCCCGTACACACGACCGAGTTTCTCGGCAGAATTCAGCCAGAAACTCGATCAGAGCCGTATTCTGCTGAGAAACCCGGTCGTGTGTACACTTTTGGCCGAGGAAACCGACGAGGAACTCGTCGAGCCAAATAGAGAACATGTTCTCTATTTCCTCGTTAGTCAATGAGGAAACTTGGCTCGCCGAGATCCTCGGCAGCTTCACAAGGAACTCGACAAGCAAAACGTTGTGTTTTGCCCGTCGAGTTTCTCGGACGCGTGTACGGGGCCTGAAATCTAGGGCTCTCTGGTGGATTTAGACAAATCTTATGCCGCATACACACGATCGAAAATTCCGACAAGAAAACCGTGGATGTTTTTCCGACTGAATTTTGGCTCAAACTTGTGTTGGATACACACGGTCACACAAAATTCTGACCGTCGAGAACGCGGTGACGTACAACACTACAACGAGCCGAGAAAAATGAAGTTCAATGATTCCGAGAATGCGTCGAATTGATTCCGAGCATGCATGTTTTTTTTAGAGCGTCAGAATTGCATACAGACGATCAGAATGTCTGACAAGAACTTTAACTGTCGGAAAATTTGAGAACCTGCTCTCAAATTTTTGCTGTTGGAAAATCCAACAGAAAAAGTCCAATGGGGCCTACACACGGTCGGAATTTCCGACCAAAAGCGCACATCAAACTTTTCTTGTCGGAAATTCCGACCGTGTGTGCATTTGAGTTATTCTACTGTCTATGTTTTCCAGATGAGATGTGCTCATTCATATCTTTCTATCACTTGACAAATATTTATACAAGGCAAATGTATTTGGATGGAGGAAAGGAGGCAGTCATGGTATAGAATGTCACTGGGGGCATTTCCAGGGACAAACATTTCCTGTAACATATGTGTAAACCCTGAGAGTGTCCAGACCAGACAGTTCATTCCTCAGATTCTTAGGACTGATGGGAGTGTAACACTTACAACCCTCCTTGCAGTATTCCACGATGTAGCCATCCAGTCCTCCTGCACCAATCCTCTCTGGAGGTCTCCACTTCAGTGTGACGCTGGTGTCACTGACATCGTCCACTGTCAGCTGAGTGGGCTCACTGGTAGGAGCTAAAAGGAAACAAAGCAAGTAATGTGAGCTTTTATATGATATTGGTTTCACTTACCAGCACTGACAGTGATCTGTGTCTGTCTTCACTGTATTATTCTGGTCCTAAGTGTCCTCTGCCACCTGCGCTCTAACAATCACCCCCACTCCACAAGTCTTTTTTCTGCTGCTTCTGTCTCCTTCCACCTCTGCTCCAACAATCACCACCTCTCATCAAGTGTACCCTCCGCTGCTTCTGTCCCCCCTGCACTTAGCTGTAACAAAAAATCACCACAAGTTTCCCCTCTAGGGCCCTTGCCCTTTCTCAACCTCCACTCTAAAAATCACTGATGCTCAACAAATGTCTTCTCTTCTACCTCTCTCCCACCACCTTCGCTCAATCACCACCACTCCACAAGTGACATCTCTGCTGCCCCTGCCCTCCGCCACCTCCACTCTAACAACCCCTCTTGCTCAACAAATGTCCTCTCTGCTACCTCTGTCCCACCACCTCTGCTCAACAACTACAACCATTCCACAAGTGTCCCTTCTGCTGCCCCTGCCCTCTGTCACCTCCACTCTAACAACCGCCCTTGCTCAACAGATTTCCTCTCTGATACCTTTCTCCCACCACCTCTGCTCAACAACTATAACCATTCATTACACAAGTGTCCCCTCTGCTGCCCCTGCCCTCCGCCACCTCCACTCTAACAACCGCCCTTGCTCAACAAATGTCTTCTCTTCTACCTCTCTCCCACCACCTTTGCTCAATCACCACCACTCCACAAGTGACATCTCTGCTGCCCCTGCCCTCTGCCACCTCCACTCTAACAACCGCCTTTTCTCAACAAATTTCCTCTCTGCTACCTCTCTCCCACCACCTTTGCTCAACAGCTACAACCATTCCACAAGTGTCCCCTCTGCTGCCTCTGCCCTCTGCCACCTCCCCTCTAACAACCGCCCTTGCTCAACAAATTTCCTCTCTGCTACCTCTCTCCCACCACCTCTGCTCAACAACTACAACCATTCCACAAGTGTCCCCTCTGCTACCCATGCCCTCTGCCACCTCCACTCTAACATTCACTCTGCTCAACAAGTGTCCCCTCTGCTGCCTCTCTCCCACCACCTCTGCTCAACAACTACAACCATTCCACAAGTGTCCCCTCTGCTGCCCCTGCCCTCCGCCACCTCCACTCTAACAACCGCCCTTGCTCAACAAATTTCCTCTTTGCTACCTCTCTCCCACCACCTCTGCTCAACAACTACAACCATTCCACAAGTGTCCCCTCTGCTGCCCCTGCCCTCTGCCACCTCCACTCTTAACAACCGCCCTTGCTCAACAAATTTCCTCTCTGCTACCTCTCTCCCACGACCTCTGCTCAACAACTACAACCATTCCACAAGTGTCCCCTCTGCTGCCTCTGTCCTCCGCCACATCCACTCTAACATTCACTCTGCTCAACAAGTGTCCCCTCTGCTGCCTCTCTCCCACCACCTCTGCTCAACAACTACAACCATTCCACAAGTGTCCCCTCTGCTGCCCCTGCCCTCCGCCACCTCCACTCTAACAACCGCCCTTGCTCAACAAATTTCCTCTCTGCTACCTCTCTCCCACCACCTCTGCTCAACAACTACAACCATTCATTTCACAAGTGTCCCCTCTGCTGCCCTCCACCACCTCCACTCTAACAACCGCCCTTGCTCAACAAATTTCCTCTCTGCTACCTCTCTCCCACCACCTCTGCTCAACAACTACAACCATTCCACAAGTGTCCCCTCTGCTGCCTCTGTCCTCCGCCACATCCACTCTTACATTCACTCTGCTCAACAAGTGTCCCCCCTGCTGCCTCTCTCCCTATACCTCAGCTCATACAATCTCCACCACTCCACAAATGTGTCCCCTCTCTTGCCTCTGTCTTCCGCCACCTCCACTCAAACATTCACTCTTCTTCACATATGTCCTTTTTGTTGACTCTGTCCTCTGCCACCTGCGCTCAAACAATATTCCCCACTCCTTAGATTGTCTCCTCTGCCACCCTTTCTCTAACAAAAATCCACACTCCACAAATGTCCCCTCCGCTATGTCCAACTCCCACCACCTCTAATCTAACAATAATCTCCACTCCAAAAGTGTTGCCTCCAGCTACTCTATCTATCTATCTATCTATCTATCTATCTATCTATCTATCTATCTATCTATCTATCTATCTATCTCTCTATCATCAACATTGCAATACATAATATCTATAAATCTCAATGAATTGTCCTGTCCTCTCAGTCCTGGTTAATATGTGTACAACAAGAACTTAAATATACATAGATAAATATATTATGCAAAAAAATGAGTATGACGGCTGTGTATTTTTTTGTTCTATATGGAAATTAGCTTATCTGATAACTAATGAGATGCATAAGATTTCATATTTTGCATTACTCTCTCAATAGACATAATTTTGTGTATAATAAAGCGGCAAAGCACAATCAACCCAAAGTAACCAAACTGATTTCCACAGATTGATGAATTTTGTTTGCAGGTTACTATAGTAAAAAAGGTCACACTGTCCTTGGCTGTAAGTGTCTATAGTCTTGAGTGGAACGGGAGAGGGTATTCCTGTACCTGGGGGGGTCCAGTCATACGTTTTAAGTGCCATGCTTTTACATCCTGTGCTGAACAAATTACAATTTTTGTTATGTGCACATTTTTCTCAATTCTCTTTTTTTTTGTCTGCAAAACAAATGTACATATACACACACACATATATATATATATATACACACATATATATATATATGTATTTTATGTGTGTGTGTTTATAATTTTTTTTATTTATTTTTTTGCACACAACAAAAACACACACACATCAATATTTATATATATATATATATAAAAATATTGATTAGTGTGTGTGTGTTTTTGTTGTGTGCAAAAAATAAATAAAAACAAAAAAATAAACAAAAACACACACACATCAATATTTATATATATATATATATATATATATATATATATATATACACACACATATATATACGTGTGCAAAAAATAAATAAAAACAATTATAAACACACACACATACATATATATATATTTATTTATGTGTGTGTGTGTGTGTGTGTGTGTGTGTGTATATATGTATATATATATATATATATATATATATATATATATATATATAAATTATATTTACACACCAAAGACTTTGCTATGGGTAGCCACAGTACAAATTACATGTGCAATACATATCTTTATACAAAGCAAAAGACACACACAATGTGAACCTCTTATTCACGTTGAAGGATGGCTTTATAACGTCAGAATCTGATTTTACTCCCTAAAATGCCCAAAACTCTATACAGAACCTCAAATTATAGGCAGATCAGTTATGAATGAACTGGAGCCTATGGATAACAGCAGTTATTGAATACGTCTATCCCCCTGAACAAGGGGGATACATCAGTACGGAGTTTCATATTTATCATTTATATCTGGATCAACCATAAATACTCATCATAGTACTGGCAATAAACTTCTAACTTCTAATTTTTAATACCATGTAATTCAATCAAACTATTTTTCATCATGTTTTTCATTCTGGTGACCATCATGGACAGGCAAAAATAAATTATAAAGTAAACATTAATGTAACACTTTTAAAATATACGTATTTGCTTCAATTCTATTCCTAAAAAATGTTTTAGAATTTGCTGGAATCTTGTTCTATTTATTATAAAAACAGTCACCTTCTAGCAATATACAGCATTTTTTTATCAATAACACAAGTATCACTTTCATAAGACTACAATTACACAGTGAGAGGCGGAGTTATGACAACTTTACCTATACTGTGCAAAATTTTAGCCCATAGTAGCCAATCAAATATCTTGTTTTGTAAGAAAACCCAATTGGTTTAACTCCATTTAACTCCTTCCCAATATGCCTTGTGGCCCTTAAACGAATCTGGTTTGAAACCTTTTGACACAGATCTTAAAAATGGGCTCCATATGAAAAAAAAAAGTATAACTACATTCAAAGATTATTTTGGAAATGGCCAGCCAGTGTCAATAGTCCAACTTGGTCCCACTAATTATCAGAGATAAGCCAACCATCTAAGCAGTAGGGATAGCATCCACCGAAATAATGCACTTAAATATTCCATCAACCAGTAAAACAGAGAGAGGTCGTCCACACCTTTTCTTTCTTTTTTTTGGATTTTCCTTCTTGAGAATCTTGGGGAATCCGCTTTAGCGGGGTCTTCAAAGGACACGCGGGTCATGGTGGCTCTATGTCTCCAAGTTTAGATGGAGCCTTCAGATACTGAAACCCAACTCCTCGTAGAAGTGTGAGGATGGTGGAAGGAAAGCAGAGTTCTATGAACTAAGGATCTGGACGAGTGAAGGGGAGGGGGGGGGGGAGAGAGGATGAGCTTAACCAAGACCCTGCGCCCACCCCTTCTCTATAGCTAAGAACATTTCTTTCATGTACTCTGAGCCTTCATCCCCAATCACCCTCATGCTCTCACCTCTAAATATAGCCAGCACACTTCCATCAGCATATTTACCAGACCAAAACCAGACAAGGTGAATGATAATTGTAGATACATAATAGAGAATACAATGTGAATGAGTTCAATGATAAAAGACTGAGATGTTTGCAATTCTCATTAAAATAAAGGCATCCTAATGGTATTTATATATAGATCCCAAGTACAAAGACGAGAACACGAGGATCAGTTACCTCGTAGTGAGTCACCCTGCCGAGTATGTACCAAAGGTGACTTTAGGTGACATAACGATTTATGAAAAGAACCTTCCATCATACTTAAGGTGACCCTAGCCATATTAGTGCGCTTGCGACAACACAGTTGAAAACTGTCCATGATTCTTTTAATTTTGCACTTAGATGTTTAGGATAGTGGTGTACCCCCTCCTTGGACTGAGAACTCGGTAGAATACCCTGAAAGCTTGTCCTGAAAATGTAACTATTAGTGCAAATAAGTATCACAGACAGTCCCCCTTAGCCAGATTCACGTAGAGATACGACGGCGTATCAGTAGATACGCCGTCGTAACTCCGAATCTGCGCCGTCGTATATTTAAGTGTATTCTCAAATTGAGATACGCTTAAGTGTAGCTAAGATACGACCGCCGGCGCGGTCGTATCTTAGCTGTCTGTTTACGTTGGCCGCTAGGGGAGTGTACACTGATTTATGCCTAGAATGCGTAAATCAGCGAGATACGCCTATTCACGAACGTACGCTTGCCCGTCGCAGTAAAGATACGCCGTTTACGTAAGGCGTTTTCAGGCGTAAAGATAATCCACCAAAAATATGGCGCAGCCAATGTTAAGTTTGGACGTCGGAACCGCGTCAAATTTTAAAAATTTGACGTCGTTTGCGTAAGTCATCCGTGAATGGGGCTGGCCGTAATTTACATACACGTCGAAAGCAATGAGTCTTTGCGGCGTAATTTGGAGCATGCGCACTGGGTTACGTCATCATTTGTGTGGGGTCATGCTTTATTTACATAAAACATGCCCACCTCTTCACAATTTGATTTTACGTCGTTTGCGTAAGTCATCCGTGAATGGGGCTGGCCGTAATTTACGTACACGTCGAAAGCAATGAGTCTTTGCGGCGTAATTTGGAGCATGCGCACTGAGTTACGTCGTTATTTACGTGGGGTCATGCTTTATTTACATAAAACACGCCCACCTCTTCACAATTTAAATTAGGCATGCTTACGCCGGCACATTTACGCTACGCCGCCGTAACTTAGGACGCAAGTGCTTTGTGAATACAGCACTTGCCTCTCTAACTTACGACGGCGTAGCATTTATGAGATACGCTACGCCTGCCTAACGTTAGGCACGTGTACCTGAATCTGGCTACCTGTGTCTGCTGCTGCACTTGATCTCTTAAAAATGTCACTTGGCTCATGCACATGGGCATAATTAAATACTAATATAAAAGTTGGATCTTGCTGCCAGAAAGATCCAATGTAAATACGCGTGCAATAGCTCATAGCATACTTTTGTGTTTAATTTGTGAGATTATTCCAGACACTAGAACAAATTTACGCGCAAACGCAGATAGACGCACTCGTTTCCACAAATTTATATACAGCACTCCTACACCACCCCTGCCCTGAAATGAATGGGCAGCGCTTCCGAAGCACCTGAAAAGTGCTTTGGAAGAACTGCAACACAAGCACTTTTAACCCTTTCTTTGGCTGCTAACGGGGCTTAAAAGCACCCTGCTAGCGGCCGAAAAGTGCCGCTAAAACGACGGTAAAGGACCACTAACGGACCTCAGTGTGAAAGGGGTTACTCTTCCCTGAATGAAGGATTTTGCAGGCCTTGTCCGGTCCGGCGTCCTTCTGCGGCCATCGTGGTGTCCTCCCTGCTGTGTTTTTCAGCCGATCCCCGCTTCCCGCGCTGTGTTTGAACCACTCCGCCGACACTCGGGCACGCTTGGCTCCTCTCGCTTAAAGGACGTACAGGACGCACAGGACGTGACCACGAGCGGAGCCGAGCCTGCCCAAGTGTACTGCGCTCGGTATATGTCGGCAGAGTGGTTCAAACACAGCGCGGGAAGCGGGGATCGGCGTATAACGCGCACCCACGATTTTCCCCTGATTTTCAGGGGAAAAAAGTGTGCATTATACGCAGATAAATATGGTAAATTACCCCATGTTTAAGGTCATATTGGATTGAATAGATCAGTTAAAACTAAAAAATGCTAACTGTAGCGTTTTTGCCATCCTTGTGCAAAGCGCCTTAAATGCTAGTCATTTATAAATGAAATTTTTATGCTTCAAAGCAATAAATAGAAATCCGGTCAGCTAATCAGTGAACAATTTTTCCTCTCCTGATGAAGATGTTTGAAGCATTCGAAACGCGTTAAGTTAACATGCGGATTTTGAACTGAAATAGGTTTTGTGAACTCTACTTTGCAAACACTGGCTATGGTGCTATATACAATTTTAATATTTATATAATAAACTTAATGATTTTATGAATTTACTTTGTGGTACCATTTTCTATATGCCCAGAAAAAAAAATTGCTACTAGAATTTTTCTGTTTTATATACATTTGGGGATGTGGACCTATAGGACAGAGAACCTTTATCCGATATATTTAACTCTGGGTTATTTCCCTGTTCCTGAGGGTAGTCCCTGGGCTGGATTCAAGAAGCAATTGCGCCTGTGTAACCATAGTTACACAGCGCAATTGCTTACTTGCCCCGGCGTAACAAATGCTCCTGATTCAGGAACCTTGTTACGCCAACTGCAGCCTAAGATATGGCCGCTAGGTGGCGTTCCCGTTGTGCTCAGCGTATAGTATGCAAATTGCATACTAACGCCGATTCACAACGTTACGCGAGCCCTGCGTACGCAGTTTACGTCGTTTCCGTACGGCGGTTTTCGCGTAAGGCTGCCCCTGCTATTAGCAGGGGCAGCCAATGTTACGTATACCCGTCGTTCCCGCGTCGCGAAATTTCAAATTTACGTAGTTTGCATAAGTGATTTGTGAATGGCGCTGGACACCATTCACGTTCACTTTGAAGCAAATGACGTCCTTGCGACGTCATTTGCCGCAATGCACGTCGGGAAAGTTTCCCGACGGAGCATGCGCTCTACGATCGGCGCGGGAACGCGCCTAATTTAAATGATTCCCGCCCCCTACGGGATCATTTAAATTGCGCGCGCTTACGCCGGGCATTTTGCCGGCGCGCCCACGCAATTTACGGAGCTACTGCTCCGTGAATCAAGGGCAGCGCAGTAAATTTGCGGGGGCGCAGGGCAAAAACGTTGCCCTGCGCCTCCGTAAAAAAAGCGCAAATCTACCTGAATCCAGCCCCCTGTTTTTTGGAATGCTGCAGAACCATAGCCAGTGTACCCAGTGACAATTTCAGTGATACTTAGAAAATCTGAATACAGCACCCTGTTTGCTCTTATGTTTGAGCAATAAAAACCTAACTTTCTCCATAGCATTTGAATTGCAGTGGTTGATAAGCCAGTTCCTGTGCCTACTGTAGAGCATGAACATGAAGGTATGGTCTGCCCTCATGACTGAAACGGATTTGTGTACACACGATCTCATGATCCGTTTTAACACATGTGTTGTCGGACAATTTGAGAGCATGCACAGCCAACATTTGTTGTCGGAAATTCCAACAACAATTGTCCGATGGAGCATACAGACGGTCAGATTATCCGCCAAAACACGTCCGTCGGACAAATATCCGATTGTGTGTTTGGCCTTTAGACTTCTGGAGCTCTCCTAGGTCCTTACTGTTCCCAACAAAACACTAGAGTCCCCCACCCCATTTATATAAGCTAGCAAGAATCAGGGACAGTCAGTGCAGACTTCCTTTTTTTTCAGAATAGTGCAAGAAAATATAGTAAGGCATGTCTGGTTACAGTACAGAGGTGCGGTCTGTAAAAGAATTCCACCATTATACATGATATGACTTGATATCATGAACTATGAGAATAAAAAAAATCCATGGCTTGTTTAAAAGAAATAGGGAACGGATGATTTTGACTAGAAGAGCTCCAAATGTATGCATCATGGGCACCTCTACATCGTTATGGGGGTGGGGGGGAGGCATCGAGCAGTTTATGAAAAGTACTAAGACAAGAGGGATGAGCATGAAGAGGTGGGAGGTACAGAAGAGGAAGCTCAGAAAAGATCTGAAGAGGAGAAATAAGAGCTTGGGGGGCATTTGCCTGGGATGGACAAAGAAAGGAAGGAGGAGAGAGGGAAGAGATGGTGTAAGGGCGGGGCCCACTTGGGTCGGCCGCTGGGGTGTGTAAGGGGCAATGACAAAATTAGTCAGACTGAGAGCAAGGTTCAGTTTATATTCAGGTGAGCATTATAGGAAAGCCAGGGATCCCAAACCTATAGGAATTTGGCATGGGAGTGTTCAAGAATGAAAGTGAGCTTCTCATGGACCATGGTCCCCATTACCCTTAGCAAAATTGAGGTATGGTTGTCTCCAGGCTCTGGCCAGCGTTTGCCAAGCTGCCAGGAACACAAATCCCATGAGCATCCTCTGATTAGCGGTGTGAGTTGGGATTGGTTTATGCAACAGGGTCTCCGTAGGGTTGCAAGCTAGTGAGATGTTCATGATGGACATAATCATTGAGTATACCCTAGTCCAGAATCGAATAGTTTTGAGGCATGACCACCAGCTATGGATGAGAGTGCCACATTACCTACAACCCTGAAAGCACATTGGGGAGGCAGCGGGGTCGAATTTCGAAATGCGGTCAGCGGTCATGTACCACTGTGACAGTAATTTGTAGGCATTATTTTGAGTAAGGATATCAAGTGAGCAGCTGGAAAACGAGATCATAATCCACACACCTTGGGCTGAAGGGGTGGCAAGTTCCTTTTCTCAGTTTTAAACCTATGGAAGTTAACGGGAGCTGATGGAGTCATGTAGGGAGGAATAAAGGTTGGAAACCAAACCCTTCAAGTTTGGGTCTTTCTGCATCGATTTTCAAATGCCGTTGAGCATTTGGGTGACCCCCGATTGGCAACATAGGAGTCTGTGAATGTGATGGCGTATTTAGGCATATCTGAAAGCCTTGTTAGCCGGTAGTTGGCAGTGTTGTTGGAGGTACTGATAGGATTTAATGCTGTCAAAGGCCAATAAGCAAAATTATATTATATGTTGTATTCATGTGAAGTATATCTCCACAAACCTCTGCTTTGCTGCCTGACTTATGCTGCACAGCCTTGCATCAAAATTGTAAATTACCCATGTGTCTAGTTGCCATAGACTTTACCATGACACGAAAGGATATTGCTATTCTCAAAATGTAATCCATACACGTCCACCACTTAATGTTTGGTTTGAACTGGAATCAAATTTTTTTTAAAAACAGTATTTTGCGTCACTTTAATGGTAAGTTGGTTAACGGGTTAATGGGCCTCCGTATGAAATGTATGGTGTCCAGCCTGCTTGCATATCTAAACATTTGGGGAAATGGGTCTAAATGATCCTGCTTTTTGTAGCCCACTTTGAGTGTAATTTATCAGAGGAAACGTGAGGAGGACATCTATTAGTCCATTACACAGAAGTCAGACTTGTTGCCTTGTGCGTGTCTTGGGTTTCTGCTTTGTATCTTCGTCTGCACTAATGGTGACTGACAGATGAATATCTTCTACATGGACAACAAACCCCTGACATTCCCTGGCAGCTGTGTGTAATACTGGAAGCCTCCATGTTAACTGGAAGAATGAGAGATAGTATGACATATTATAGGAGAACTATGCCACACATGCAAACCAGACACATAACACTGCCCAATGCAATTTCAGAAAAACACCAACCATTCGTGATAGGAACAGGAGTGTTCTCATATCAGTCATCATGTATTCCTGTATATAAAACACTATAGGGGAGATTTACTAAAACTGGAGCATTTAGAATCTGTTGCAGTTATGCATGGTAGCCAATCAGCTTCTAAAGCCCTGTACACACGATCAGTCTAACTGAAAATAAAAGGATAAAACCTAAAAAACAAATTCAGCCACCACACAAAGCACTAGTAACCTGCAATAAATTATATTTTTGATTCTGGGTTTATATACAGTTTAACAGTCATAAGGAGTTCAGAGACTCCATAAAAATGCATGGAGTACATCCTATTATTCATGTAAATTACAACAGCGGTATATTCATTTATCATTTATCATAATTGCCTGCTGTTATGTGAGACGCTATCTTCCTACAAATACAAACCATGTGGAGAATTCACAGAGCTTTTTGATCCAGGGTAAAATGATGGACAGTTTTGACATTGTTTGGAAGTTTGCTCTGACAAATGTGTCTCAAGTATTTCAGTAAACGTCATGTAGACGGCACATCACTAGACGAAGACTGAAGCCTGGGCTATTTATAAATCACGGTACCTAAAGGTGTCATAAATATAGTGTCTGCCTTTTCTGGCTATGCAATAGAGGTGCTACCTAGCTGATGTTTCCACTTCAATTGTTTCCAGATGAACTTGGGGTATCCCCTACTCCCCTCTTTAGCTAATTGCTAGGTTTAAAAAATATGCTGAAAAACATTTGCCTAAATGTCTGGTCACATGATCTACCAGGTCTTGAGTCTTTGTAGTGAAGGATGGATCTCCTTCAGGTTTTCATGCCTACCCCTGGGTGACACGGACACTTCCTACTGGGTGTCCATCCACGGGTTTCTTCAGGAACAGGCAACTGGTCTACTGAAGTACTGGATCAACTGCTCTTGACTTCCAGAAGCAGTGCCAGTGAGGGACATGGATGGTGATGAGTTCTATAAGGTTGTTGTCATAAAAAGATGATTTGGAGGGGGAAGAGGGGGACTTGAGCGATCCCCCACGAGCTCATTCTAATACATCCAAAACACATCAAGAATTTTAGATGGTTTTACCCTCTCTTAGATCCCATTTTGTGATATTGTTCACCCTGCACATGGGGGATTATAATGTACAATTGTATTTGCTTATGCCTTGTTGTTATATTTCTTACTATGTATACTGATACCTCTTATACTTTCATGCATGTTATACTGTTTTATGTCATGCCAATCATTGGTCTACCAATAAACATACAGATGTTTATGTGAAAAAAATGTGAAAAAATATAAATCGCGCTACCTCTAAACCATGTGAAACAAATGTTTGAATCACAAAACACAAAAAACTATGTGATATATGTTGATATAAATCATAAACTATGTGATATATGATGGTATATATAAATCACTAATATACCAAAAAACAAGAGAGGTTGATAGCCACTAGAGGGCACTATATAGCACTCTCAAGTCCCACAACAGTGAAACAGTGATAAATGAACATCATTTTTTTTTATTTTAGATCATATCATTAGATCAATAAATATTAACCAAATAAAAATATATATAGACATATAAATAAATATTGTAGCAATAAAGTCCATAAATGTTTAACACATGAGATAAAAAACACCCATGCTCTGTGCCGAATTCCAAAATCAGTTGAAAACATGTCCAAAGAAAAGTGATGTATCCTCCACCGAACTATAGATTGGCTCCTTACCAAATCGCCATGATCCCTTATGACAGGGGATCATGAACAGCATATACTAGGTAGTCACTCCCAGTCTTGGTTTTCAGACAGATACGATCCTTAACATTGGGTCTCATCCACAAGTGATTAAACTTCAATGCCCACCATGTAAAAAACAATAACAGCTCCACATAGCGCATTAAATGAGTAAAGATTTATTAAAAGTTGTATTGCACTTACAAACATGCAGTAAAAAAATGCCTCGAATCTGATGTGCCGGCCGGTACACAAATTCCCAGACAGGAGCCCCTGGAAGTAATATTTTACGAAACGGACGTAGGGCAGAGCGGCGCGCTGGCGTCACCCAAGAGCTCCAAACGTTCCCCCAGTGGACGGATGTCTGGGAATTTGTGTACCGACCGGCACATCAGATTCGAGGCATTTTTTTAATGCATGTTTGTAAGTGCAATACAACTTTTAATAAATCTTTTTTACTCATTTAATGCGCTATGTGGAGCTGTTATTGTTTTTTACATGGTGGGCATTGATGTTGGTGAAGTTTAATCACTTGTGGATGAGACCCAATGTTAAGTATCGTATCTGTCTGAACTGCAAGACTGGGAGTGACTACCTATTATATGCTGTTCATGATCCCCTGTCATAAGGGATCATGACGATTTGGTAAGGAGCCGATCTATAGTTCGGTGGAGGATACATCACTTTTCTTTGGACACGTTTTCAACTGATTTTGGAATTTGGCACAGAGCACGGGTGTTTTTTATTTCATGTGTTAAACATTTATGGACTTTATTGCTACAATATTTGTTTTATTTATATTTCTCTATATATTTTTATTTGGTTAATATTTATTGATCTAATGATATCATCTAAAAAAAAAATGTGGATGTGTTCATTTATCACTGTTTCACTATTATTGTGGGACTTGAGAGTGCTATATAGTGCCCTCTAGTGGCTATCAACCTGGGTGACAATAGACTGCGATTTCATTGCAGTTTTTCTTTCTTTCTTGTTTGTTTAGTATTTAGCGCAGTTTCTTTCCAATTTTCCATATACAGATGTTTATACCTATGCAAATTTGTTTGGTTCCGCTATGCACACTTCATTCAAAGTCCCAATCATGGGTGTAGCATAAGGAGTCTCAGGGGTCACAATCGCACCCCTGCACCTAGCTCCAGGGGGCCCATGCAGCCTCCATGTCCTATTATCATATCCTTCACAAAGTCCAGCTCCGATCTGCCCTAGGGCCCCACAGCCACGCTCCAGTACTGGGCTTCCACTTTGCCTTCCACTGTCCACACCCCTCCGTTCTCATTGACTGCGGGGAAGCTGTGAGCCATTTCCTGAATGGAGAGGAGCACAGGGTGAGTACAGCCCAGGATGGGGAAGTGTCTGTGCTGTGTACTGGCAAATGGAATGGTAACCAAGTTCAGCAAGACAAGAGGAGGAGAGTGCCGTCCTGTAGCCACGATGAGACCGCTGTCACTGGTGAGGTAAGACACCACTCAGTGTCTCCTAGTCACAAGCTGGGATTCTCTGTACCCCCCTCCCCCACCCAGGGATTTCTGCTTACCCCACTTCCCTGACATCTAGGGAAAAGACACACACCTCCGAGAGGTGACCTTCTCCCCAACACCTGCCAAGCTGCAGGCTGCAGATTTTTAGGTCACATGGCTTTGCTCCCCAGATCTAATTTGCGCCCTTCCAAGCCCCCTGACTACCCCCTCCACCCTGGATGCTATGTCCGGCTGCTGAGCTCATTTCTCATTACAGCACTCTATACTGTTCCTCTTCTGCAGGGCTGAAATCATATTAATTTACAACACAGCCATAATCTGTACAGGGTTTATCTTCATACTGCAACTACACTGACGTTTCGATCCGAGAATTTCACAGGTTAGAACGGCAACATTAGAGCCAGATACACCATGTGAAGCTCGTGGCTGACAGACTGTATGTAAGGGAATGTGATTTCAGCAATGTTTAGTGTGGGGGGAGGAGGTGTATACAGTGCTGGGATGGGAAAGGAGTTCTGCCAAGTGACCTGCCAGGGGTGATCCCTGTCCTCTGATTCTCAAGCGGTGATCCCTGTCCTCTGATGTAAGGAGGAACTCTGGGGACTCAAAACTCTTAAGCAACTTTGAGTATCTTGGTGTGCGGTCAGTGTATATGCATGCACAGTGGAAGCGGCGGGTGGTATGGGGGGTGGCTCAGGTCAACTTTTGCATCAGGGCCCGCAAGCTTCAAGCTACGCCTCTGGTCCCAACCTTCCCCCTCTTTGCATTAACATATGCTGGTGGAATGTTCATATAGCGATTGAATATGGAAACGGGTTACAGAATTTGTCCAACTGAAAACTGGCCACAGACAGTATACAGTAAAACCTTGCTTTGAGAGTAACTTGGTTTGAGAGCGTTTTGCAAGACAAGCAAAATGTTTTAATACATTTTTCCTGGCTCACAGCCCTACGCATATCCTCCTTTTGCTCTGCCATTTTTTCCTCGTCCCAGATACACAGACCCCTAACGGGATTTGAACAGCTGTGCTCTCTCTCAGAAACACCAAGACACTTGCTCTCCTCTATGTACACACTGCAACACACATTGATACATGATCAACCTCCCTCTTACACAAGAAAGTGGTCCACGGATCTGGGAAAGGAACTTCATGTGGTGGATTGGCAGAAGTCGTACTACTTTACTCACAAATCCTCTGTCTTCTGCTACTCCCAGGAGACAACTTTAAGCTCCTCTCTCGGTGGTACAGGGATCCTTACTCTTTGCATAAAATATTTCCATCTGTGCCCCCTGTGTGTTGGAGATGCGGCTCGGCAGATGGTAGCTACCTCCATATTTGGTGGGAGTGTCCGGCCGTTCAGCCCCTTTGGTCTCAGGTTTTTGCCATATACAGCAGGCTCTATGATCAACCCCTGACACCCTCGCCTATCCTTATGGGTCTCTGTAGTCAATGACATCATGCGCATGGAGGAGATGTTGGCCTTAGATAATGACACTTATGATAAATTTAAGATCTTGTGGCTCTTATGGATCGACTACTCTACATCAGATTTCTTGAAGACGTTACTATCGCCTCGAGGCCAGCCCTGAGGCTCAATCCACGCATATTTTGTATGGATGACATGTCGTGGTCTGCTCGGTCCATCTCCCCCCCCCCACCTGTCTTTTCCTCCTCTCTTCTTCTTTCCTCTTTTTTTTTCTCCCTAATTATTTTTTCTCCTTTTCTCTTTTCTAGTGGTCGGATGTTGTCCTACTGACTTTTATTTTATTAGCCCTCATTGTTTTTCTATATAACACATTGTTAGCCGCCTGATAAGGGAGGCGATTTTGTTGGACTTGCGGTGGGTTCACGTTATACAGTGTTTCAGACAGTATGTATTGTTATGTACATCTTATATTGTGGATATCTGACAATTGTATGTGTTGTATCAATCTGTTGAAAAGCAATAAACACATATTTGCCTTTAATACATTTTTCCTTGATATACAAGCGATGTCTTGATATAAGAGTAGCGTCATGTCACAACTGAGTATAAAAAAAGAAGAGAGGAGCCTCTAAGTGTAGCAATATGGTTACATTTAATGAAGGTACAACATTTAGCAACTTTTTGCTACACTTAGAGGTGCCTCTCTTCTCTTTTATACCTTGTAAAAAATGCTTTGATATAGAAGTGCTTTGGATTACAAGCATGTTTCTGGAACGAATTATGCGCGCAAACCAAGGTTTTACTGTACTTGTAGTTCACATATTACAGAGGTCAATTGAAATACACAGTTGCATGCAATTGCTAAACAGCATAAGCTGTGTAATCATGTCGGGGTGTATTGATACAAAAAAATTGCGTAGCAATTCAAACAGTGAAGGTAGATGTACATTAAATGTCTGTGAATGGGGCAAAAGACAAATTTTATCAGGCTATTTCCTGTGCCAAAAGTTTTTGTTCTTTATTAATAAAAAAACAAAAAAACTAAATGCTATATTTGGCCACTGGATGATGCTACGTACTAAAGGTAATTCCTATGATCCAAGGATTTTATAAATACACGCCTTTGTAAAAAGTAGGAATAATTTAAATCGCTTACCAATGGGCATGAATGGCTGGGAGGGCTGGCTGGGACGAGACATACCGATGGCATTTACTGCATAGATACGCATCTCATATATGACCCCCTCAATCATCCGTTTAGATTCATAGCTCAGTTCATTCACCAGGTCATAGTTCAGCCTCATCCAGCGGTAGCTTTTCTTCTTCTTCCTCTCCAGGACATAACCTGCCGGTGAAGTGACACCATTAGTAACAGCACTGAGAACATTGGTAAAGAAACGGGAACGTGCATTTTTTAATATTTTAATTGAACCAACACATAAGCTTTCATATATGACACAATGGGAAAAATAGCTTAATTTTTCCTGGGATATCTCAGAATGGTATAAAACAATCAATAATAGCTCTAAAATCTTGATAACTACATCTATAGTGGAGTCGAATTATAAAACTCGATTGAGATGGTATTTGGTTCCTTTAAAAATGGCTAAAACTAATTGATAAATCTCTTCTAAATGCTTTAGAAATTGTGGTCAAGAAGGCTCTATGATACATATCTGGTGGCGATGTCCCAGAGTACGTAAATTTTGGATAAAAATATTTTACCTCATACATGAAGTTACCAAGACAAGTATTATTAGGTCCCCTAACATTGCTCTTTTTCAAAAATGTGATATACGTTTACCTAAACACACCAAATGCTTAAAGGGATTATAAATGTAAACGTTTTTTCACCTTAATGAATTCTATGCATTAAGGTGAAAAAACTTGCGACTATTTCCGCCCCCCCCCCCCCCCCCCCGGGCCCCCGTTATACTTACCTGACCCCTCAAATGTCCCGCGCTCGGCCCCGACATCCTCTTCGCCGCTCAGCCTGGCCGTTGATTGACTAGAGTGGATGGATTGAAAGCAGCACAGCCACTGGCTAGCACTATGGTCAATCACATCCAATGACGCGGCACGCCGAGGGGCAGGGCCGAGTGATACAGCTCTCTGTATCACGGGAGCGCGCCGGCAAGTACTCCACACAATGCGAGGGAGCTCGCATTAATGTGTGGAGTTCTTGCGGGGAGGACCAGAGACAGCCGCCGAGGGACCCCCCAGAAGACGAGGATCGGGCCACTCTTTGCAAAACGAGCTGCACAGTGGAGGTAACTATAACATGTTGGTGTTTTAAAAAAAAAAAAAAATTCTTTACAAGCCCTTTTATTTCTTATAGTATCTTGACTGCTAGAATATCCATTGCACGTTGTTGGAATCAACCTAACATAACATTTAAATATGTTATACAAAAGTTGTAACATCTAAATGATCTTATCTTTTCAAAATTCCTTTTTTCATTTTTAATTTTTTTTTCCTTCTACATATTTCTTTTAACGTGTACATCCTTAAAATACTTATATTTTTTTTAATGATTCCTTACAATGTTACTTATTATAACATTAGTATTAATTGTTAAATATTAATTGTATGTCTTTATTAATTATTTTTTATCTTATTTATTTGATATATCCCTCCTTCCTTTCTATTAGTGATACCTTTATATATTTATTGTATTTAAGTATATCATTTTTTGTTTGCTGTAACAATTTATTTCTTACACTATGTTAAGAAACCAATACAAATTCTTGAACTCTGAGAAAGGCTGCTCTAGTGGTTGGGGTAGATTCACATACAAATAGATCGGCACAGCGTATGTGAGATACGCTACGCCGCTGTAACTTACATTAGGCCGGTTTGAATCCCCAAAGAATTTGCGCCGAAGTATTGCATCTTAGATCCGAAGGCGTACGAAGACGTACACCTGTCGGATCTAACCCAGAAGCCGTCGTATCTTGTTTTGAGGATTCAAAACAAGGATACGACGCGGGAAATTTGAAAGTACGCCGGCGTATCAGTAGATACACCGGCATACTCGCTCTGTGGATCTGGCCTGTTATCTTTATGTCAAGCAACCTAATCAACAACATGCCTAAACAATGTCTGTCATTGAATAAATAAAATTGATAAATAATAGCTTGGAAATTATAGTATTTTGAATGGTGAGCAGTGAAATTCCACTGAGCAGTGGTAGGTACTATGTGTGGATGGTATCTCCCTTACCCAGAATTGGCATGCCTCCATTGTACTTGGGTGCATCCCACTGTACAGTACAAAAGTCCTCTCCAATGTTAAGGATCCTGGGGGCTTCAGGAGGGTCTGGAGCCTCTGTAAGAAAAAGCAAGGAGAACATTATAGAGTATATCATTATAAATCCTGTATATAGGATGACTTACGAAACAACAACATTGATGTCCACTCCCAACATAAAGCTACGTAGAAGTTGTTATCTGAGAATTTTTGTGGGGAATCCACTAGGTAGAGTATGAAAAAGCATTTTTATGTCCTGCGCTCTCTAGTGGAAAATAAATATAAACTGGTGACCACAAGTTAACTGGAAAGCTAAACCCAGGCTGCTAGGCTTGTGCCAATGGCAAGGTGAGACCTCTTCTGGTGTCTCAGGTCACAATGAATAGCCAATGAAGTATTAATCCCTGTTACCCTCCATCCAAAGTTAAAGACCCAGTTTAGGATTTAGTTATTCTTTAGGACCATGACTATGGCTTACCAATGACTTTGACATTGACAGTGGCTTTATCCTCTCCAGCGGCATTCTTCACCAGCACGGTGTAGGCACCTTCATCCAACTTCTCTGCACCCTCAATGATGAACACGCAATGGTCGGCGAAGGTCTCCACATGAACTCTGCCGTCAGTTTCTGAAATGAGCTAGAAGGATTCTGTAGTGTTAGTCCACAGATCATCAGACATTAAACGGCATTCACTGCCAAAATAACCTACTAGAGTGACACAACAAGAACACGGTGGTAGGTGTACACTACAAACAGGTACAGCTGTGAAGAGCAATATTAAAGTGGATGTAAACCCTCCATACACCCAGTGAATTGAACAGCCTCAGATGATACACAGGGTTGAACCAAATCTCCCTACATAGGTTTTACACCCATATCTGCTGTCTTCACATTTATATACTGTTTATAAAGTTCAGATCGTGTTAGGAAATGTTCTCTTCCTGTTTAACACAGAGTGTGATGTCTGGGCATACTGACCAGATAGCGAAAATTGCTGATTGGAGGAAAGGCACACACCCCCTCTCATCATAGGCAGAGACTCTCAGAGGTGTTTTGTAACAGGGCCAGCTACCTGCTAATCTATTTTAGCAACCTCCCCAACAGAAATTTCAGGCTGCTTTTATCTGATGTGTTAGAGAATTTGTCAGGGGTTATCAGGCAGATAACAGAGGGACGGGTTAGGAGAGAGCTACGGAACTTAGTTCTTTGAAGAGAGATAATAAAATACTGCAGATATATGTGCCCAGCTCAAATTTCATGAATTGGGTTTACATCCACTTTAAATCAATTGGGATACCTTTCAGTGTGCCAAATAGATGTAAAATCAGATACCAACAACCCCCATTTTCCTAGTGTTATGTCCACTTTAATAGGCACCAGAGTTAGACCCAGTGCTCTCAGTATTCAGCACTCAGTCACAGATCTGGTCAGACACACCTCTTCTATGGCCTGACACACCTCCTCCAATACATGTGAGGACACTTGTATAGAGGGGTGTGGCTGTTACTCAGCTCTGCCAGCACAAAACACTGCAGTGTGAGGACTAGAAGTAGTATTTTCATTGAAAGAAAAAAGGTATTCAAAGGCATTTTAGTAAGAACCAGTCACAAATCTTAAAATGCAGAGTATAATAACAAAGGTGTGAGACTTGGGCTTTAAGGTAGCCAAACAACGAACTAAACAGTATAAACATATCTAGCAACCCATAACATAAAAAAAGGTGTGAAAAGTAATGTACATGACCCTGACGCAGAACAGAGGGAGGCTGTAAACTATTTCCAGAGCCAACAGTCCTCCAGACTCTGTTCCACCACTGCCCTACCTCGTTCCTGATGTTTGGACCTCTAGTTAGCATCACTGCACTGGTGACATCCAACTTTATCTCTCTCCATCCAATCTAAAGCTGCAACCACGGGTTGCAGGAAAGAAATTTGTTTGATTCCCCCCCATCAACACAGACAGTGCTGATAGAGAAATCCCTCCAATTCCTGGTGGGGGGGCGACGGGAGAACAGAGTGATTATTGCTAGCGGCTATGAGAGACACTAGTAATAATGAAATGTAAACTGGCTGGTTGTACCCAAGTTAATTGATCGGTAAACTTGGTTACATTCAGCCTGCCCATAAATGGTTTGAATCTTAGCTGGTTCCTGCTGAACTGTCCGAGATTCAAACTGTCTATGGCCGGCTTGAAGCAGAGTTCCAGCCTTTTTTGATGTTTATTAAAAGTCAGCAGCTACAAAAAGCATAGCTGCTGGCTTTTAATAAACATACACTTACCTGCTCCACTGTCCAGCGCCGCGCCTCACGGAGCCAGGGATGGACTGGCCATTGGGACTACAGGGAGTTTCCCGGTGTTCCGATGGCTCAGTGGGCCAGCTTCAGTGACAGCAGCCTGGGAGTTTCTCACTTCTGCCTAATCTTGTCCCATGAAGGGGGGGGGCACCAAACTGATTCTTTGCCCCGGGAGAAATAATGTCTAGCTTCCCCACTGGTACTGCCTATAAGAGTACCAGTACCAGCCGTTCTACTCTAATAAAGTAAAACGACTAGTGGCTAGTGAAGGGGGAGAGGTGGCTTGGGTGGCCGGGGGGTGCGGGAGTTGTCCGGCCGCTGTGGGAGAGACCTGTCAAAGTGGGCCAGTCTGGATGAAGTCCAGGGCCAAATTTTTGTCCCAGCCCTGCATGGAGCTCCGCTCCTCTCCCCCCCTCTCCGCCGGCGCCTCCATCCTAACTGTGGGCACCCGGCCGTGACAGCTTTCGACTTCACGGCCGGGCACTCAGTGTGCATGCGCGAGCGGCGCTGCGCTAACTGATTTGGACAGGCGTTCGCCTGGGACCTGTTACGTGTCCCAGGCGATTGCCTACAAGGAGGGGCCGCCAAAAGGCGATATAACGTATCGCCTTAGCGGTCCCTGGGCGGAAGGAGGAATTGGGACAGGAAGTCCCACTCCTTCTGAAGCCCCCACTCCCTCCCCCCAAAAAATACATGCCAAATGTGGCATGCAAGGGGGTGAGGAATGGATTAAGCGGAAGTTCCACTTTTGGGTGGAACTCCGCTTTAAGTATTTCTCTCCTACCCATTAGCCTTCTCGGATGGCATTCTCACTACATTTTGGGTTTCACATAGCGTCCAAGGTGAAAAAAATGGATCTGAGACTGAAGCACCACACCAAGAATTATTTCTTCGGGTATAGATTTATTTCAATATGACCTGGGAACATGAGCCAACATGTTCCCAGGACCTCAACAGGACCTCAACATGATATATGCTGGACACAATGGGGTTGATTTACTAAAACTGTATTGTGCAAAATCTGGTCCGGTCTCTGCACTAAAACCAATCAACTTCCAGGTTTTATTGTCAAAGCTTAATTGAACAATCTGAAGTTAGAAGCTGATTGGCTACCATGAAGAGCTGCATTCGATTTTGCGCTCTCCGATTTGAGTAAGTTAACCCCAACTGGAGAAGTAAATTACACAATATTTGGGCTAGACAAGGGTGAAGTCCCTCAGCTCCACACTTTTAGGCCCTGATAAAGAGGGTGATTTTGAGCCCCCCAAATAGGTTGGCGCCACTCTTTACCCAAGTCATATTAGAATAAATCTATACCTGTAGAATTAATTCTTGGTGTGCCACTTAAATCTCAGATCTACTCAGTTACAACCCAAGAAAACTGTATAAGTCCTCTGGCGTGCCAACCAAGTACCTCCATATCTATGAGTGAGTGATTGAGAAACTTATATAGCGCAGCACATGCGAACTGAATCCCTCGTAATCCACAGGAATTTATTTTAAAAAATGTAACTCCAGCCATAACTTTGTATTTCCTTTTGGAAAGAATGAAAAAAGGTTAAAGCCTCTATTGCGTATTTACCGTATTTATCGGCGTATAACGCACACTTTTTTCCCCTTAAAATCAGGCGAAAATCGTGGGTGCGCGATATACACCGATACTGATGTTCCCGGGGGGCCGCCGCCGACATATACCGAACGCAGTACACTCGGCTAGGCTCGGCTCCGCTCGCGGTCACGCCCTGTCCCGCCTCCTAGCCTTTATGCGATAGGAGCCGAGCGTAGCCGAGCCTAGCCGAGTGTACCCAAGTACCTCGGTATATGTTGGCGGCGGCGCTCAGAGACAGCGCAGGAACACGGGAGAAGCGGGGAGGACAGCGCGGGAGAAGCGGGGAGGACGCCACCAAGGCCGCAGACGGACGCCGGACCGGACAAGGCCGCCAATGGACGTGCAATGGAGGGGCATTCAAACTGTAAGTATTTATTTTTTTTCCTTAGAATTCCCTTCTAGGTTTGGGGTGCGCGCTATACGCTGGTGCGCGCTTTACCCCGATAAATACGGTACTTCTTATTGGTGAGAGTTGCTCTCACTTTTTGGTCTAAATGACGGGAAGGAAAATCAATACATCTGAGATACAGAAAAAACAAATGACTTATTTCATGAGTGAGAAGGGTGTATTCTTTTCTTCTGTGGTGACATGAGACCAAGCAGCTGGTCTCTAAGTGGTTTTGTATGCACCATTTATGTATTTTTAGATAATGATCATATCCCTTCTTAAGAATAAATAGATTTGACTCAGTCTTTTAAGTTTAGGATATCAGTATCTCCAATTCCCTAAATGATGGGGCAGTGCTGGTGGACCACCATCGATCCATACCGAGATATTTTGTAACAAGTTAAACCCAGTGGGTTCAACAAAAAAAAAATAGTAGTGTGTATGAGGCTTTACAGACAATTAACAAAAACTTGATGCTTGCAGACATACAGATGCTTACAGCAATTTAAAATCATCACCAGGCTGTGCAACCCAGCATATTTAAGGCCCCGTTCACATTTCACCATTTTGGTTTTCCGGCTGCAATTCCAAATCGTGTGGCAATCGCAGCACAACATGTTTGGGTGCCATTATCCTTCAATGACATCGCAAACGCAATGTGACTTTGCCGCAATTGTCATGCGCTGGGATCACAGGCCAATAGCGGCAAAACCGTACCTTTCAAAATCACGTGAAGCTTGTTGCTCGAAAAGGAGCAGAGCTTCTTTTTGGGCAACAAATGCACATAGGGCAGCCCGCTCCAGTGAATGGGCTGTCCTATGCGACATGCAAAATCGCTTCACAATCGCCTGTCAATGTGGAAATTGCATAGCATAAAAAAAAAACTGCCGAGCGAAAATGCATAGGTGCCTTCTTTTTCCTAAAATATTCACCTTCAAAGCTCCAAAATGATGTTCCCCAAAAAATATATAAAAACTATAAAGTGTAGTACAGTATATCCATCCAAAACACCATATAATTAATATTACTTGATTATGTGCAAGTCTATACTGTGCATCACCCAGTGTTTCCCACTCTTTTGTATCCACACGCCAATACCCTTATGAAATACTAATAAGCCTTCCTTTTATATGTTGTTTGGAGAACACCGTTCTGAAGCTTTGAAGGCAAATATTTGAGAAGAAAGAAGATGGTATCACATATACAGGGCCGTCTTAATAACATCATGGGCCCCTGGACAAAGTAATGCTCTGGGGCCCCTACAGTGATGATAGTGCAGGTAAACAGACATCAAGTAGGTAGGAGGCAGACTGCCTCCCCTGTGTATACATAACTCTCAGTGCCATCATGGGGCCCCCATTTTCGGGGCAGTGTGGGCTCAAGGACCAGCTGCTTTGGGTTAAGTGCAGGGCCCCCCATGCAGCTGGGGCCTCTGGGCAGTGCCCAGGAGTGCCCTCTCATTAAGACAGCCCTGCACATATATCTTTGGGAAATATGAGCTTTATTATACCCTTATATATGCTGGGTCACACAGTCTGATGAGCGTTTGAATTGCTATAAGCACCTGCGTGTCTGCAGGTATCAAGATTGACTATTATGCGCTGGTTCTATCTGTATATGTTCTTTTGCCCGGGTGGCATTTTTGTTTCCAGCAGCTGAAGGTTTTTTTCCCAGTGGAACTGATTGCTTGGACATCTGAGCGCGGAGGATTAGCTATTGTGATTGCCACCCATCAACAAGCCTTGCAATGAGGAAATCTGTACTCAGTACATTGCCATTGCTAATCTCTCCTTCTAAAAATGCTACTTTTTTTGGCTGCAATAATGATCCCATGGCTTCAGGATTTTTTAAAGCATAGACCTGGAACAAGTATGCAATTAAGTAGTTCTGACATCACTCTAACATTTTAATCTGCATGCCAGGGGCGGACTGACACTTTGGGACTCTCGGGCACTGCCGGAGGGCCAGTGGTGTAGCGTGGGTTGTCAGCTCCTGGGGCGAGGCAAGTCATTTGTGCCCCCCCCCTGACCTATGGACTTGCCTATTTTCAGCCAGCTCCAGTCTGGTCACATGATCCACTGTGTGAGACAGCGGTGGCTGTAGGGAAGAGGAGAGCGTGCTTGATAATGACCGATGTTCCTATGTCCCATCTGTTGTTGGTGCTCCCTCCTATCCATACTCGTGACAGCGCGCCTCTAAATGTTGCGCCCAGGGCGGTGGCCCCCTTGCACCCCCCACGCTACGCCACTGCCGAGGGCCCCATGCCACTAGGGGGCACCATCAGGGTCGCCAGGCTCAATAATACCAGGGACAGTATGTAAAAATCTGCGTTTTTTTTACATCTGTCCTTGATATGTCCGAAACCGACATGCATTTGATGTGAAAATCCTGAGATTTTAGCTGCCCTGCTTCTGCACTGCCTCCTGGCGTGGTGGCCATCTGTAAGCCCAGGGGCCCCATAATCTTTTATTGCCCGGGGGCCCTATGAGTTGTCAGTCCACCCCTGCTGCATGCTTATTCTGTTCTATTAGTGAATCAAAAAAAAATCAAAGTCCCAGACAGCCAGGTAATGAATATTTTTTAAAAGAGATCAGTGACAGCAGCACTAGTGTTTTTCTCAATACAAGTTTCCTTTGCTGCTTATAGATACACAAAAGTGTTCCAAATCCAAATTTTAAAGTCTAAATCAAGCCTCAGCCCTCACTTTTTTCTAAATTCTTCAGGCGAGTCAGTGATATGATGACACCCATGATTTGCAGTATGTCCTCAATCTTCCAGTCTTTACTCAGTGTCATTCAACTTGGAAAACTGAGGACATCTTGTGGTGAGAAAGAGGCATTGCAGTGTACTGCACCAGCGAGCAGACGTCTGTGCACTGCCGAAAAATGTTTTCGTTTTTAGGTGGATTCAAGTAGCCCGCCGCATCTTTGCGGCGGAGTAGCGTATAGTATTTTTAAACTACGCCGCCGTAAGTTAGCTAGGCAAGTACTGTATCCACAAAGTACTTGCCTGCTAAGTTACGGCGGCGTATCGTGAATAGGCCGGCGTAAGCGCGCCAAATTCAAATGAGGATGTGGGGGGCGTGTTTTATGTAGATTAACTGTGACCCGACGTGATTGACGGTTTTTACGAACGGCGCATGCGCCGTCCGTGTACATATCCCAGTGTGCATTGCGGCAAAGTACGCCGCAAGGACGTATTGGTTTCGACGTGGACGTAAATTCCGTCCAGTCCTATTCACGGACGACTTACGCAAACGACGTAAAATTTTCAAATTTCGACGCGGGAACGACGGCCATACTTAAAGGGTTCACCCTAATAATAAAAAAAAAAAATTCCTACCATGCCATCCAGCATACTAGCGCGAGCTACAGTATGCCTTTATTTTATTTTTTTGCGCCGTACTCACAGTTTAATCCCGTAGTTACGTTTCAGACTCCCCACGGGGAGTATGCGTTCCTATGCAGAGGAAACATGATTGACGGCCGGCTATGGTGCGTCACGCTTCCCGAAAATAGCCGAAATAGGACTTGGCTCTTCACGGCGCCTACGCAGTCAGCTCCTAGTCTGTGCGCAGGCGCCGTATAGCGCCGTGAAGAGCCGAGTCCTACTCCGGCTATTTTCAGGAAACGTGATGCGCCATAGCCGGCCGTCAATCATGTTCCTTCTGCACAGGAACGCCCATTCCCCGCGGGGAGTCTGAAACTTAACTAAGGGATTAAACTGTGAGTACGGCGCAAAAGAATAAATAAAGGCATACTGTAGCTCACGCTAGTATGCTGGATTTCATGGTAGAAACTTGTTTTTTAGGGTGAACCACCGCTTTAACATTACTAGTCCAGCTATTTGATGGAATAACTTTACGCCTGAAAATACCTTACGTAAACGGCGTATCTTTACTGCGACGGGCGCACGTACGTTTGTGAATAGGCGTATCTAGTGATTTACATATTCTACGCCGAACGCAATGGAAGCGCCACCTAGCGGCCAGCCTAAATATTGCACCCTAAGATACGACGGCGCAAGCCGTCGTATCTTAGATAGGTTTAAGTGTATCTCAGTTTAAGAATACACTTAAACTTAGGTCGGCGCAGATTCCGAGTTAGGTCGGCGTATCTACTGATATGCCGGCCTAACTCTATCTGAATCCAGCTATTTGATTTGATTCTTTTTTTTGTTTTTTGGGTCATTTGTTATGATCGCAATTCCAAAATTCGCTAATTTGTTAATTAGTAAATTCGAAAATTCGATATTTCGAAAATAAGAAAGAATATTCAAAAGAATAACTAACTAACTAATAATAACTAACTGTTAAATTATAGGTATTGGAATTTCCTTTCAAATTTGCCTTAGTGAATGTAGTGAACACAAATCTGAAGTTACGAATTATTCGAAATAAACGAATGCCGCAAGCTAAACAAGTGAAACATAACAAATTAATAATAAATAATAATAATGAAAAGTTTTTATTATTATTATTGTTATTATTTATGATTATTAATTTGTTACGTTCCATTCGTCTAGATACGGCATTCATTATTTCAAATAATTCGTAGTCGTTACGTTCACTAACAGCCAAATTTGAAAGGAAATTCCAATACCAATAATTTAATAGCTAGTAATAGTTAAGTTATTATTAATTAGTTATTATTTGAGATTTACAAATGTTCTAATTTACTTATTTTCGGATTTTTTTTTGAATGAACAAATTTGTTGAAATTCGTTAAAAAAGCGAGGAGGATCTGCAGCGTTGTTTTTTTACACACTGTGGGCTAGATTCAGGTGAGCGGCGCATTTGTACGGCGGCGTAGCGTTTTGTATTTACGCTACGCCGCCGTAAATCAGAGAGGCAAGTGCTGTATTCACAAAGCACTTGCCTCCTAAGTTACGGCGGCGTATAGTAAATGGGGCCGGCGTAAGCGCACCTAATTCAAATGAGTATGAGGGGGGCGTGTTTTATGTAAATGGATGGTGACCAGACAGGATACATATCCCAGTGTGCATTGCTCCAAAGTACGCCGCAAGGACGTATTGGTTTCGACGTGAACGTAAATTACGTCCAGCCCTATTCGCGAACAACTTACGCAAACGACGTAAAAAAAATTCAAAATTCGACGTGGGAACGACGTCCATACTTAATATTGCGTACGCCTCATAGAAGCAGGAGCAACGTTACGCCGGAAAAGCCTTACGCAAACAACGTAAAAAAATTCCGCCGGGCGCACGTACGTTTGTGAATCGGCGTATCTAGGTCATTTGCATATTCTACGCCGAAAACGACGGAAGCGCCACCTAGCGGCCAGCGTAAGTATGCACTCTAAGATACGATGGTGTAAGAGACTTACGCCAGTCGGATCTTAGCCTTATTCCGGCGTATCTTGCTTTCTGAATACAGAAAGAAGATACGCCGGCGCAGCTTTGAATTTACGCGGCGTATCTATAGATACGCCGGTGTAAATCAATGCTGAATCTTGCCCTATCTTTTTTTGCCTGAAGTTGACACTGTAAAGGTGTGAAATGGTGTCACACTATGGGGTTGATGCAAAAAACATTCATTGCACAAATGTCAGAAGTATTCATGCAAGCTGAAAAAAATGTCACCATATTTTTTCCAAGGGATTAATGCATGTGTCATCAGTTCCATCTAGTGGCCAAATTGTGGTATAGTTTTCTGAAATACTTCAATGAGAAAACTATACTGCATTTTGGCCACTAGATGGATGGTGTAGATGATACAGGAATCACTCTCTTAGCGAAATTATGGGTGCCATTTCACTAAATTTCCACGAACGCTTTTGATGTTTGTGCAACAAATGTTTTATAACTAGACCCCTTAAATCTATGAATATAGCAAGATTTAAACTAGATGTGCTTTTTAATTTCATATAACATATGTATTTTTGCAGCAGGAAACCAGAAAAAGCTAAATATAAGCACACTAAACTTAAGCTTTAAAACATCCAGGAAGGATTTGTATTGCTCTCCCTGCCTTACTGTCCCAGTGATGGCCAGTGTCTCAGGTACAGGAATCTCCCCTGAGAGGTTACAGAAAAGATAAAAACATATGTATGATATCCTGAGGTCACTTATTCCTAATGGACTATAGGCTGCATGATAGCCTAGTAGTATATAAAACTGTTACCAATAATACATAGGTGACATGCTGAGTTAGAAATATTCTATGTGCTCCCCCCCCCCCCCCTACACAGACATACATATAAATTCAATAAGAAATACAACAGTGGTGGTAAGTTGTGCGTGATCACACCAAGAAAGGTTCACAAGTGGGATAAGTAAATGTGATGTGGTTACTCGCATTTCCAGGCACTAGAGAGACATCAGAGTGCCTCAACTTACATCCACATCCTCGTCCATCTCCACCCCAGACTCATTGTCAGCCCGGACAGGTTTCTGCTGTATGACCTGATTGTGGAAAATAGAGCTGAGATGCAGGGAAGGATAGATATCAGGGGAGGGGGGGGGGATATGGAGACATATATTGTTTGTCAGATGATCCATGACTTCTTGCTGAAGCCTTACCTTTAGTCTTGCACAGTTGTACAGGCTTCTCTCCTGTACTGATATAGCTTACTCTGATATCACGGCACACTGAGAGATTCCCACAGTGTGCATTTGAATCTGCAGATAGAACCTGCCTTATTTCCTGGCTGGAGGACATCCATAGTTGGTAAGGTTGAATAAAGACACCAGTCCATCAAATTCAACATGTGTGGGCTGCATGTATGTGTGTGTGTGTGTGTGAGTGTGAGTGTGTTTATGTCAGTACCATTTACCATATTCCTGTACAGGTATATTGCTTTCATTAAGATGTCCAGTAAACATTTTTTTTTTTAAATTATCAACACTTCCCACAGACACCGCTGATTGTGAAAAGGAGTTCAACATGCCTACCACTTCAACAGTAGAATCCCCTACGCAGTTTAAGGTTGAACCGCTTCTCCTCCAATTTTCTTGCGTATCTGTTAATCCTTTCCTTCCAACTCTAACTGCCCCAGAATCAGATAGTCCATTCTTCCCAACCCTAACTGCCCCAGAATCAGATAGTCCTTTCTTCCCAATCCTGACTGCCCCAGAATCAGATAGTCCTTTCTTCCCAATCCTAACTGCCCCAGAATCAGATAGTCCTTTCTTCCCAATCCTAACTGCCCCAGAATCAGATAGTCCTTTCTTCCCAACCCTAACTGCCCCAGAATCAGATAGTCCTTTCTTCCCAATCCTGACTGCCCCAGAATCAGATAGTCCTTTCTTCCCAATCCTGACTGCCCCAGAATCAGATAGTCCTTTCCTCCCAATCCTGACTGCCCCAGAATCAGATAGTCCTTTCCTCCCAATCCTGACTGCCCCAGAATCAGATAGTCCTTTCCTCCCAATCCTGACTGCCCCAGAATCAGATAGTCCTTTCTTCCCAATCCTGACTGCCCCAGAATCAGATAGTCCTTTCTTCCCAACCCTAACTGCCCCAGAATCAGATAGTCCTTTCTTCCCAATCCTGACTGCCCCAGAATCAGATAGTCCTTTCTTCCCAATCCTGACTGCCCCAGAATCAGATAGTCCTTTCTTCCCAATCCTGACTGCCCCAGAATCAGATAGTCCTTTCTTCCCAATCCTGACTGCCCCAGAATCAGATAGTCCTTTCTTCCCAACCCTAACTGCCCCAGAATCAGATAGTCCTTTCTTCCCAATCCTAACTGCCCCAGAATCAGATAGTCCTTTCTTTCCAAACCTAACTGCCCCAGAATCAGATAGTCCTTTCTTCCCAATCCTGAGTGCCCTAGAATCAGATAGTCCTTTCTTCCCAATCCTGACTGCCCCAGAATCAAATAGTTCTTTCCTCCCAATCCTGACTGCCCCAGAATCAGATAGTCCTTTCTTCCCAATCCTGACTGCCCCAGAATCAGATAGTCCTTTCTTCCCAACCCTAACTGCCCCAGAATCAGATAGTCCTTTCTTCCCAATCCTGAGTGCCCTAGAATCAGATAGTCCTTTCTTCCCAATCCTGACTGCCCCAGAATCAGATAGTCCTTTCTTCCCAACCCTAACTGCCCCAGAATCAGATAGTCCTTTCTTCCCAATCCTGAGTGCCCTAGAATCAGATAGTCCTTTCTTCCCAATCCTGACTGCCCCAGAATCAAATAGTTCTTTCCTCCCAAAAGTGACTGCCCCAGGATCCGCTAGTCCTTTCTCCCCCATACTGACTGCCCCAGGATCAGCTAGTCCTTTCCTCCCCATCCTGACTGCCTAAGGTTCATGTAGTTCTTTCCTCCCTATCCTGACTGCCCCAGGATCCTCTAGTCCTTTACTCTCCATCCTGACTGCCCAGGATCCATTAGTTATTTTCTTCCCATCCTGACTGCTACAGGATCCGCTAGTCCTTTCCTCCCCATCCTAACTGCCCCAGGATCAGCTAGTCTTTTCCTCCCTATCCTGACTGCCCAGGACCCGTTGGTATTTTCTCCCCATCCTGACTGCTCCAGAATCCTCTAGTCCTTTCCTCCCTATCCAGACTGCCCAAGTATCAGCTAGACCTTTCCTCCCTATCCTGTCTGCACCAGGGCCCATTAGTCATTTTATCCCCATCCTGACTGATACAGGATCCACTAGTCCTTTCCTCCCCATCCTAACTGCCCCAGGAACTGCTAGTCCTTTCCTCCCTATCCTGACTTCCCCGGGATCTGCTAGTGCTTTCCTCCCCATCCTGACTGCCTAAGGGTCAGCTAGTCCTTTCCTCCTGACTGCCCCAGGATCAGTTTAGTTCTTTCCTCCCTATCCTAACTACCCCAGGATCCGCTAGTCCTTTCCTCCCCATCGTGACTGCGCTAGGCCCACGCCTTTTATTGAAACTCAGTTCTTGGAGGCTCAACATCACATGTGGGCATTACCAGTGATGATGCCATAGGGTCTACAATTACGTTTTTAATAAAAATGGAAAGCTTTTATTTCATTAGCATGTTGATGGAAAGGAAGAAACCACGAAAGGCAAAATATACTACTAATATACAAATATTTACTATGAGAGGTTAGTGGTGGTAGACAGCTATGGTTAAAAATGAATAATAGCATCTTTCTTATGCCACTTTTCAGTATACAATGCTTCTCTCATGTTAATGTAACTTAGAAATAATTAAATGGTTGCACTTATACCAGTTTACAGACAAGCTGAGACTGTTCTATGAAAATCTGAGATAGGACAGGAGTCTGAGCAACCCCTAATAACCAGCTGCACTACCTGAAGATCATCAGAATGGATGAAGTGGAAACTGTTTATTTCCTAGTTTTTATATAAATCATCATTTGTACACTCTACATATGGAGGAAAACATAACGCGTTCTTACCTTATCTCCTTTGCTCCAAGTCACAGTTGGTACCGGATCTCCAGTGATAGGAACATCCAGACGCAGTTTATTGCCGGCAACCACAATGATGGTGTCAGCATTTCCAGACGCGCAGTCCAGTTTAATCTTTGGTGGCTCTGTGGAAGTAGAAATATGTTCAATCAATTGCATGATCGGAGGCATGTGAACTATCATAAAGGGATCAGTGATAAAGCATACAGCTGCAAACTAAGGGCCGATTTATATAGCAGTGGTAGAGCCTTACTCTGGCCTGATACATTTTAAAGAAGATCTCCTCCAGCACATTTATAAGGCCCAGCAGTGTGCTTACCAAAAGTGTATTTTTAAAGAATGTGAAAAAAAGAGAGCACACCATTCCCCTATCCAGTTTCCCCCTATCTAGTGTTCTGCAGCATTATGCATAGAACAGCCCAAAAACACTGCAGGCCCCTCACTATGCAATGCATTTTTGGAAAGAAAGGTAAAATGCCGGAGCAGTAAGTATCCACTTTCTATTTTAATTTGGTTCCTTAGTTATTTATATTTTATCATGGTAACCAAGTAAAAAAAAAAACACTGCTCTGATCCCTCTCTATTATTTCAGCTGATTTTTTTCTCAACCACGGTGCTGCAGCAACCTGGGGTGCCATTTTGATACCCTCTGGGTGCCCCGGGCATGAGACTTAATTTGTCCTCAATCAGAAATGGGTGAGGGGACTCTGTGGTAATGGAGATACTCGGATGTGATGGAGCAACTGATATTTTGGGGGTCTCATGAATAGGGGGCACTCATACTCTGTGATGGGGGGGGGGACTCTGATGTGATGGGATACCTCTGATTTGAATGGGAGGGCTCTGACATGAAGGTGGTATTTTAATGTAAGGGAGGGTTCTGATGTGGTGTGGGGACCTCTGACATGAAGGGGTCTGATCAGGGCCGTTTGAAGGAATTTGGGGGCCACAAGCAAAATAGGGGCCTCCAAGCACCCTCCCCCAAGCACGCAAAGCCTACGTTAGCGCTACACTAATTTTTACACCCATGTTCTTACTCCTCCCCCCCTCCCTAGTCCCTATGTTTTTTCTATTCTCACCTCCCCTTCTTCCCTGTAGGCTGCCGCTGTAGCGTGGCCGAGCTCCTCTTCCTCCTGTCAGTCAGGTGTTCTATCATTATGGGTCCCCAGTTCCCAATCAGATAGTGCTCGGGCTGGGCCGGGTACCGTGCGGTACAGGAGATTCAGTTTCCTGTGTTCCTGGCTGGACTGAAATGTAGTGAGCATTCAGTGTGCACTTCCTGTCAGTCTGGCCGGGAACAGGAAACTGAATCTCCTGTACCACGCGCGGTACCCGGCCGGACTAACAGGACTCCAGGAGGAAGGAAGAGGAGCTCGGCCACGCTACAACCTGGGAAGGGGAAGTTGGGGGCCCCAGGCCAGCTCGGGGCCCCAAGCAATTGTTTGTTTTGCCTGTCCTGTAGCAACGGGCCTGGGTCTGATGTGAAGGGGGGCTCTGATGTAATGTAATGGGGGGTGTCTGATGGGAAGAGGGCTTCTGATGCAAAGTGAAATTCATAAAGATGGTTGTATGCATCATTTCAGGCTCAGGTTTCCTATTGATAAATAGAAAAAATTACATTTTAGATTGGGGTGTCTTGAGATTTTGCATAGTTTTAAAGGGTGCAACTGAAAAAAAAGGTTGGAAAATGCTGTTCCAGCCAACAAAGTTTGATCTCAATCATGTTAAGGATTTTCCATTCATTTGTTACACCCATTTTCATTGCTCAGGCTGTGACAAAGGAACTTAAGTCTAGTACACACGGGCCGAATGTTGACCGGCATTGGCCAGTTCAATAGAAACAGGCCCGTGACATTCAGCCCGTGTGTATGGCAGCTGGTCCAACAGAAGCCGCCCGAAAGGCTCATGACCGAAAAAGGTCTGCCCACTTGCTCCCAGTCAGCGCTCTCAACCAATGGCTGAGAGCGCTGATGGGAGTGTTCTGGTAAGGGGCCGTCCCCATGTCAGAACACAATAGCTCAGCAGGGGAGATTGTTGTACTAACATTGGATTTTTAGTACAGTGGCTCCGACCTGAGTTGTCGTGTTTTAACAAAGAAAAAAATAAAATTGTGTTGAGTGCGAGGCTTTACACACAGGTCAGAACATTTGAGATTTCACTTACCTTGTCTGGGGACGAAGTCAATCTTCACCTCTGGCAGGGAAAAAAGCAGAGAAAAGAAATTAATTATGAAACGTGTAATAAAAAGAGCTTTGTAATAATCCTTTTGTTTTATAAAATCAAGCATAAAGAATACAGAGTGGAGCTCCTACTGGGGTACTTCAACATTTCCAGGCCAAGCATAAGATATAATCCTTAAGCAAAGTTCCAAGACGGTCTATAATTTGTACATGCATGGATTAGTTCCAAGAGATCCTTCTGGGGGTCATCCACATAAGATGTCCTCAAAATTCTGAGCAATGCTCCCTTTAAACCAGTTTTTTTTTTCTTGAGGGGGAGACCCTGTCCAAATTGAGTCCTGCGCTACCTTTTCTTCACTACAAGATGTCCTCAGTCTTCCTCAGTCTTCCAGAATGAATGATGCCCAGTATCACTCAGCCTGGAAGATGAAATAAAGCCTATTAATGCAAAGAATGACGCTGATGTCACTCTCAACTGCCACTCTCTGCATTATCCAGGCCTGCCCACAGCCAGTGGATGAAATACTGCGAGGAGGGTACACTGATAGGATTCACCCTGAGGTGCTATCACAATAAATGAGTCAATGCTCTGATTATTAATTCATTTGAGTGTTTAACTTACAGATTGAGCTACTGGGATCTCTAACAGTGGCCTGGATTCAAGAAGCAATTGCGCCTGTGTAACCATAGGTTACACAGCGCAATTGCTTACTTGCCCCGGCGTAACGAATGCTCCTGATTCAGGAACCTCGTTACGCCGTTACTGCCCGCATATCTTAGGCTGCATTCTTGCGATGGCCGCTAGGTGGCATTCCCGTTGTGCTCAGCGTATAGTATGCAAATTGCATACTAACGCCGATTCACAACGTTGCGCGAGCCCTGCGTACGCAATTTACGTTGTTTCCGTACGGCGGTTTTTGCGTAAGGCTGCCCCTGTTACGTATACCCATTGTAAAAAATTTGAAACTTACGAAGTTTGCGTAAGTGAATCGTGAATGGCCCTGGACGCCATTCACGTTCACTTTGAAGCAAATGACGTCCTTGCGACGTCATTTGCCGCAATGCACGTCGGGAAAGTTTCCCGACGGAGCATGCGCTCTACGATCGGCGCGGGAACGCGCCTAATTTAAATGATTCCCGCCCTCTACGGGATCATTTAAATTGCGCGCGCTTGCGCCGGCCATTTTGCCGGCGCACCCGCGCAATTTACGGAGCTTCTGCTCCGTGAATCGAGGGCAGCGCAAAAAAATTGCGGGGGCGCAGGGCAAAAACGTTGCCCTGCGCCTCCGCAAAAATAGCGCAATTCTACCTGAATCCGGGCCAGTCTTTACAGAGCAAAGGAGGAAGTGGGAAAATGAGCGCCATCTGCTGGCTGGATAGAAGACTATATAATATTTCCATGTAATATTTCATATTTACTGGGGTAAAAAGAGATACCGGTAATTCATTTTTCTTTTTAATATGGTCCTGGTCACAAAAATAAAGTAGCATTATATGTACACAACCAGCATACTGTATGTCCCCCTGAAATAGACAGATTTCTTTCCTTGCAGCTCCGGGTCCTGTGTTCCAATCCCAGCAGAGATAAGCATAGAGTTTGTATACTTTCTATGTGTATGCAAGTATGCTCCAGTTTCCTTTGCAGTCTTTTCAATGTTGTTTTGGATAAACATAAAAAAGATCAGCTTATTGCTGGCAGCGAGAATTACAATTGCTAGGCATTGGAAACAGTCAGTTATTCCTCTTGATTGCGTTAGAAGTAAACTCAATTGGATCATGATTAATGGTAAGCTCACTTATATAATTTGTAATAATTCCCAAAAATTTGATAAGATATGGAACGCGAGGATTGGTTATATCTCGACTCCCTAATGAACTCCGGGATGACCCTCTCCACCTTTTTCTTCTTTTTCTTCTTCTTCTCCTTCCTCTCCTTTTTCCTGATTATTTCCCTCCTTTTCTGGTATCTACATGTACGGTACATTTGGTCGCTTATGGGGCCTCACACAGTATCCCTACGATAATCTCAGGGATCACTGCCAGGATTTCTCTGTGGGTCCTTACCCATTACTTTCCTCCCCCCTTCCCCTTTACCTTATACCATGCCCTTGCTCTCCATCATCCATCATACATAGGGCCCTCTCACACAGTCCGTGTCCGTGTACGGGCTCCGCTTTGCTCAGCGGGGATTGCTCCATCGATCCCCGCTGAGCAGGCAGTTGACAGGTCTGTTTCTGCACACTGTGCAGGGACCGACCTGTCAGAGCGCCGCTCTCCCCTATGGGGGATCGGATGACGACGGACCTTAGGGGGTGTCGTCATCCGATCCGCAGACGGATGGAGAAAAAGGGTTTTCCTCCGTCACACTTTGGCGGATCGGATCGGGTCGGATATCAGCGGGCATATCACCGCTGACATCTGTGGCTCTATAGACCTCTATGGAGCTCCAGTTCAGGTCCGCCTAAAAATATGACAGGCGGACCTGAACGGTCCGTCCGTGTGAAAGAGGCCATAGCTGTATTCCTGATTTCCAATGAGTAGCAATTGTTCGGTTCCATTACCACTCAGGATTATGTTTTGTTTTTTTTGTTTCCCTTTTTTTGACGATGATTGTTTTATCTTGTTTTTTGATGATGATGGATACTACATTCAACCCTCGGAGGTTAACCTGAGATTTTTTTATTTTTTTTTTAATTTTTTTGCCTAAAACATGCTTCTTTGATGTAATGTTGGATGGCAGTTATCTCTTGTGGTCATACCTGTCATGCCTTTGTATTACTATGTTGACAACCTGAGAATTGGCTTTGTTCCAATAATACATCTGTTCCTACAAGACTTTGTTTCTTTCCCAATAAAAATTTTGAAATATAAAAAGTTCAGCTTGATGTAAAAAAAAATTTTTGTATGCATTAATATTTTATAAAATCTTATTTCTTTGTTCAGTTACTTGTTACATGTAAAACATGCACTGCAATTATTATTTCCCATTGATGCATATAATCTGTATGACACTTCCCATCATTTGTATTCTGTATGTCAGTGCAATAAGTGTTATGGAAATTGTATTATCACGTTCATACGGATGCATTGTTTTTTTGCTAATAACATTTGACACATACATTATATATATATATACACACAGTGGAACCTTGGATTACAAGCATAATCCATTCCAGGAGAATGCTCGTAATCCAAAGCACTCGCATATCAAAGCGAGTTTCCCCATAGAAGTCGATGGAAACTAAAATAATTTGCTCCGCATTGAATTCTATGGCATGCAATACCGCATGGGGCGCCGGAGAGCCTTGGAAATACTCGGAAAGGCTCGGGCACAGCTTGGCTAAACTCGGAAAACCTCAGAAAGGCTTGGGAAAGGAGTATTTCCGCACGGCTCTGGTGCCCCCCCACCTCAGGCCAAATGCGGTACTACACATTGCACACTGCTCGTTTAGTGAGACAACACTCGCAAACCGAGTCAGGATTTTTTTTAAAAAGCACTCGTATTGCGAAACGCTCATTAACCGCGTTACTCGCAATCCAAGGTTTTACTGTATGTGTAGTGTATAGTATATACTCTATATGGGTTGATTTACTAAAGGCAAATAGACTGAGTACTTTGCAAGTGCAGCTGCTCTAGAGCTTAGTAAGTGAGGCAAAGCTCCGCTGACTTCCATCATCCAATCATGTGCAGACAAAAATGCTGTTTTTTTTTTCCTTGCATGTAATTGGGTAAAGTGAAACTTTAGCTCATAAACTAAACTCTGGCCAATGAAATGAATTGAGGCTCAAACACTTGACGCGGGTAAATGTGCCTAAATGAGTTAAACGTGTTTACAATAGTTTTTTCTGCCAAAATACCGCTGTAAGGAGGAAAGGCGTCGAGGAGACAAAGAGAAGCATCCAGTGTGCATGAGACCTAAGAAGAAAGTTTCTGTTTTTTTATAGACTTTGACAACATTAATGGTCAGCTAAGGTTGACGCTTTTCTAAAGATATTTATTCTCCAGTTGTAGAACTGCAATAGCTGAACTCACCCATAAAGTGCAGTTTGGCAGACAGATTGAAAGCAAATCCATTGGGAATGAAGGAATAGTCTCCTTCGTCTGAGGCCACCACATTGTCAATGGTCAGTTTGTGTACCCTGCAGACAGAGGAAACACGTTATTAAGGATTCAGTCTTTTCACAACACATTATAAAGCTTCTAATGATGTTTAAATCAAAACTGTTATCACAGAAACATGGGAGCTGCCATTGCTGGCTTTGTTTGACTACGTTGTGTCAGGTCACCTGTGGCCAGGTGACAAGTGCATCCCGTTGGGGTCAGGGATGCACCACAGGGTAGTGAACCCTATAGCCGACTGCTGCTATCAGAGAGGAAGCGTGAACCCAAGATCCCCCTGGGCGCGGAGTCTAAGACCCAACTTTGTGTTCACCAGAGCCTCTAGTGGTGAGGATGGCCTTCGCCGCAGCTGGATCCAGGTCGCGACCCCTGGGATCCTCTGGGTCACGCTCCACAGGGAGAGAGGGGAAGCAGCAAGCAGGACAAGCGATAGTGATGGGTAAGCCGAGGTCAGGGCAACAGGCAGACAAGGGTAACCGAGGGACAGGCAAAAGGTCAGGGTCACAGGCAAACAGGAGAAGTCAGGGACGAGCCAAAAAACGGTACACAGGAAGGTAATCGTAGCACACTGCAGACAGGAACTAAAGCTACCAACACGGTTGAACAGCACTGCAGACCTGTAGTGCAACAGTTAATATAGACTTCCTGGGATGGCCTGGGTGGGGCCATACAGGAAGGAGAGGTGATAAAAAGGCAACCAGAACAGAGTCAGGCCTCTAATGAACAGATGGAGACAGGTAAGCTGCCAGACTTATTGCATATCCATGACACGTTGCTAGGGGCTTTCATGCTCATCCAATGGCTTCATTTCTTAGCAAGTAAGTTACTGATTTGCAAAAAGCTTTTTCTATCTCAACTACTCAGTAGGAGGGAAAGCCACATGATAAGCGTGACAGACAGGGGACTAGCAACCTTTAAAATGAGAAAGTCAATGGCAGCTCCCAATTTTCCATTATGCCAGGTTCACTTTTACTGAAAGAGGGCCTTCAGTAATTGTTTTATTTTTCCATCTATTAAATTTTCTGCCCTTGTTGTTTTAACTTTGGACAGTATAAAAAAATATTCGGCCAGTAAATACCTTATACAGCCCACTTCCTGTTTCCTGTTTTCTGTAAAAAGCCTAGGCTTATGACCTCATGCACAGCTCTCCCTCTCATTCTCGTGAGAGTTTGCCAGAAAGGGAGGGAGTATGAGTTATAAGAGAGCCAATGAGAGCTGCAGAGCTGTAGGTGTGCCTCTGTGTGTCTGTGTAAATCCAGGAAGTTAACAGGCAGTAGCTTCAGCTGCCCACAGATAAAATGGATGCAGCCATACTAAATGGAGGGAGATTTCTGCAGCATATTTGGCAAGTACAGAATCACAGTATATATATAAAATAATATGCAAAGTGTTTGGAGAGAAGCTTCAGAATGGCAAAGATGTTTTTATTACAAATTATGTAAGCAGACTGCACTTCCTCTTTAATCTCAACCTGTACTCTGTTTTTAACCATTACTAGCAGCTACACCATTAAATGTCTTCTGTTACCTTATAAGCCTGAAAAATCATTTTCTAAGCACATCTCTGATTTAGTGTCACTTTGCTAAGGTCTGACTTTTTTTTATTTCATAGCTAAGCTCTATAGGGCACCCTCATTCACTGGTTAATGGGATGGAGGTGTCAAATTAACTATGGAACTCGATCAGATACCAGTAAGAAATCCCCATTGAAAAAAAAAACATGCCGTACAGAACCGCATAGTCCTGCTGCACCATGTGGGTTTGCACATATGGGTGTTTTGCCAATGCATAGAGGTGGCATTAAGAATTAACGGAACCCCCACGCGTCTGCTAAAGAGCAGGAGGTGATATAAGACTGGATAGTTTTTAATATGTACAGTATTTGTGCCTTCTGTTTACCATGAGATTGTGTGCAATAGAATGTAGATTTTATGATCACCGATTTATGTGTTGATTGGTACCTTGAAAATCCCGTCAAAACATCTTTGGTTTTGGCAAGGAATGTTGGAACAGTGACGTTTACATGTAATACTAGGTTTGTATGCTTACTTAAATTCCTCTTAGATCCACTAATCCAAGGGTCTCCAAACTTTTAAAACAAAGGGCCAGTTTATTGTCCTTCAGACTTTAGGAGGGCCGGATTGTGGCCAGCGTGGACAGAAAAAGTCCTATGCCGGACATCACGGACAATACATTTGGCCCCGGAGTTGGTGGTCAATAGGAGGAGGAGTTGTGCCCCTATTAGGAGGAGGAATAGTATCTCATGATTGGTATCAGTGGAAGAAATAGTCCACCATTGTTGGTGTCAGTGGGAGCAATAGTGTCCCAAAGGGCCGGATAAAGGCTAGCAAAGGGCCACATCTGGCCCTCGGGCCGCAGTTTGGAGACCCCTGCACTAATACATATAGGGGTAGAATTAGGTGGGCGTAGCGTATCTCAGATACACTACGCCGCCGTAAGTTTGAGCAGCAAGTCCTGTAATTACATAGAACTTGCGCTGAAACTTACGGCGGCGCAGTGTAACTGGGCCGGCGTAAGCCCGCCTAATTCAAAATAGGCTGGTTGGGGGCGTGTTCTATGTAAAATACTAGTGACCCCACGTATTTGACGTTTTTAATGAACGGCGCATGCGCCGTCCGTGGACCTATCCCAGTGCGCATGCTCCAAATGACGTCGGCAAATCGTCATGCTTTCGACGTGAACGTAAATTACGGCCAGCCCCATTCACGGACGAGTTACGCAAACTACGTAACATTTTTAAATTTCGACGTGGGAACGACGCCCATACTTAACATTGGCTGCGCCATGTATTTGGTGGAATAACTTTACGCCTGAAAACCCCTTACGTAAACGGTGTATCTTTACTGCGACGGCCGGGCGTACGTTCGTGAATCGGCGTATCTAGCTGATTTACATATTCTAGGCGTAAATCAGCGTACACGCCCCTAGTGGCCAGCGTAAATATGCTGTTAAGATACGACGGCGTAGGAGACTTACGCCGGTCGTATCTTAGCAACATTTAAGCGTATCTCAGTTTGAGCATACGCTTAAAGTTGCGACGGCGGGGATTCGGACTTACGACAAGGTATCTACTGATACGCCCGTCGTAAGTCTATGTGAATCTGGCCCATATAGTTTAGATACAGTACTTCATAGGGCCTGCATGACGTGTTGCAATTGAATGCAGTGCATAAGAAAACCCTTACTTAAAAAAAAAAGGTTTGGTAAATCTTATAGTGGCCAAAAAAAATCATACTATTGGAGTAATCATTCTATAGTAAAAACAACCCATTCAATCGATGTGCCACATGGGAACATGGATCAATATTTAAGATACAATCATATGTAATGATTGTAAATTTTCAATTGCATCTCTGCACTAGGCAATCCCATAATCTGTTTAATCAAAATATGATCAGATTCATGACTATAATATCTTGGTGCTGTCATTCGATGCAACATAATCAATCATTTTCTGCCCTAGACAGTTGAATCACACAAAAGTATAAACGTGTCCCTGCATGTCTCTCAGGGCTTGTGATTCAGCTAACTCTCTGTGCATTACAAGCATATTGGAGAAATAATAATGAGAATGAGGTTGGTTGGACCAATGTTTCAGACGGTGAGTTTTGATCGAACCTTCCAATGTGACTGATCTTGATCCTGTCGTTGGCAACCACTTCCTTTCCGTTCTTTACCCATATTCCAGTGACAGTCTCATCGGACACCTCACACTTGAAGACGGCCTGTTCCTTAGCCTTGACGGTCAGATCGGCCACATCCTGAAGAACCTCCAGCTGCTTTGCTGGAAAGGAGATACAAGAGGAGGTTACATAGAATGACACGTCTTCCCATACCAGACATCTGATAATACAATGTCAGACAATGATTAGGAAAAGTGTTCCGAGGGCTCAAGATGATTAATAGAACTTCAATAGCTTTCATGTCACAGTGTCAATGACTATGTGCCCAGAGAGCTTATCTTCATTAGCAGGGGTCTCCCAACTTTTCAAACAAAGGGCCAGTTTACTGTCCTTCAGATTTTAGGGTGCTGAATTGTGGCCAGTGGGGGTAGAAAATGTTGGTGGGCCCAACATAAGTGAGAATAAACATGGCCTCCGGTTTGGTTGTCAATAGGAGGAGGAATAGTGCCCATCATTGGTATCAGAGGGGCAAATTGGTATCAGGGGGATTTTTGGTGTCAGTGGGAGGAATTATACCCCATCATTGATATAAGTGGGAAGAATTGTCCCCCATCATTAGTGTCAGTGGCAGGAACTATGCCCCAATGTTGGTGTCAGAGGGAGGAATAGTGCCTCATATCACTGGAAGCAATAGTGCCCCAAGGCCCAGATAAAGGCTAGAAAAGGGCTATTTGTAGCAAAAACTAGCTACCTGCAAACCATCTTGTGCAGTCTGCCCTGCCATTGGCTCAGCCCCCATTGTCCATCTATATGTATCATCTCCTGTAATATTTACCCACCATCACCGATCCTGACACTCAGCCAGACCCTCAACCACCAACACTTACCTTGCACCATCAGCTCAGCCACTGACTCCCCTCCATTGGTCTTGACGGTGTAGTTGCCACTGTCTTCCAGTGTGGTCTCATTAATATAAAGGAAATGCTTCTTTCCATCTTTCTTAAAGCGATATTTAAAGGTTTCTTCTCTGGTCAGCTCCACTCCATCCTTCTCCCTGTAGGAAACATAATATTTCCATCATAAGAAGCCATGAATAAAATGTAATTTATGCTCATCATCATAAATAATCACCTCCGCCTAAGACCTAGGTTTGAGTTTTAGGAGGCCGAGTTGTACTGTGTACTTGTTTGTTAATGTATGTTTGTGTCTAGTGAATATATCACTTATACCTGGCTTAGTTTGTACTTTTCTTAATAAGCATGATTTCCGAATGGTGTCATTTCCATGAACAATCACAAACAACACTTTCTCAAAATCACAAATTTTTATATTGAAATGCAGAACTGTATGTATCCCTAGGCTAGATGTCATGGAATGTCAAAAACAGGAGTTATTTAAAAAAAAAAAAAAAAAAAACAGCACCCTTTATTTCATGCAATTGTCTTTCTTCAGCCCCCTAGATGGAAGTCCTACATTTACAGATGCTGTGAAGATGCAATATTATACTATTGCCTGTAGGTGGCGCTCTTCCATTAGAATGTGTCAAACTAGAAGCTCAAACTATATTCATATATAGCAGTAACAAGTTCAGAGATGGATTTTACATGTGTTCATTCTAGAAGTCCTGAATATTAAACGTCTTTTCAAAGGGGGAAATTAATGAATTCATTTTCATAAGGCCAGACACTC